>NC_133417.1:131927500-132243611 GCF_049350105.2 Macaca mulatta
GGTTGGCTCTTTGTCATCTCTCAAGTTTCACCACGAAATCCCACCCCCACATGCCCCTAATCCCTGTCAGTTTCATTAACCTGATTATGTCTTCATTACCAGTTGACATTTGCTTGCTTTACCTCATACATCTGGATCTTGTTCTCCTCAAATATAAGCAGGATGAGTACCTATCACTGTGCTCCAGGGACAAGTGCCAGGCCTGGCACATAGTAGGTGCTCAACAAGTAATTAGGGAAGGAAAGGAATTAAGGAAGGAAAGAATGTCTTAGACATTTTTTTTTTTGAGACAGAGTCTCACTCTGTCACCAGGCTGGAGTGCAGTGGCACGATCTCGGCTCACTACAACCTCCGCCTCCTGGGTTCAAGCGATTCTCCTGCCTCAGCCTCCCAAGTAACTGGGACTACAGGTGCATGCCACCATGCCCAGATAACTTTTGTATTTTTAGTAGAGACAGGATTTCACCATATTGGACAAGATGGTCTCGATCTCTTGACCTCGTGATCCACCCACCTCGGCCTCCCAGAGTGCAGGCATGAGCCACTGCACATGGCCAGACATTTTTAATGAATGTCACTCTCCCCATGTGTTTGATTTCCAAACACACACACACACACACACACACCACCACCACCACCACCAGCAGCTCAAATATGTGTTTATAGGATCTGTTTCCAAAAGTTACCATAAGAGGAATTCCTGTACACTGACCCTGCCCCCAAAATGCTGAGTTGTTTTCTGTTGAACTTAGAACATGAACCCAGACTTTTTCTCAATGACATCCTTCTCCCAAGACACAATGTTGCCCCTCATGCCAACATGTGTGAACTCTACTCCCCACCCCTTAATCTTCCTAACATGCAGAGATCCCTTAGATTTAAAGTGCAACCTTTGCTATGAATCAATAACTTTAGAAGGACTTACCACAAAAAGAGATGAGCATGAGAAAGCTAAGCAGATATCATCAAAACAGTTCACTTTAAAACAACCACTTGTTCTATCTGTGACTATAGATGCCTCCTCACAGAAGTGGGGCAAAGGTCCTCTAGCCAGAACCATCTAGCAGGTCATCTGCGTCTCCCCCGTCCACCCCGATTCCGATCCCCGCTCTCTCCTCATGTGTTAAGTTCTCCCATGTTCTTATGGTGTCAGCGAAGAATTTATACATGCCTCTAAAGTGACTCATTGCATGCATGAGTATTACTGTTTATTTTTAGCACCTTGTTGTTTTCCCTATAAATCCATCTAAATGTCACTTCTCACTGCCTGGCCCCTTTCAGGACAACATGGCATGCTCCTCGAAATGTCCTCTCCCTGTGTCCCCCTGTTCTCAGTTCTGCCCACAAGGCCACTGCACATAGTTGCCCACGATGGAACTGACCTCCCTCTGTCATCTCTAAATCTGGAATAAATCCCCTTCTTGAGTAAATATCCATCCATCAAGTGGGCAGGATAACTATTCCCTCCAGCACACCCACTGTTCAGGAAGAGAGATGGAGATCTCTGAGATGGGGCCACCAGGAAAACCATTCACAAGGGAAACAGCTCTGACCCTGGACTCCCTTGCTGCCTCCATTCGAAGCACCCTGTCTGAGAATTAAGTTGGGGTGAGAGACCATCTGCCTTGCAGGTGCAAAGGCAGCAGAAGAGCCACCTGTGCTTTCCCTTTGCCTTGCACGTGGGTGATTGCAATACTCTGGATGTGCACCTTCCACAGCCGTGGCTTGGATTCACTGGCCTAGTAGAAGACAGTGCTGAGAACGGGTGGCAAAGGCCCATGTTTCCCATGACACTTGTAAAAATGAGGAGTAGAAACCTCTGAAGTATCACTCAGTCTACTTAGAAAAGAGTAGAATCTGTCCAGTTTAATTTTTGATCATTTTATGACCAAATAATCTCAAAGTTTAAAGAGGCATTAAAGACCATCTAAACCAATTATCTCATGGTACCAAGGAGGCAAGGCCCACATTGGGTGAGTAACAGGCCCAGGGCCGCACACATAAGTTATGATACAGCCGAGTCTGGACTCCAATGCTGTCTTAGTTGATTTTCTGTTGCTATAACCAAATAACTGAGACTGGGTAATTTATAAAGAGAAAGGATTTATTTCTTATAGTTCTGGAGGCTGGGGAACCCAAGGTTGAGGGGTTGCATCTGGCGAGGGCTTTTTTGCTGAAGGGGACTCTGCAGGGTACCCAGGTGGTACAGGGCATTACATAGCAAGGACTTCATGACACACAACCAAACTGGCATTTTTAACAGACCCACTGTGTGATAACTAACCCACTCCCTCAATTGCCCATTAATCTATTAATCCAATAATGACCCCATCACCCCTCAGATGTTCCACCTCTGAACATTGCTGCATTGCGGTTCACATAAACTTCTGCAGGACACATTCAAACCATAGCAGATGCCTTGACTTCTAGGGTCGATGCTGTAACAACTGCCACATCATCTTTTCTTTTTCCTCCTGTCCCTTCTTTCTTCATCTTATAAACTATCTATTCCCATTCCACATGTTTCTGCTGGGGGTTAAAATTCCCTACCTCCCCCCAACTTCCTGGAAACTGATTAGTCCAGAGAGTAGCCAAGTGACCCAAATTGAAGTAATGAGATTTTTTTTTGAGAATTGATACTGATATACAGATCACGAAAAGTGTATTAGCCAGGGCAAGCTAACTGCTGTAACAAACAACACCAAAATTGTAGTGGCTTAACACCGTAGAGGTTGGTTTTTGTTGGCTTGTTTACTCACTTAATGGCCCAATGTGGATATTTGCTGGTGGCCTTCCACCGAGTCCCCCTGTATCCGCTGGGCCATGGAGTCCTCATTGAATCCCCTGCAGTCTCCCGGCAGCTGGGGGAAACAGACCTGAGGTGAAGACTCCTGGGAGAGAGTGACATGCATCTCTTCTGCCCACCTCACATTAATCAGAAACCATTTTATGCTCCCACCTAATTGCAAGGAAGGCTGGGAAAAACAGTCTAATTGTGTGCCTAGGAGCAAAAGGAAAGAGTAGGACAAATGACCCAGAGGGAGTTACCAGGATCCATATTTCCTGCCATGTGGAAAAAGAGCCACTGGTAGATGAAAACAAAACATAGCGAAGCAGAGATTAAAAATAAATAAATAAAAGATGTGAGAAATGTTATGTGATCCCCTGGATAGGCCATATCTGATGTTGGACCAATTCCTGCACCTATCATTTCAAAGAAAGCATTCTTATGTTTATCAAACATATTCAGCAGGATAATAATTCAATTGGGATGGCAGATTAGAAATTTTAAAGCTTAAATAGGTGTCTGGATTGGCCTATGCTTGTGTACAATTTATGCATCCTCTTGGGCCCACCTCTTCCTCCAGCCACTTCTTTCAGAGTCCAGTTCTGCCGGGCTTTGACCAGGCTCTCCCAGGTGCCAGCTGGCAATGCCTCACTTTGGCCCAATGCCTAGAGCTTCTCTCTTCCTGCCTTGGGCTTCTCTGACCCTGCAGCCCAGTTCTTCCATGGGAACTGCCCAGCCATCATGGAGGGGCAACCCAGAGGTACAGGGAGCCAATGCACATGGGAATCACCCTTGACCAAGATGGTTCAGGAGCCAATGGGTAAATGTTCCCCTTTTGCCTCCTCCTGGGACAATTCCAAGACACAGTTGATAAGGCCCTAATCAGAGGCTCGAATGATAGTTCCCAAGATTCCAGTCCCTCTTTCTGAACTTTTTGCCCTGCTTTCCCAGGTTTTCTTTTTATTTGGCAGAAAGCCCCACAGTGTTGAGCACCAGGTGCCCTTCATGATGGCCGACTCGTGACGCATTTCTCTGCTCCATGCCACCACAGTGTTTCTCATGTTGGCCTCTTCTCCTTCCCTTTCTCACTCTCCTTTGTTTCTTGCCCTGCCTTCTGCATTTACACTTGCAAATAAATTTCACACACACAATGTTTGGAAGTCTCTGCTTTTGAAGAGACTCAGGCAGCTCTACTGAAAGAGAGGAATTTTAATATGCTGATATGTGCTGTGATCCTCCTAGAAGAAGTAGTAGGCAAAACCTCCCAAAGGTATCTGACTGGGCTACTCCTTTGTGTTCTTCCCAGAACCTACAGAACTAAAATAAACTGCCTCTCTATTGATTTTGCTTCTTGATTATAGGGTGTCTGATTCTTTAATTTTTTAGCATCTCCAACCAGTTTACAGCATTGAGGGAGCAGACATTGACCCATTGATAACCCCAATCTACCACACAGCAACGGGCACAAAGTTAGACACACAGTAAATACTCAATAAACACTTGTAATTGGGCCAATAGGAGGCTCACTGGTTGAATAACACTCAAATTTTGAACTATTTTCAATGATGGTTTAAATCAAAATGTTTTCAATTTTTATTTTTCTTAATTAGAACAAAATAAAGTGTTACCCTTTCAGTCTCTGTAACAGCACACTGATTTTTTCTCTTCTTCCTTTGTTCTCCTTTTTTCTCCCCTTTTCTTCTTTCTCTCTCATTTCCTTTTTCCCCTCATTTACTTTCTTCCTTGCTTTGCATCTCTTCTACCATTCTTTATTTTCTCTTTTTTGTTGTTGTTTAAAATTCAGAGGAAAAGACTCCAGGGACAGTGAGTCAGTAAATGAAAACTGCATCGACTCCCTTGGTAGAGAAAGTTGTAAACCACTGAGAATTCCAAAATAGACGTATTTCTTGTGGAAAAATCACCACCATGTCTTCCACTCCCATAGATTATGATGTTAATTTGCCCGTATCATTCTTCAGTGTTTATAATTATCTTGGGCAAAGTACTTTTTAAAGAGTGTCTTTCCTATCTCCCAACTCCCACTTCCCACAAACTCTGCATTTTATTGGTGGTGCTTGCACAACCCAAAGACTGAAACCTCAGTGAGAAAGTAATAAAGTGCTTAGAAGTACTAATTGATGGTCAGCCCATCTTACATTTGGGGATGTAAAGGCAGAGTCCTTGTAAGCTCTTCTAATCCCATGTATTAATGGTTAGCAAATTGTGATTATCAATCAAAATCAAAATGTGTGTGCTGTCTCCTTGAGCTTTGGGTGGTAGAATTTCTTTTTACTCATTCAACCCCTGTGTGTTTATGTGCACTTATTAGGAGCTTTGATATGTGTAACATGCGATAAATTTATTATTATTAAGAGCCATTGTCTATTAAGAGATGAGTATTTTATTCCATACCTAGTCTTTTATATACATTATTGTGTTTAACTTGATTTTCACAAAGATTCCCTAAGGCAAGGGATTGCTATCCACACTTTATAGAGAGGTTAAGTAACTGGCCTACCATTACATAGCCAATCAGGTGGCACAGGTGGGATTCAGACCCATATTCATCTGAATTCAAAACCAGCACTACATGAATAAACATCCGTTTGACTGACATGAGACAAATCAGAGATCCAAAAGGTTAAATGACATAATATATGTGCCTAGCACTGTCCATATAGCACATAATAAAGTCTAAAAAATGTTTACTGCTAGGAATATTATGATTATCATTATTACTGTCATTGTTACTGCTACTATTATTTTCATTATCCAAGGCTCTAAACCTTCAGATCTAATTTCCAGGACCTAGAAATATCTAAGTTGTTAAAATGATAGGTACAACTTTAAATTCCTTAAACCAATCGCAAAAGGTGAAATAACAAGAATCCAACAAGTTCATAAACACATTACCAAAATGCAGAATACATGAATGAATTTAAATAACAACTATCTCTAAAGGGCTCACAATTATTCACAGAACTTCACCTCTTTAATTGATTTTTTAATGAGCTATCCAGATGAGAAGTATATTTATTTCCATTGAAGAGAAAATGTTGAAGATGGAGAATTGTGTGAGCAAGCTGTAGTAAGGGCAAGCAGGTAACAAGTTTCTGGAACATAAGAGACTAGTGTTTCTTATCATACAAATGAAAGATCATATTCCAGCCTCATGATGGACATATCTCACGTTGATGTTTATACCAAATGGCAGAGAAATTGCTGATAAAGGAAGTCAACTTCTGCAAGCTATTAAACACTGAGTCACTTTACCTAGAAAGATGGTAAATTTCCTTTTCCAAAAGTGCAGTTTCTGGTTGGGTATAGTGGCTCAGGTCTGTAATCCCAGCACTTTGGGAGGCTGAGGCAAAAAGGTTGGTTGAGCCCAGGAGATCGAGACCAGCCTGGGTAAGATGGAGAAACCTCAGTCCGTACAAAAAAGTCCTAAAAGTTACCTGGGCATGGTGGTGCGCACCTGTAGTCCCAGCTACTCAGGAAGCTGAGGCAGGAGCATCCCTGGAGCCCAGGAGTTCAAGGCTGTGATCACACCACTGCACTTCAGCCAAGGCAACAGAGTGAGATCCTGTGTCTAAAAAAAATAAAAATAAAAATATAGCGCAATTTCTAAGTCACAAACAACCTGTGTTCCAAAAACAACTCAGCTACTTGGCGTCTGGTGCTCAGAATGCTCTTTTCCACCTTCATATGGTGTAGTCAGGTCCAGGGGCCAACCCACAGAGATTTTTTATAGGCAAAATACAGCAAAAGAGCCCTGTAATCACCGTGACCCACATACTGTGGACAACAGGAAAGTGCTCCTGGGATTCCAACCCAGGATAGCAAGAATGTGTCTGCCAAGCTGCAACCCTAGAAGCAGGTGAAAGTTACCCTTCACCTCTTACCTGCTAGCCAGGAAGTAGAAGAAAAGATCCTACTGGATCTCTGAGGCCTGGGATAGTGGCTTTGGTGGAGAAAAGGCCAGAGAAATGGTGAAGGGCTCAATCAGGGACTCAAAGTGAGAGCAGCTAGGAAAGGCTGCAAACTCTTGGAAAGTACTGGAACTACTTCCCATTCTGTGTGTTTACCTATCCCAAGTCCGCAGGCTAACTTCTTCAAGGGCTTCTAATGGTATTTCCTCTTCCCCTTATACACGGAAGAGACAGCCTCAAGTTTCCTTGCCCTTCTTTGAGATTCTCAAAGGACTTTTCTAAGGTGTTTTATTGCATCTGATGTTTCTCAAAATGTGAGCTGCAGACACTCTTATGTGGGGCTCTAGAATATGCTATGAGGATAGGCGGTTAAATTCCAGCCTCAGGTAATGGACCATGCCTTGCTCCTCGGCCCTTGTTTAGTTAAAATGTTCCCAACTCCTTTGTGGGAATTACCGCCTCCCCACTGTTGAGACTCTCTAACGGGATTTCACCTCTAGTGGGAAGCACTGCAAAGTCATATGGCAAAGGGATGGATGGAGAATGAAGAATGATAACTCTTCTGGGAACCAGGGAGCCATTGACAGTTCTAAGCAGATGAATGACCTAGTCTGACTTTCGTTTAACATCAGTGTGGCTAGTATGTTGAAAATAGATGGTAGGAGAGCCAACGTGGAATCCAAGAGGCCAGTTAGAAGCGATCATGTTACTCCATGAGAAACACTGTGGTGGCATGGAGCAGAGAAATAGCAGAAGAGTTAGTGACTGGTGGGAAATTCTGGAAATATTTTAAAACTATAGTCAAGGGATTTGCTGATGGATTGAACATGAAACGCGACTCAACATTTTTGAGTTAGGCAACCGTAAGGATAGATTTGTCGTTTTTCAGATAAAAGGACTGTAGGAAGAGTGAGTTAGAGGAAAGGGGATATAGAGAGTCTAGTCTGGGACATGTTAAGTTTGCAACATGCAGTTGACATCCAAGCAGAGATATCAAATAGGCAATTGGCTATCAGATTGAAGTTCAGGAGAGAGGTCTGGACTGGAAATATAAATTCTGGAGTCATTAACATGCAGATGGTATGTTAATTTGTATTGCTGCATAACAAAAGAACAGAAACTGAGCTTCTTAAAATAATATCCATTGTCTCACAGTTCTGTGGGTCAGAAGCCTGGACACAGCATGGCTGGGTTCTCTGCTCAGGCTCTCACAGGCTGAAATCAAGGTGCCAGCTGGGGCTTCAGTGAGACTTTGGTCCTCTTCCGAGCTTACTGGTTGGTGGCCAAGTTCGGTTCCTTGTGACTGTGGGGCTGAGGTCCCCATTTTCTTGCTGGCTGTTGGTCAGGGGTCCCTCTCAGCTCCCAGGAGCTACCCACGGTTCCAAGCCTTGTGGCCTCTCTACAACATGACAATTTTCTTCTTTAAGGCCACCAAGAGAATCTCTTTCTCATAAAGACATTCACTCCAGCAAGGGTCCAGTCTCTCTTTTCAGAATTCAGCTGATCAGACCAGGCAAACCCAGGATAATCACTGTTTTGATGAAGTCAGTCAACTGATTAGTAATCAAATCACAGAGGTGAAGTCCCATCACATTCATACTCCCACCCACCGTCACGGGGAGGGGATTACACAGGGGATAGGAATGTTAAGGCCCATCTTAGAATTCTGACTACTGTAGCTAGTTATATAAAACCTTGGGATTAGATGCAATCGCCCAGTTGAATATAGAGAGAAAATATAATTAGTTCCTTCTACCCAGAATCCCCAAGTTGCCCAAATCCTGGTTGCTTACAACATCCAGAACAGATTTCTGTTACTTAAAACCAACAAACACCAATGGATTCATCCTTGGATGAGTCTTACTCACTCCAAGGTTTCAGAACCACTGGCTCAGACCATCAGAGCAAAATTGATGCAAATAAATGATAATGAGTCTTTTGTACCCCCAAATTCAGAAATGAGATTTATTTTAGTTATGTTTCAGAGGAAATCCCATCTAAATGATTCTCTCAGTAGTTGCTTAATGGAAAAGAGAGGAGCCTCTGAGCAGAGAATGTAGGAACATGGCAGAATAGTGTTTTCATGTTTACTTTAGCTGACTAATTTCTTTTACTTCAAAATCGGTGACAACTAGCATCTTGGTTCATCTTGCTGTTTTTTGCCTGGATGTGGCGCACAGAAAAGCCAGGGGGGAAATGCAACAGAGAGAGAGTGTGACAAATATAGAAAGACCATGTAACCAACCAGTGGCCTCCATCTCATCCCTACCTTCTCAAAACTTTGCTTTTAAAAAGGCAGTAGACAACAGTAACAAAAGCACAGGCTTTAGTGACAGACAAATCTGGGTTTAAAGCCTAATGCTTCCATTCACCAGCTGTGCAACTTTGAGCTCATTACCTAACTTTTTCTGCCTCTCTTTTTTCTCATCTGTCAAATGCAATAATATTACCTTCCTCCCTGGGTTGTTGAAAGGATTAAACAAGATAATGGATGTAAATGCATTTATATCATGTGCTAAGTAACTATTTCGGTGACTACTGCTGTGGCTATTGTGCCTGTTTTTCTCTTTGAAACAGGAACTAGAAAGATGACCTCCCTTTGTCTCCTAGCGTTGCCAAACACACGCAGATCAGAAACCTTAAGAGAGAAAAGCTGTGAATAGCATGAGGCAGCAGCATGGCCAGTTCATATCCTTTGCCCTAATTGTGACTTGCTAATACTATCCGTCCCTCATCTAAGCTTCACTTTGGATTGGACAGAATATTAACAAGCAGGTGGGGTGGGGCAGGAAAGGGAACCTGTACCATTGAGCTATGCCACGTGAATGGAACACCAAGGCAACGAGAGAGGAATGACAAAGTCCAAAAAAAGTAAAAGCAAGTTAGAACAGTAAAAATCTTTCCTTACATGAATGCAAATTCTGAATGATTGCACAATTTATGACTTTATTCCAGTTAACAAGTTCTCCTGGATCAATCCGGAGAAACAACACTTTAAATGTGCATGCCGTCGTGTCTGTTCATTTGAACATTTTTTACTACATACACGGTATGACAACTGAATGTTATATTATCAGATTTTGAAGATGTTTTTCCACGCTTACCTACACCATGACTCTGTCTTCTGGTGTATTTGAAATCCTTATATTGCCTTCTGCCTATGAACAATTGCAATTTGTGCCAAACCCAGCTATTAATTTTTCTCAATAAATCTCACAGTTCTACTAGTGAAACTAATGAGATGCACACACCATTACATGGTTTATTTTAATGTTCCTTGATTGCAAGGATTCTCTGCATCCTAAAAGATAAGGATGAGTCAAATATTCTCTCTCAGAGTTCCACTTATTCATCAACACTTTAAACAAATCAGCTGCCACCTGATTCTAAAAGACGGGGCTTACATGTGTATGATGCTCACCCTATCATTTTTCCTGGGTATAGACCCCTGAACACCCAAATATCTCCCATGTCAGGGAATTTGAAGACATCACAAAATAACAGAGAAAAACCAGAGGTCTTGAGCAAATATGATTGAAAGTTCTCTTGACCTAAAAGTCCCTGGTTGACATGTTCTAATCCTCCTCCAAGTGTCACCTTAGCTAAACTATATATTTATAGTACAGAATATAAAACAACTGCATCTTCACTAAAGCAAAGAGAGAGGGATTTTGACAATCAAAAATGCAATTGACGTGGGTGTGGTGACTCATGCCTGTAATCCCAGCACTTTAAGAGGCCGAGGTGGGAGGACCGCTTGAGACCAGGAGTTTGAGATCAGCCTGGGCAACATAGTGAGACCCTGTCTCTATTTTTTTAAAGTTTAAAAATTAGCTAGACATGGTGGCACCCACCTGTGGTCTCAGCTACTCAGGAGGCTGAGGTGAGAGGATCCCTTGAAGCCAGAAGGTCAAGGCTACAGTGAGATTTCGTTGTACCATTGCACTGAGTCTTGGTGATAGAAGGAGACCCTGTCTCGAAAAAGATGCAATTCTACAATAGGACGAAGGATTAAAATTATATTTAACCTGTGAATTCAAAACTTCTACTTCCCATGTTAATTTGCAAGGGCTTAGGGGGAGGAGGAAAAGTAAATAATTTATAGAAAATAATCAAGGCTATTTTATAACTTATCAATAGCCTTGCATGAGATTCAATAAATAAACAAAGGTGTTTTGGGGCCAAATCAACTGGGTTTGTGAGTCAGTACGTTATTGATTTCATCTGCCATTTTGTCAGGTGTTAACCCAATGTCATCATCACACAAATGACTGATGTAATACATTCAGTTGTAATCAAGAGCCTTGGTGGAAAAACTAATTTTGTTCACTAAACAATGCCTAAATTAACTCAAAGATGGAAGAAAAACTTTAGAGGTCAGAAAACTATTGCATGTGTATACTTTTTGACTCCCAATATTTGCATATATATTTATTTCTTCCATCTCTCCCTTTTCTCCTATTTCTTCTTCCCTTTTCATTTTTTCTCCCTTTTTTCTTTTTTTCATATTTATGGTGAGACATCAGTAGTTTCACAGGTGTTATTAAAAACCAAAGAGTTAATTCACTCTTAGCTCATATTATTCAGGATTACTAATACCTGTTCTATAGTCTCATAGCATTTCCTGGGAATTACTTAAGATTCACTAGGTTCACCATTGTGTGGAATTCATTCACTTGAGTTTCCTTTGAGTCAAATGCAGAAAATGACTCCAATTGTCAACCCAGGGTGTTCATACCTCAAAACCAACAGGAAGCCTAGTAATGTAATGATGAAGAGAGAGTAGATAAGGAAGGGGACTAGATGTCAAGAAATAAAGCCCGCCCGTTTTGTGGTAAGAGAAAGCTAGCAACCACAAACTGATAAGAAAGGCCCTGAGGCAGCCTTCCCAAGAAGATGCCAATAAGGAAAGCTGATTATGAATTCAGAGGAAGCAGCTGCCTGCCAGGGAAGGGTGGAGGCCAAGTGGAATGGCAGAGAGATGGTGGCAGCAGCAAAGCCCCTGAGTCCAGCATCGAGTCTTTGCATGTGATATTACAAGCTACATGGCTCCATGCCAATCATTTCATCTCCCTGAGTCTTAGTTAACCTCCTCTGTACAACGTAGATCATAAGTTTACTCTAGAGAATTGTCCTAAGACTCAAATGAAATCAGGTATTAGGGTAGTAGCAGTCCCTTGCAAAGTGGAAAGTAATTTATAAATGTCAGTGTTAGCCCTTGTTATTATTTGCTGGACTCGTGGCCCAACCTCATGATCTTTGTCTGGAAATACAGGACAAGTTTCTGCATCAGTCTGGTGCAATTTGGAGGGTTTCAAGGAAATTTTCAGAAAATGAGTCTTTAACCTTGATTAATGGGAAAAAATAATCCCATCTACAGACTACTTGGATAGAGTGCGGACTCTCAGGCATGTTTCAAAGTATGAAAAGTTCATTTTCTGACATTCCTAGCTCCCTTTCCTTATATCCTATTCCATCCAGTCCTCCTCTGGGAAATACTTTTCTTTTCCCTCCTTCATTGCTCTATTTATTCTCCAGTATTCAAAACCCTATCACAGAAAAAAAAAAAAAAACACTAATAAACCCATTGTATTCATTACATTTGATTGTTTAATCCAATTGTTTTAAACAATGCGGAATGTATGACTCACTTATCTGGAAGTCCTGACAAGGGCTGGACAATCCAGAGGCTGGACAATGTCATTAAACACTCAGGTCCGCACTATCTCTGCTCTGCTAAACACAACGTCAGCTTCATTCCAAGGTTGTTTTCCATGTGGTTATAGGGTTGTTATGTATATCAATTAGGGGTCTGTGCTTCATTGTTCATGTCCAAGGAGCAACAAGGGACTGGGGAGAGAGGCGAGAGGAACAGGAAGGTGCTTTTCGCCAGACATTGAATCAAAGCTGTCTCTCTGTCTGATTGGATCAACATATGTCACTTACCCCTGAGCCATCATACATAGAACACCACACTCTGTCTGAGTTTTTGAACCAGTTACTGATAAAGGGAAGAAGGTTACCATGCTTGGCCAAGAATAATCAGGGTCCCTCTCTCCCTGGAGTTGGGACCAATCTCCAATCCCCATAGCTGCTACCCACAGTGGGGGCAGTAGAGTGAAGATTGTGGAGTCAACCCCGATACCCAGCACATACCAAAGGAAAACATTGTTGATGAGATTTCCTGTGTCACTTCTCCCCGATTTACCTGCATTCTATCAAAGATAGAAAGAAGATGAAGGAATTAATACTGAAATGTTATATTTCAGTAATCTGATTTTTAAAAGTTTCCCTTAGCGACTATAATATCATATCCTAGAGATGATTGTTGGGATTTGGGAGGCAAGAAAACTTCTCAAAGTCAGTCTGAGAGAAAACAATCTCACTTAAAAGTGGGAGCTAAATGATGAGAACACATGAACACATAGAAGGGAACAACATACAATGGGACTTAATGGAGGATGGAAGGTATGGGGAGGGAGAGGATAAGGAAAAATAACTAATAGGTATAGGCTTCGTGTCCGGGTAATGAAATAATCTATACAAGAAATCCCTATGAAACAAGTTTACCTGTATGACAAACCTGCACAGGTACCCCTGAACTTAAAAGTTAAAATAAAATTACTTAATAAATCCAATAACCTAATTTTAAAAAATCATAGAGCATAGGCCAGTCCAGGAGGCATTTTACCTTAAGAACTGTTTTCAGGTGTGCACAACCCAAAGGAGAGAGGATAGCTTGGGTTGGGGTAGGAGGACATAGAAATGAGATCAAATCTAAGAAATTGCAAAATGAAGACAAGATGAAGGTATTCATGTTGACCAAATACAGAGGTTGGGGGTCAGCCAGTGAGGTCAGAAAGTTTGGAATTAAATCAGAAAGAGCTGGGTGTGGGGTCTTTTGGGGAAAGCCTGGTAGTAGTAACATGTTCTTAGAGGAGTCACTGAGACTTGGCCAACTCCAAGGTAATATTTATGACCACGAAGGGAAAAAGGAAGATGTTCTCCTTTTCTTTGACTCCAGTGTGCTTTTATTGCTTTCCAGGTTACCTTGTAAGTATGCATAACTCAACAAACTAAATGAATTATCTCTACCAAGAGGATATCCTATGTAAATATACAGTGTTCAATTGAAGCAGAAATCATAAAGAAATGTAACATAAAATTGTTTTTTGAGGCCGGGCACAGTGGCTCACGCCTATAATCCCAGCACTTTGGGAGGCCAAGGCGGGCTGATCACGAGCTCAGGAGATCGAGACCGTCCTGGCTAACAGGGTGAAATCCCGTCTCTACTAAAAATACAAAGAATTTGCCGGGCATGGTGGCGGGTGCCTATAGTCCCAGCTACTCAGGAGGCTGAGGCAGGAGAATGGCGTGAACCCGGGGAAGCGGAGCTTGCAGTGAGCCGAGATTGTGACACTGCACGCCAGCCTGGGTGACAGAGGGAGACTCTATCTCGGGAAAAAAAAAAAAAGATTGTTTTCAGAGGTCTCTAACAACCTTTATCAATATATTTTGTTGAATTAGCAGGACTACCTTCCAAACTGCATCTTCCACCTTAGTAGAATAGACCCGGTTTTGGTAGGATTTGTAAGTAGTGATTACATTTGGTCCTTCTATTCAAGAGAAGTCTGTTTTGGAGGTTGCTTAATGTACAAGTTACTCTCTGAATTAATCATGACTCTTTGTGTTTCAAATGATGGAAATTCAACTCAAACTATTACTTCCAAAAGAGGCATTGCTTATTTCCGGAAGGTCTAGAATGAACACTAGCTTCAAGCACAACTGGTATTGGGACATACATACTATCCTCAGGACTTGGCTTCTCTGGTCCTCATCTCTCTTGGCCTAGCTTGGCTCCATTCTTCAAACTGAGTCTCTCCAAGATGACCTCCAGTGGCTGCCAGCCACATACTCTCGGTGTAGCAATTCCAGCAGAAAAACAGTTAACTGAAAGTTAACAATTTTAGGAAATACAGTGATTGACTCAAATTAGCCAATGTGCCCTTCTATGAACCGATTACTCTAGCCATGCATAGGGGCTATTCTGGGTCATCTGCCCCACTGCTGTGGTCAGGGGAGGACGGGCACTGTGACCTCCAGCCCCACCAAGTTCACACTGAACACACGGGGTTAGCACTAAAGGGAGAACAAAGGGCTGCTATCAGAAAGACCCTGAAAAATCACGTAGGGTAGAGAGAGGCCACAGTTACCACTGCCCCTCCTGTTCTCTGGGTCTTAATCTTTACTCCATGACTTCCTGAAAGGTCATTTAAATATGTTCAGTACCCCACCTTGAATATAAAATCATGGTAATTCCCACTCACCCACATCAGAGTAACATTGTAAAATCACCTAATAGATGAAGAGTTCAGCAAATTTAAAACAATAAAATGTTTAATAATAAACATGATAGAAGAGACCAAGAATACTACCGTGATGAAAGTGTTTACTCACCTCCAGTGGAGTCTGGCCTAATTAGATGGTAATCACATTTATCTGGTACACAGTGTTCATACATAAGAAACAGGCATGGTGAATGTTTGATCTGAGTACCAGTAATCCTGGCAATGTTCTGCTTTTACACACATAAGTCTTCAAAGGAGGAAACTTTTTGCCTAAATATTTTTGTATGTGCTTTGCTCCTTTGTAATTAGCTTTGAAGCATTAAAAAAAAAAGAATTTTCCCAAATCCTATGAGCATAGATGTGTTGCAGCGTGCCTAAATGTCTTTCAAATAATTCTCCATTAAGATTGTGCCTTCAGCGCTCTCACAAAGTGAGCAGAGCTGGGAGGCATAGCAGTATTTGTTTGACTGAGAGATTCTACCGCTCTCTGTTACCCTGCTGTGGATTTCCTTTGTAGTATATCACAGGACAATTAAAGACATTGTTCCTTAGATACATAGCTAGATTGTTTATTTAAAAGTCATTTTGCTAATTAGAAATTACAACATCAATATGTAACTATCCAAAGTTACTCTTTGTAACTATCCTACCCATCCAAATACTGACTTCATATGAGCATCTCTGAAAAACTTCCCCCATCAAAAGTATCTTTGGACATGAAGGTCTATGGAATACTTCACATATAATGTATTCACCTAGTAATAAATAGCAGTTACGTTACTCTCACTAATAAAAGAACTGCTTACTTATCTGTAACAGAGGAACGCACATAGAAATATCAACTTCATGGCCGGGCACAGTGGCTCATGCTGGGCGAACCACTTGAGGTCAGGGGTTTGAGACCAGCCTGGCCAATATGATGAAAAAACCCCGTCTTTACTAAAAATACAAAATTAGCTGAATGTGATGGTGCATGCCTATAATCTCAGCTATTTGGGAGGCTAAGGCAGGAGAATCGCTTGAACCCAGGAGACAGAGGTTGTCGTGAGCTGAGAGGGTGCCACTGCTATCCAGCCTGGGTGGCAGAGCAAGGCTCCGTCTCAAAAAATTAATAAATAAATGAATAAATAAAATAAAAATCAACTTCACAAAATGGTTGCAAAAGTCAGCCAAACAACAACAAAAATCTCCCTTCCCTTCAAGGGCTGTAAAATTCAAAATGGTTCGCATTAGTAAAAAGCCCAGGCCTTTCGTTTTTTGCGAAGTAAATATTACAATATAATTCCCCTGAATAACATTGGCCCCATGCCCAAAAGAAGGCAAGGCGCAAATTGCAACCTATTTGTGGAGCTGCAAAGAGCTGCCTTGTTTTTTTTGTAATTGTCTGTGCCCCCTAGAGACGCCTGACCTTGCTTATCTGAGCATGAGCTCGCTGCTGAGTTCAGTCTGGACCTCTCCATATCTACACACGCTGGCAGGTAAACTAAGCAGGCCTCTCCACGCAGGTGGCCTGGCTGGCATATGCACTGCCTTCGTGGCCCACTGACAAATGCTTGGTGTTATCATGGGTGTTACACACAAAAGTCCATGGAGACATTGGAGAAGTCAATGGGTCTGAAGTCATAAAGGAAAGTAGGCACATGCCACCTGGGCTCTTTTATTTCGGCGTGTTTCTATGACACTTCTCTTTTATATTACTGTATATCGAGGTAGGGGTAGAATAATCATCACAGTTATCTATTTTGAGGAGGGGATTTTACAGTGGAACGAATATGTTTGGTTATTATTCCATATGCATTTGTATTTGTGTACATTATCTTCCAAAAGAAAAAATTACCAAACAACCTAATTTAAAGATCATGCTTCGCCGGGCACAGTGGCTCACACCTGTAATCGTAGCATTTTGGGAGGCCGAAGCCGGCGGATTGCCTGAGCTCAGGAGTTTGAGACCAGCCTGGGCAACACGGTGAAACCCCATCTCTACTAACATATAAGAGAAATTAGCCAGGCGTGGTGGCATATGCCTGTAGTCTTAGCTCCTCAAGAGGCTGAGGCAGGAGAAATGCTTGAACCCAGGCGGCAGAAGTTGCAATGAACCGAAATAGTACCTCTGCACTCTAGCCTGGGGGACAGAGCAAGACTCCATCCAAATAAATAAATAAATAACATCATCCTTCACAAACAGAAAGATCTAGATTTAAGTCTAGCTTAGGGATGGTCTCTCTTTGAGGGTAGGGACTGTGTCCTGTCTACCATTCTGTCTCCGCTGCCTAGGACATGCCGAGCACATACACATTTTCTCTATGAATGATCAAGCAATAATTGTCAGAAGTATTTGATTCATCGCAGAGTCTCATCTCCCTCAAACCTCTTCCTTCTACTGTCCCAATCTTTAGAAGAAGGAAGTTCTCATCTGTGTGTCCCATAATGAAAGGAGCCTGCGTGAACTAGCCACCATCAGGCTGCATACTGTGCTGTAAGGCTTTAAGAAGGACATGGCATTTTGGCTAGGTTGTACATTTCTGTAGTGAATGGTGGAAAGGAAAGGCACTTCAGGAGGAAGAAAAGGTACTAAGAACGCAAAGGTGAAAACCTGCATGGGACAACCTGTTGGAGAAGAGACTGGGAGATAGAGCCAAATTCTAGAGGTTCTTAAATGTCAAAATAATTCTGTGCTCTGCTCTCCTGAGTTAGCTCAGCTGTCAGACGGGTTGTGCGCATGAGATGACCTACCACAGTGCCAGGAGGTAACACTATAACACGATCCGCCGCTTCACTCTGTTTCCCTTTGCCAGGCACAGGGACTTCACAACCTAAGGAGGCTGTGCTCAGCTGGTGGGCTCTTGGAGCCATGTGCCTGCTGATAATCCTTTTAGAGCCTCTGCTAAATCAGTCCTCACTCTGTTCTTCTCCTAAGAGAACTAAACATTAAGTCTTACACGTTTGAGAGCCGAGATAATTAGACGTATAGGGACACAACACAGGAGTTCAAGAAATGTCATGGATGCTTTAAAGTAGGCTTTGAATCCTTTTTTTTTTTTTTTTTTTGAAATGGAGTCTCGCTCTGTCGCCCAGGCTGGAGTGCAGTGGTGCGATCTCGGCTCACTGCAAGCTCCGTCTCCCGGGTTCAGGCCATTCTCCCGCCTCAGCCTCCTGAGTAGCTGGGACTACAGGCGCCCGCCACCACCACATGGCTAATTTTTTGGTATTTTATTAGAGATGGGGTTTCACCGTGTTAGCCAAGATGGTCTCGATCTCCTGACCTCATGATCCACCTGTCTTGTCCTCCCGAAGTGCTGGGATTACAGGCGTGAGCCACTGCGTCCGGCTTTTTTTTTTTTTTTTTTTTTTTTTTTTTAATGATTGCTTAGGAACACTGAAGTCCAAACTGTAAGTTGAGAGCCTTACACAGTCTCAAAATCTAGCACAAGTCATCAAGTAATACATAATAGACTCTCTTAGGAGCCTTCCCTTTAATAACAATAAGGACACCAATTGACCTCAGCACTACAGCAAGACCCTGTGGACCCTTTTAGTTGGAGAAATTCAGAAAGTCCTGGGGAGGAGGTAGAGTCCCTTGAGGACTGAGAGGCAGTGAGTGGCTATTTAACAATTAGTATGGAAGTACTAGGTTAAATCACATGCTATTACTGATTTAACCATTTGGGACTTATAATACTGTCCATTTCATAGGGTTCTGGCTAATACCTCACTATGTTAATAACAACACAGTCCTATCAGTATGTATATCAGTATGTACATCAGTATGTACAAAAAGGAAGCAGAGATTATATCTCCATAATAATGGGCAAAGTTCAACTCTTGAGTTGTATTTAAGTAGCACAAATAAATATAATCTGGTAGGTATTTAGTTCACCTTATCCATGCAGGCAAGCAGATATTTTAGATCACAAGTAGAAGGTACTCAGACTGGAGGCATACATTTCTCCACACCCCATGCAGAAGCAGTTAACCTCTTGGGAGCACGTCTTAGGTTCTCCATATTTTTCTAAAACCATTCTGCGAGTTCACTTACTAACTTCTTACACAACCCTACCTGGTGGGTTCTATCATCACCCCCATTTTATGAAGAAACTAAGACAGAAAGATAAAGTTTCCAAAGTCCAATGTGAGTGATAGTAGAGATTGGTTTTGCACCCAAGCTGTCTCCAAACTCCGTGCATTTGCATTGTTCAGGGTTCTGCAGAGAAACACAACCAACAGGAATACATACATATATAGAAAAAGTTTCAAATCAGGGATTGGCTCACGTGATTACGGAGGCTGAGAAGTCCCACAGCCTGTTTTCTGCAAACTGGAGGCCCAGAAAAGCCAATAGTGTAGTTCTGGTCCAAGTCTGAAGGCCCGAGAACCACAGGTACCAGTGTCTATGTCCATGTCTGAAGGCAGGAGATGATGGATGTCTCAGCGCAAGCAGAGAGCAATCTGCCTTTCCTCCACCTTTTTGTTCTATTCAGGCTGTTAACGGCTTCAGTGTGCCCACCCACCCTGGGGACAGCAATCTTCACTCAGCCTACTGATCCAAATGCCAATCTCTTCTGCAAACATCCTCCCAGACACTCCCAGAAATGTGTTACCAGCTATCTGGGCATCCCTTTGCTCAGTTAAGGTGACACATAAAATTAACCATCACAGCAGTTCAGCAGCACTCTAGAGCTGGCTAGGGATCCAATGTGAGGTCAACAGAGGCAGCAGGGTATAGCAGACATTCGAAGATCAAAATGGCAAATTTATTACCAACAAAAGCCGGGTTGGAACACAGGGCTTAGTACCACTGTGGAAGATGTTAGACATCCACCTCTGAAAGAGACAGATTTGCCACTGGGTCAACTGCAGGTCCCCCTTATGGGGGTGTGCTGCTCCAGCAGGACAGAGAGTGGATGGGAAGGTCAGCATTGTGCAGACAGGCTAGAGAGAAAAAGAGAGCCCTGCAAGAGGCTGAGCTGAGCTGAGTTCCTTTTCCTAAAGTTACCAGTCAGATACTGGCTAAAGGAATAAGGAAAGGGTGGCCAATAGAGGTCCCTGGAGAGAACTCAGGATGACCTATGAAATTGGAGAGGGGAAAAACTGCTTCTTTATTGTCTATCTGTTAAATTGCTGCTTTAACCTCTATCGGACCTGCTAACGTGTAGCTGAAATTTAGCATTTCCTTCAGTTGTGAAAGGAAGCTATAAGCCAGACTTACAGGAGCAGGGCTTGTGACTCTGTCAGCAACAGCCGTCTCAGACATTTTCATACTATGCTACGACTGCACAGAGATCTAGAATCTCCCTTGTGTATATCACGACTACAAAATTTTACAAGTTCAGACCTGCTGCTAAATCTCGTTATTAGTACATTAAGAAATACATGTATTGGTCAGGGGCAGTGGCTCATGCCTGTAATTCCAGCATTTTAGGAGGCCAAGGTGGGCACATCCCTTGAGGTCAGGAGTTTGAGACCAGCCTGGGCAACATGGCAAAACCCTGTCTCTACAAACAACACAAAAATGAGCCAGGCATGATGGCGCGTTTCTGTAGTCTCAGCTACTTGGGAGGCTGTGGTGGGAAGATGCCTCGAGCCCAGGAGTTGGAGGATGCAGTGAGTCGAGATCATGCCACTGCATTCCAGCTGAGGTGCCAGAGTAAGGCCCTGTCTAAAACCAAAAAGAAAAAGAAAAGAAATACATATATTACTATATGATAAATTTCAGTATTTTGATCATCGCATTCTGGGATAATTAATCTCTATCATTCTATGTGTTGTCTTACATAATTTTAAAATATTATTCTGAGAAGGAATTCATAGGCTCTGCCAGACTTCCAAAGTGACCTGAAAAAATGTAAGAACCTTTGCTCTGGAAACAAGCGCCCCTCCGACACTGCTCTGCCCTAAAAGATGTTTCTTTTACGCTAAATAATCTGTTTCTCTAGGTTTGATGTCTCTTCCCTCTACTTCATGCATCTGGTCGCATCTCTCCGTTGCAGTCTTTAAAACACGGGGCTCTAAATGGAAGTCTCTCATGCTAGAGTAGCAGGTTGGACTTTTTTTCTTTCTATCCTGTCTTCTGTTAATCACAAATTGCTTAAACTGTGCATAAGTGTTAAATGTATATTTTTATTTTTGTTTTATGTATTCATGTCCTGTCTTATTTTATTTTATTTTATTTTTTGAGATGGAGTCTCGCTCTGTCACCCAGGCTGGAGTGCAGTGGCCCAATCTCCACTCACTGCCAGCTCCACCCCCCGGGTTCAAGCCATTCTCCTGCCTCAGCCTCCTGTGTAGCTGGGACTACAGGTGCCGCCACCTCGCCCGGCTAATTTTTTTTGTATTTTTTAGTAGAGACGGGGTTTCACCATGTTAGCCAGGATGGTCTCGATCTCCTGACCTCGTGATCCAGCCGGCTCGGCCTCCCAAAGTGCTAGGATTACAGGCGTGAGCCACTGCGCCTGGCCTCCTGTCCTGTCTTGTTCCAAAAATAGTTTTAGGGATTATTAAAATGATGCCTTTTAGGATCATCATGCTGCAGTGTGACTAATTCTAGTGATTATTCCACTTACAGCTGCCCAAGCACCTTGCCCTGAGTTTCCTTTTAAGCTCCGCTTACAGTCCAGGCACAGGGCAAGGCAGAGGCTCCTCCCAGAAAAATGCCAAAGAAACTGCTGCCACCAACATTGAGGAATGATTCACTTCTAGTTTACAAAAAATAGAAACAAAATTCTTGCTCCAGATACCACTTTAATAGTTTAATTACATGTGTACATCAGGAAAGTTTTCACCAAATGAGTTTGTGTCTCACCTGGAGGATAGACCACCTCACTGTGGGAGTCTTGGTAAGGATCAGACTCAGCTTTGCCTGGAGTAGAAAAGACCAAGTGGAGTTCATCCTTTCCTTTTGTTAACATAATTTCTCATTGTCCAACTGGGAAATTGAAATTAAGAGAGAAAAAGAAAGAGGAGACACAGCCTGATGATTTAATGCTGACTTAATCTTAAGTCTTCATTTAGATTTTATTGGTCTTCTACTACCTTCTTTTTGGAGTTGCTTTTTTTTTTTAATTCTATTCATTTTATTTTATTTATAATTATGCATTGTAATTATGTAATTAGGTCGGCCTGTAATAAATGTTTAATAAATTATTGGGTAATTTTTTTATTATACTTTATGTTCTAGGGTACAAGTGCACAAAGTGCAGGTTTGTTACACATGTATACATGTGCCATGTTGGTGTGCTGCACCCATTAACTTGTCATTTACATTAGGTATATCTCCTAATGCAATCCCTCCCCCCTACCCCCTCCCCACAACAGGCCCCAGTGTGTGATGTTCCCCTTCCTCTGTCCAAGTGATCTCATTGTTCAATTCCCACCTATGAGTGAGAACATGTGGTGTTTGGTTTTCTGTTCCTGCAATAGTATGCTGAGAATGATGGTTTCCAGCTGCATCCATGTCCCTACAAAGGACATGAACTCATCCTTTTTTATGGCTGCATGGTATTCCATGGTGTATATGTGCAGTCTGTCATGGTGTATAATCCAGTCTGTCATTGATGGACATTTGGGTTGGTTCCAAGTCTTTGCTATTGTGAATAGTGCCACAGTAAACATACATGTGCATGTGTCTTTATAGCAGCATGATTTATAATCCTTTGGGTATATACCCAGTAATGGGATGGCTGGGTCAAATGGTATTTCTAGTTCTAGATCCTTGAGGAATCGCCTTTTTTTTTTAAGTAGTAGGCCACATATTTGCTCCGAAAACTCAAGTCTTACTTTATATTCAATCATATCATGACTTCATTTATACTGCTATTTTGAAAGCCTTAAGAATTTGATTCTCTCCTGAAACTTCTTTGAGGAAAAAGAAAATATGCAAATGGATTTCCTTCCCTGTCTCTGCCAAATATAAACAATTCATGCAGGACCACTAGCAAGAGTGCTGCTGACTTATGTAACATAGACTGTGTCCAGGGTGGAACAAGCTTATCTGAGGCACACTCTGGGAGGAGAGCTATGTATGTGGTCAGCCTCCTCAGAGGATCTGAAACTCATATGAATGTATCAGTGCATTCCACCTGGTACTGATATGTGTATAAAAATATCTGAACGGGTTCTTTAACTCAAGATTTTATAAAGAATCTATTGACAGTGACAAAATAAAAATTCAGAGGGAGACTACTAATTAATAGAAGCATGTACACACACACCAGTCACAGCAGTGCCACAGCTGCTACCACCACACCCAAAAAACAAATTACAAATACCATACTATAAAGTTCTGGTATTCACTTCTCAACCTTTCTTACAAAGGAATTGATAAAAATTCTTAGCCAGGTCCAGAAAAGGGTACTGCCCTGGTTTAGCCTGTCCTTATCCTCTCTTGCTATCACGGTCTCAATTCTGCTGCCTAAAGACCTACTTCTAGTGGCTCTAAACCTATTTGCACCAGTGTGTTCTTTCTTTGTAGCAAGCCATTTAATATTGGCTGCAAATGATTCTCAGTCTGCAGTTGCTTTAAGCGGCAATTTTAAGTACACAGTCTTTAGCAACCTTATTCCTACCATGATTGCTTTCATTCAATGCCTCCTGAAATGCTAGCCACCTGTCAACATGGACATGGTCATTGAGCTTGCAAGGCACTCAAAGTCTGCCTTTATTCTGCACCCAGAGTCACTACATCATTGGAGTCCTGTCCAGCCTCAGAGGCTACAGCATTTCAGAGGACTTTTAAAGCAACTGACATTAATTTCCAGATTGTATCCAAACTGAAAGAGGTCTCCTCTACATGTGGAACTCATGGACATCCTGATAGTTCCTGGGTAGCCCCTTTCAACATGCTCCTAAGGGCACATGCAAAAAGCCTTAGAATTATACCCTTTTCCCCATGGTCTGGTAGGCAATACCAGGCGTTCTCAATCCTGAGGCTGTGACACTATGTATATTAGCCAAGCACAAGATATTTTGGAAATAAATCATTACTGAAATTAGAAAATGATTGGCTCCTTTAATAAGTCAGAACCAATTCCAGGTTATTTCCATAATAGTGGCAACTGTACTTACCCTTCTTTTTATGCAAGAAAAACCTATGGACATTTGCACCAGGAATAAAATGTAAGTTATTATAGTAAGTTACTAAGACCCAAGTTATCTATGCCATGGACCCTTAATTCTTACGATGATAAGAACTGTTATTGCTGTTATTTCCTCCATTTCCCCCCTCCCATTTTGGAGTTTCAGTGAAATCTGAGAATATACAGGAAGTATGTGGTATCAAAGATGAACAAAGCCGGACACTAGTCAGAGTGGTAAGGATGGATTTTAATCAGTACTACACTACTGCACTGAACTCCACCTTGATTTGTAGCTGGGTGTTTTAAAGTGAGAAAGAGGGAAAAAGGAGAAGGGTGACCAAGGACTCAGAAGAGTCAGGGAAGTGAAAATTACAAAAAGCAGGGAGGGAAGCGTCATTCCATGTGAAACCATCTGGTTACTGACATTTACTAAAGTTAGGCTCCTGCCGTCCCACAGAGGCTGGGAGACAGGGGCCCTATCTTCAGGTGTTGACTGGAAAAAAATAGTATATTCTTGGACAGGCACGTTGGCTCACGCCTGTAATCTCAGCACTTTGGGAGACTGAGGCAGGTGGATCACGTGAGGTCAGGGGTTCGAAACCAGCCTGGCTAACATGGCACAACCCCGTCTCTACTAAAAATACAAAAATTAGCCAGGCATGGTGGCAGGCACCTGTAGTCCCAGCTACTTGGGAGGCTGAGGCAGGAAAATCGCTTGAACCTGGAAGGCGGAGGTTGCAATGTGCGGAGATCGTGACATTGCACTCCAGCCTGGGCATCGAGAGTGAGACTCCATCTTAAAAAAAAAAGAAAGAAAGAAAGAAGAAAGAGAGAGAGAGAGAGAAGGAAGGAAGGAAGGAAGGAAGGAAGGAAGGAAGGAAGGAAGGAAGGAAGGAAGGAAGGAAGGAAGGAAGGAAGGGAAAGAAAGAAAGAAAGAAAGAAAGAAAGAAGGAAGGAAGGAAGGAAGGAAGGAAGGAAGGAAGGAAGGAAGGAAGGAAGGAAAGAAAGAAAGAAAGAAAGAAAGAAAGAAAGAAAGAAAGAAAGAAAGAAAGAAAGAAAGAAAGAAAGAGAAAGAAAGAAAGAAAGAAAGAAAAGAAAATTTTGGCAGCCTTCAGTTTCTCAGCTGGACACTTCAAGGGGTGCTGGGGTCATCCTAGGGTTCAGCTTGCACTGTTTGAAACTATGTTACTACTTGTGCAGATCTTCATAGGCCAAGGTTGAGGACTCGACTCAGAGGACGCTGGCTAGAGTTTGGCTAGGGAAAGAATCTTTGTCAGTAGTTGTGTCAACGTCAATAACTATAGTAGTAAAGCGGTGTGTGGAGGTGGTGGGGGTGGGGCATAGAGAAAAGTTAAAATGTCTGATATAGTTTGGATATTTGTCCTCGCCCAAATCTCATGTTGAGTTGTCATCGCCAATGTTGGAGGTGGGGCCAGGTGAGAGGTGTTTGGGTCATGGGAGCACCTCCCTTATGGTTGGGGGCTGTCCTTGCCATAGTGAGTGGGTTGTCACGAGACCTGTTTGTTGTGAAGTGTGGCACTTCCCATCCCCCTGCTCTCAGTTTCTTGCTCCTGCTCTGACAATGTGATATACCTGTTCCCACTTGGTCTTCCGCCATAGGTAAAAGCTTCCTGAGGCCTCCCTAGGAGCCGAACGAAGTCCAGCACCCTGCTTCCTGTACAGCCTCCAGAACTGTGAGCCAATTAAATCTCTTTTCTTTACAAATTACCCAGTCTCAGGTATTTCTTTACAGCAATGCAAGAACAGCGTAACATAATACCTGAGCCACTACTGATCCCTTTTGCAATCACCCTGGGCAATACAAACCGAGAAATAACGATTCTAAGTAAGACCATCAGAAATGGCCAATATTTGACCATTTCTGACCCATAAAAAGAGAAATTTCATATGATTTAATTTAATATTATTCACATTGCATTTAAACATTTAAATCTGGAAAACAGATTGACAAAAATTACCCCGATCTACCCTAAGGGTCTGCAGGTGGAGGAAGCAGACAGCTTTAAAATGGTTTTATATTGTTTCATTTCATTCCATTTTAACCAAGAAGATTGCAACAATATACATTGTTGTAAATGCTTCCTTGTTTACACTCATGTTTGGATAGGTACATCTGAGAATAGTGATGGAATTTCTTCCTCAGAAGAATTGCAGGGAGAGTACTTCAACACTACAAAAAAGTCCATCAGTAGAATTTAAGAATCATTGCGTTAAATTCTCCAGAAATAGATGGCTGTTGTTTTAAAATTTCTAAGGAAGCATTTAACACAGAGGAATAAATTGTCTCAACTTGAACTTCTCTGATTGAATGTCTCCATCAGTAAAGGGCGCTATTATGCCTGGCACTATAAGTTTAGCCCAAAATACAAATTAAAATGACTTAATGTGTGAAGTGGAGGAATGATTATATTCTTTTAAAGTTTTCACTACATTTTAATTTCTCAAGATAATTTGGTGGTGGTTGTTACAAGAAGGGCATTAGGCAAATACATTATAAGTAAGCTTTACCATGCTGGAATTCTTCCTTAATGTATTTAACTATATGTATGGAACTAGGTCATGCTCCATTGCCAAGATCATAACAATTGTTATTTCAAAACAAAGATGTGGCCATAGGTAGTTTAAACATCGGCAGTCTAGATCTTCCTCTTTTTAGTACTTAATTGCCATAAAATGAGAAATACTCAGCACTTCAGGTCTTGCCTTTTAATTAAACATTTAAAATATATGCATCGTGAAAATGACTTAAACATTGTATCAAGTCCAGGCCAGTTAGGATCAGAGAATGTATTCAGAGATGTCTTTACCAGTTGACATTTCCAAAAGATTTCAACCTCTGATAAGAGAGGAAAAAGAATATGGAGAGGGGAAAAAATGTTCACTTGGCCATTCCTTGATTACTGAGCCATAACCATATACTTTTTAAACAAAACAGTGGCAATGCAAGTTTTATTAGTCTGCTCAGGTTAATATAACAAAATGCCACAGTTGGAGTAACTTAAACAACAGACAATTATTTCACACAGTTCTAGAGGCTGGAAATGTAATATCAAGATGCTGGTGGATTTGGTTCTTGGTGACATCATCTTTCTGGCTTGTAGACATCTGCCTTCTTGCTGTGTCCTCGCATGATGTGGAGAGAAAGAGAGGGGACTCTGGTTTCTCTTTGTCTTATAAGAGCACTAGTGTCTTAGATTTAAGTCCTTGATCCATCTTGAGTTGATTTTTGTATAAGGTAAGAGATGAGGATCCAGTTTCATTCTCCTACATGTAGCTTGCCAATCATCCCCAGCACTATTTGTTGAATAGGGTGTCCTTTTCCCACTTTATGTTTTTGTTTGCTTTGTCAAAGATCAGTTGGCTGTAAGTATTTGGGTTTCTTTCTGGGTTCTCTATTCTGTTCCATTGGTCTATGTGCCTATTTTTATATCAGTACCATGCTGTTTTGGTGATTATAGCCTTATAGTATAGTTTGAAGTCAGGTAATGTGATGCCTCCCGATTTGTTCTTTTTTGCTTAGTCTTGCTTGGGCCATGTGGGCTCTTTTTTGGTTCCATATGAATTGTAGGATTGTCTTTTCTAGTTCTGCGAAGAATGATGGAAAAATTCTGGAACATAACATCAGAAAAACCCTTCTAGACATTGGCTTAGGCAAAGACTTCATGACCAAGAATCCAAAAGCAAGTGTAACAAAAACAAAGATAAATGGGTGGGACTTAATTAAACTAAAGAGCTCCTGCACAGCAAAAGGAGCAGTCAGCAGAGTAAACAGACAACCCCCACAGTGGGAGAAAATCTTCACAATCTATACATCTAACAAAGGACTAATATTCAGAATCTACAATGAACTCAAACAAATTAGCAAGAAAAAAATACCATCAAAAAGTGGGCTAAGGGCATGCATAGACAATTCTCAAAAGGAGATATACAAATGTCCAAAACACATGTGGAAAAAAAATGCTCCTGATCACTAATGATCAGGAAAATGCAAATCACAACCACGATGTGTTACCACATTACTCCTGCAAGAATGGCCATAATTAAAAAATAATGGATGTCGGCATGGATGCAGTGTAATGGGAACACTTCTACCCTGCTGGTGAGAATGTAAACTAATACAACCACTATGGAAAACAGTGTGGAGATTCCTTAAAGTACGAAAAGTAGAACTACCATTTGATCCAGAAATCCCACTACTTGGTGTCTACCCAGAGGAAAAGAAGTCATTATACGAAAATGATACTTGCACATGCATGTTTATAGCAGCACAATTTGCAACTACAAAAATATGGAATCACCCCAAATGCCCATTAATCAACGAATGGATATAAAAATTGTGAGAGATAAATATATATATAGAATACTACTCAACCATATAAAGGAACAAATTAATGGCATTTGCAGCAACCTGGATGGAACTGGAGACTATTATTCTAAGTGAAATAACTCAGGAATGGAAAACCAAATATCATATGTTCTCACTTATAAGTGGGAGCTCAGCTATGAAGATGCCAAGGCATAAGTATAATACAATGGATATTGGGGACTCAGAGGGAAAGGGTAGGACGGGAGTGAGGGATAAAAGACTACAAATTGGGTTCAGTGTATAATGCTTGGGTATACCAAATCTCAGAAATCACCACTAAATAACTTATTCATGTAACCAAATACCACCTGTTCCCCAAAAACCTATGGAAATAAAAAACTTAAAAAAGCAAAATAAATGTCCAGGTGCAGTGGCTCACCCCTGTAATCCCAGCACTTCGGGAGGCCGAGGTGGGCAGATCACCTGAGGTCAGGAGTTCAAGACCAGCCTGACCAACATGGAGAAACCCCATCCCTACTAAAAATACAAAATTAGCCGGGCATGGTGGCGCATGCCTGTAATCCCAGCTACCCAGGAAGGCTGAGGCAGGAGAATCACCTGAACGTGGGAGGCAGTGGTTGCAGTGAGCCGAGATGGCGCCATTGCACTCCAGCCAGGGCAACAAGAGCAAAACTCCATCTCAAAAAAAAAAAAAAGAAAAGAAAAAAACACCAAATAAATAAAACTGACAATAAATAAATAAATAAATAAGGGTGCTAGTGTCATCCTGAGGATCTAAACCTTATGACCTTATCTAAAGCTAGCTGTCTCCCAAAGTCCCCACCTCTAAACATCACCACATTGGGGGTTAGGGCTTTAATATATGAATTTGAAGGGTAGACACAATTCAGACCAAAGCACTGATTAACAGCAAAACAAACAAACAAACAGTTAAAAGATCTAATTCATCTTAGAATGCAGCTTTCTATAGATATTAATTTAACGAGTATTAATAAAACACAGAGATGGTCATTTTAAAACTAAGACCCTGAATGTCCTTCTGTACATACCTTGCATCTTTAGCAAACTATGGCTACACACCAAGAAGCTTAACATTATCTTTCTCTTTGAGCAGTTACATTTCCTTTCTACTCACTCCCTGTATCTGTTTGTGTGTGTGTGTGTGTGGGTGGGGCGCTGGAGGGTAGGGGTTGTTAGTTTAACAATTTGGCTCAGTGTGCTAAAAATAGCCTATGTGCACTGTTTTTCCTTTTAGCTTTATTGTTGCACACTAATTTTTAATTGTCTCTGAGACTAGGAAAATCTCCTGTGAATGCAGTAAGCACAATTGATGGAAGCCGATGAGCAGACTGATGCAACCCTAGATATGGGGCCACAGTTCTCATCACTTCAGCACTACCACTTCTTAATCATACACTCCTTTGGAATTTATTTCTGCCCATGCAGAATCTGGATATTAAATGCTCGAGTTGCTATAGTTAGATAGACTCTATTTTTAGTAACAAACTGTTTCCCTGAGATACATACAGCTGCTCATTAACACTGGAAGCCTTTTTCACAAAGCTCATATGCTCGTCCTTCCTTTTTAATGCCCAATAGGCTTAGGAGGGAAAATACAAACAGGGGTTATATTTAGTTTTCTACTCAGCTATGTCAAGCCCTAAATCTAGAGGAAGTTATAAATACACTACAAGGAAAATGCTCTCATTTCCTTTTAAGAAGCATTTTAATACCACAGCATTGTGTTATAAAAAGTAGAGGGAGCCTGTATTAAAGTAAGAGGGTAAGTAAATTAAAATTTGACTTTCTGAAGGCATTTTCCTGTATGTGGAGCTGACGTTCACACTGGGTAATATTGAGAGCCCAGGATATAGTAGATGCCCATTAAATCTTTGTAGAATGTAGAACTCATGCTGTGTAGCACATACCCCAAAAGGGTGGATTGCTTGAATGAACATATCATTTTGTATTGTTTACTCTTTGAGATCACAGAGAACACTCTCTGAAGCAAATTCCCTGAAAAAGGTGAGCATTGCAAAACCACAAACTATTCCACACATCCCCAGCAATGGATCTAGCAGTCAGCGTTTGCAGATTGTCTCAGCTGTTTCCCCTGTGGTAAGGAGCTTTCATTAACACCAACAGAAGAGGCATTCCCTGCATTTGAAACCCTGGCTCCTTAAAACTCGGAAACCTGCTGCCAGCCAATGGTCTTGCAATCAATCCCACCTCACTCCTCACCTGCTTTTAACTCATTTCCTAAGCTCTCTTGGGGACTTGGTGATTGGCACCAGAAATCAATTTAACACTTCCCTTCAGCACCTCTTTTCGTCCTTCTCAAAAGACTCCTACACCCCATGGTCACCCACCTTTCCATCTCTCACCCCACACAGGGTAGCACTAAGTCTATCGTAATGGAAGGGGCAAAGGCTTTGGCAGTCAGGAGGCTTGGTGCAAATCCAGGCTGCTTTTACCTGGAGGGGGTGGGATATACATTGAGTGAGCTGTTTAATCTCTAAACTTCGGTTTCTCCATCTGAGGAATAAAGGGAAAACACTTACCTACTTCAGATGGTTGTCATGAGAATTACATGAAATAATTAATGTAAATGATCTAGTCCGGCTCCGGGTGATGGGTGGATGTGCTCTCTCAGTGGGGGATGGTTATTATTATTCACAAGACTGTGAATTTCACCTCCAGCAGCCATCCTAAATTTTGACATTGTCCTTTTTTCTTTCTTTCAACTTCTCTCCATTATATATCAGTTCCTTTCTTCCTCTCAATTTTTCTTTCTCTCCTCTTTGTTCTACTCACAAATCAAAATAAGGCTACTTAGGGAGTCTAAGAAGAGCATTACTAACATGCCTACGAATACGAAAAGCTAAACCATCAACTGTGAAATGAAATATTTGGAGCAAAATAGAGGGTTAAGATAAATAAATGCAAACACCATTAAAAATGAGCCCAGAATATTCAAAATGTCTTCTTTAGACTGTCTCCAGAAGTTTCCCTCTAATTCTAAGCTTAATCTGCTTTTCACTGAGCAGTCAACACTTAAAAACAAAACAAAACAAAAACTAGTTTCTATGTAATGTTTGTTTCTTTATGGAGAGTAGTATTAGTGAATTAATATTGCTGGGTTTTGATGTGGGCTTCCATTAACTTCTGTTCCACAGAAGCATTTCCTGATATTTGTTTTATAAATATACTACTCTTCAGCCCCATCATGGGCAAAATCGACTACCATGGATGAGCCTTGGAAACTAGCAAATTATAAAAGTGCTTCCTTAAGACGGCATGTTCCAAATTCCAAATAAGTGATGTACAGTCACGTATGGACTGACCTGGTAGCAAGTTGGGACCTGCCCTGTTCAACGTTTTCTCACACTGAGCACATCTTCCTCTATCTGTTATTGTTTTCCTAATGTGTGGCTTGGAAAGGAGTTAGACAGCTCTCCAACACATACGAAAGTGCAGAAACCCAGCATCCAAAAATGACTGTCAGTGGTAAAATGGTTGAAACATACCACTTTTCATCACAGCAAATGGTTGGCCAAGAAATAATCATCAGTCTTTCTCCAGGAACACCTGTACCCTCAGAGTTTTTAAATTTTCTTTTCTTTTTTTAGTGAGAGTCTTATATTGCAGAAACATGTCTTATTTTATGATCAGGCTTGCAACTTCATGAGAAAAATTAATGGAAACTCCCAATACGTTAAAAACATAAACTGAACATTGTCTCCTCAATTTTAAATTGTACATGAAGCAGGTGATCACATTCCTGCTGCTGTTTTTCTGGGACTGTGCTGTCCAATATAGACTCCACCAAACGTACGGGGCTATTTAGATTTAAGTGAATTATAAACAAGTAAAACTAAACATTCAGTTCTTCGGGTTCAGTAGTCACATGTGGCTTGTGGCTACCATGCTTGGACAATGCAAATATAGAATATTTCCTTTTTTGAGGAAAGTTTTATGGAGATCTACACTGTCCCTATATGATACACTCTTGCAAGGAAACTTCACTGTTCTTCACCAGTGTTCAAATAAAGCCTTCTTGATTTTAGTACATGACTACTTTGAATGTCCCAGTTTGTCACACAAGAGAGCCATCACTTGCTCTTCTAACTTAGTAGTTTGTTGCTTCGGAAAGATATAAAGCCACAGATTCAGACTTCTCTCTTACACAATGCAGAAGGCAGTGAGCGGGCAGGCAGTCAACCTTGGTTCTAACCCACTTGGTTAGCAGGCAAATTGGGCAAGGACAAAAATCTAGTTATCATGTTCTCCCTAAATGCAACAGGGATTACGTGTATAGCCAAGGTCATAACACAGCTCTGCAAAGAAAGCTTCCCTAGTTTCCTGTATGACATTTATGACACTTATAAAAATGCCTCTTGACATTGTTGAAAACTTCAGCACATGGACCACCTGCTCAGGAAGGGAAGTCAGATAACAGAAAACTATTCCCACAAAAGTCTGGGCCAGTCTTCTGCTGTAGTCATCTCAGTTCAAGCACAAGAAATACTCTTCTGACCTACTTGCCTTTATGATTTGGATACAAATTTCCACCTTCTGAAAGCCATCTATTAAATTTGGTATCCCAGTAAGTGTTTTTGTTAAATGTGGGTTGAGCTGCCTTTCACTTAACTCTACCATGAGCTTATTAAATTAAATAGAAATTGTTAAGAAGATCAAAGTCCCTTCTTTTAATTCCTTTAGATCCTTTGGGGAGACCACTGTTTATCTCTGTAAAGTTCAAGTCTGCATAACTCTAAGTCAGCCAAATCTGACATCCAACCATGGAATCTTGCAGAGACCATTTCCTCCTCCTTTCTCAGTCTTCATATTCCCATTCCCTGCCCAGACTACAGTTTGGAAGTTGCTGAATGAATTCACAAGTACTACCATTTGCACTTTCACACACTGTTTAAAGGCAGAAGTATCAGATTTCACAGCACTGTGAAGAAGTTGGCAACTACTTCAAAGCAATTTCGAAGCATCTATTACATTATTAAGCAAGGGCAATAATGATCTACAAAATGCCAACCAGCTCATGTTTTCCTGTCCTTCCTGCATTTCATTGCAAATACCGCGGTCTCTATTTTCCTGTTTAAACACCAGTTATTACATTGCCTTTAAAATTATAGATCTGACAGCAATCACAAATAAGAACTAAAACCACGTAACTAAATGACTTGCACAGCTATGAGAGCTGTGGTGGGGTAGAAAAGTCTGCTGTAAAATAATTTGTCTTTTGTTGTTTTGTGTAGCAGTATGTACTTTGCTCTCCCCCTCCTTCTTTTCTGCCCTCTGTCTATTTCTACAGATACTATGAGACTCAATAATAGCCCATTACAAATGGTCAATCCCTACAGTAACTCGGCAGATCTTTAACTGAGTGTTTCCATTTGGTACAGCATTTGCTAAAACCCAAGTAAAGATGATATGAGTACAAATATGCTGTCCTATATTCAAGGAATATACAACCCAATCTTGGAAACAAGTCTAACCCACATTAGGCAGCAATGAAAAATGCTAGAATAATTAAGTGTGAATTTTGGAAAATGAATTATCCTCCTTGGCTCCCTTTCTATTTTAATGCCTTATAGATTCCAGGACTGTGTAACTAGTGGGCTCCTTTATGCCTTACAGGCTGTAAGTTGCAGATGTTAAGAGCCGAAGTGACAATTGAACTGCCATTCCTGAAACTTGACCTTGTCACTTTTCACAAGGCCTGTTCTTACCAAGTGATCCCTTGCACTTAGAACCTATTTGTCAGCAGCTAGTGAAACTCTACCCTAACTGATATCTACACTGACTTCTCCCCTCCCTGATAGTCCACGCTGGGTTAGATACATGGAGATGAATGGCTTTCAAAGTCACAGTAACCGAGTCTGCCTTTTCAATGTTATCCATTAGTATTGGTCCTGTCAAAATTTTCTTCAAGTTTCTATAAAGGAAAGAAATTCCATGAATTCTAAATGTTTAATCTATTATTGATCTTTATTTATTTATTTTATTATTATTATTAGTTTTGATACAGAGTTTTGCTCTTGGTGCCCAGGCTGGAGTGCAGTGGCATGATCTCAGCTCACAGCAACCTCTGCCTCCCAAGTTCAAGTGATTTTCCTGCCTCAGCCTCCCGAGGAGCTGGGATTACAGGAGCCTGCCACCACGCCCAGCTAATTTTCATATTTTTAGTAGAGACAGGGTTTTACCCTTTTGGTCAGGCTGGTCTCAAACTCCTGATGTCAGGCGATCTGTCTACCTTGGCCTCCCAAAGTGCTGGGATTACAGGTGTTAGCCATCATGCCTGGCCCGGTCTTTCCATTTATATGTAAAATAGGCATGGTTTAGCAACTATAATCCCTCTACCACACACACACACATACACACACACACATCAAATGCTGGAGAATTTGGAAATAATATCTTCCCAGGAAAGCAGAGGCAAGCAAACTTTAGGGGTTATCTATCAATATAGACAGTCATATGAGTATTTGAGAACTCAGGCCTGAGGCCAATGTCTATTTGATGAGTATACTTGGGTATAGCAGGGCATAAGGGGATGGGAGAAGTGAAATGGGTCACTGAGTGTCTTCAAATCTCCTGTTCACAAGGTGGAGCCACCTCCCAAATGCTCCCTTTGATTAAGGTCAGAGTCAAAGTTAAATACCTCCTTTGACCAAGCCAGTGAAGCTCATCTAATAATTAAATAATGACCTACAAAACTCCAATGGCATTTTATGAAAAATTGGAGTTAAAAGATGAATTTGTGTTCTTTGTCCTACATTGTTCTTGAGTCACAGGAATAATTTCTTGCCATCACAAGTAATCTAAATTCAAAGGGGGTAAATCCCAATAGATATGGAAGCAGAGAAAACATTTCCATATGTAAAGGGCTAGCAAAAGTAGTTTGGAGAAATGATAGATAAGAACTGGAGTGTGAGGCCCTGAACAGTATTGCCTGGCTTGATCAGTCACTTTATTTACCCAGCTTGACCCTCAACTACCGTTGGCTTTTCTCAAAATATCATATATGTTCTTAGGCAGCAGGAAAGTTCAGAAGAACAAGTCAGTCTCTGAAGATCATTTTCAGAGAGCCATTTCAAAATAGTTGGGGCAAAGATAATATCGTTGGGATGAGTTTTTAGTTTACAGTTTCCCAAGAAAACATTTCTAAAGAACCCACAGGTAAACACCTAATGACTGTTTCATGCCATGGTGCGCTTCCCAGTGCCACAACTTTGCACAGTCTTCCCCACAACTGATGTGCCCTCAGACACACACTACCCCTCTACCACCATCATCCCTGCCCCTTAGGTCTCATCTCTTTCTCCTTAAATCTGGCACCAAAGGTTAAGTTTTGTATTTTCCAGGAAACTTTTCCTGATGAAGAATCCTACTCTTTGTCAACTCATAGCCAAAGCTGATTCGATATTTGTTATGGACTGAATGTTTGAGTCCCCCCCAAATTTATATGTTTAAATCCTAACCACCAATGTGATGGTAGTAGGAGGTGGGGCCTGTAGGAGATAATTAAGGTCATAAGAGTAGAGCCCTCAGGAATGGAATTAGTGCCCTCATAAGAGTCCCTAGAGAACTCTGTAACCCTTTTCCCACCACATGAGCATAAAATAAGAAGTAGGAAATCTGCAGCCTAGAAGAGGACCCTCACCAGAACCCAAACTTACTAGCACCGTGGCCTCAAATTTCCAGCCTCCAGACCTATGACAATATATTCCTATTGTTTATAAGCTACCCCAGTCCATCACACTTTCATTATAGCAAACCAGACTAAGACAATATTCCTTTAGCTAGTTCTCTTTTTCTACCAGAAATGTCTCATATTCTTTTTCTATATTGGTCCTCAAACCCTGTTATTTATCTTTTCATACGTTGTTTCATGTCTTCTTCCCCAATTAAATTGTAAAATATTTGAAGGCAAAGATCTCGGTTGGACTTTATTATATTCACTATGCCTCTGATGCAGTGGACACTAAATAAACATGTATTAATTTATCAGTTGCAAGATGACTCTTTTTCACCTCACTTGTATCTAATATTTTCTTCTTAAAATTTTTTGGATATGTAAAAAATAAAAGAAAAACACATAGGCCATTGGATATATTCTTAACTTTGCACAAATGATACAACTTTCATCCTTGCTTTCAGCCAACAAATATTTATTGGGCACCTCCTGTATGACAGCCATGATTCCAGATGCTGAGAATACCGCTGTGAAAGACTAGAGATTACCTTTTTAGTGAGGGGAAGAGGGACATAGTTGATTAATAATAATAATAACAAATAAAAAGTAAAATAGATATGATGTCAGATAGTGACAGGTGCTACGTAGAAAGAAAAAGACATGGAAGAGGATTGGGGAAGATGGAGTGGGGGCCCAGGCAGAGGGTACAATTTTAAATAGGGTGGTCAGGGAAGGCCTCAATAGGAGGATGATATTTGAGGAAAAACCTGAAGAGAATGGGATATCAACCCACGTAACATGTAGAGACCATGGAATATGCTCAAAGAAACAAGGATTCATACAAGTGGTTGTAGAAGTCCTTGGCATTTCAGTGGGTTCTCTTCTGAGGTGGATGTTCCCTTTCCAGAGTCCCCAAGGTGACTCCATATGCCCCTGTGCTTACTTACACCCAAATATGAATCACTCTGTCACACTAATGTTTTATAATATGTCTCCCTCAAGAGACTGTGAGTTATTGGAAAGCAAGAGTTATCTCATTTATCAATACAAACCTCATAGGATTTAACACAACTCTAAGCCAGCAGTGAGAAATCAATTAATGTTTGTTGATTATTGAATAAATCTTCATTCAGGTAAACAATTCATCACTAAATTCAAAACATAGCTTGTACTAATTTGGGTAAAATGGCATTTGCTATTTATTTATTTATTTTGAGACGGAATCTCACTCTGTTGGCAGGCTGGAGTGCAGTGGTGCGATCTCGGCTCACTGCAATTTCCACCTCTCAGGTTCAAGTGATTCTCCTGCCTCATCCTCCCGAGTAGTTGGGACTGTAGGCGCGTGCCACCATACCCAGCTAATTTTTGTATTTTTAGTAGAGACAGGTTTTCACCATGTTGGCCAGGATGGTCTCGATCTCTTGACCTCATGATCCACCCTCCTTGGCCTCTCAAAGTGCTGGGATTACAGGGGTGAACCACCACACCAGGCCGATATATTTATTTTTTAATGTAAACATTTGGCAAACTTTTCTTGAAAAAGAATTAAATTTCTTACCAAAAGTCAGATAAAGCTGGCCACATTACCCCTTTTGTCACTTCTGACTGGATCGTAGAGAAGTCACCAAATATGGCTTTGAAACTGGGTAGCATATTTGCTACTATTCACTAAAGGAAGGACAGCTAGTACAAGAAGAGATGGTGCAGGTTCCCACAGGAAAATTTTAAACTAGTACACAGTACTAATTTAGCCCTAGAGTTATTAACATGAAGAAAGAGTAAAAGTTCAAGTCGTCCAAACACACAAGGACAAGTGAGATGACTGTACAGCCTCCCTGGCATGATCACGGTTGTGTAGAGGCATCACTTTCTTGCTGGCTTTTAAGTGGGTGGGGAGGGTGGGCCCGAGGAGGGGAGGGGAATATGAGGAATGCCGGTTTCTTCGAACATCTCATGAAGGAGACCTTTTCTCTCTTTTAACTCAACTTCATTCGTTCTCTTAATGACTGTTAGGACCTCCAAACCAGAGCAGTCTAGCGGTCTGTCATCCTGGTCATCTGTCCAGAATGGTTGGACAAAGGCTATCCATTGAGCAGCCCTGAAGGCTGACATCAGCTCCCCGTTAATGAGCTTCCTAGCGACACAGTATCCTAAGGAAGTGTATTACAATCAAGTAAAATCTATTGTAATGATAGTTTATACAGCAGGCCAAACAAAGTCATTTGGTGTCACTCAATACCCAACTGTGAGCATTGCACAGTGTCTCTTGAAGCGCTTCAACAGAACACAGATGACTCAGGGGCTCCCCCGTATGCTCCTTGGCTCTGAGCTGGTGTGACAGTTCCAGGGAAATCTGCTGCTGGCTTCCAGCCAGTCAGGATCCTGCCTGCTAGGACTGTTCTAGTCAGTTAATAGTTGGCCAGGTCCAGTTGTTGCCTTAGTGGTAGCTCTCTGCCATCCCTAGTGGTGATAAGGTGCCTGGAAAAGGCTGCTACAGAGACCCCCACAGCCACTCCCAACCCTCTTGACTCACCTGGTTTCCCTCCTATTGACTGGACTATTTTCTGTGCATGCATCCTTCAGATTGACAAATGAAGCTAGATGGTTTTATCTGATTTTATTTCTGTTCTACCCTAGACGCTACTTCCTTCAGTTACTAAGCATTAGCACCAAGGGCATGAGATGGCCATCCCTGGCCCTCTCAGTACCATCCAACAAGTGTCCCAGGCTACTGCTCATCTAGGAGGGGACATGCATGAAGCATCCTCTATGACTCCACATCAGAAAAAAAAAGAGAGATACAATGTATCAGCCTGCACAGTGGCTCACACCTGTAATCTTAGCACTTTGAGAGGCCGAGGCAGGTGTATCACTTGAGGTCAGGAGTTTGTGACCAGCCTGGCCAACATGGCGAAATCCTGTCTCTACTAAAAACTACAAAAATTATCTGGGCATGGTGACACACACCTATAATCCCAAGTACGCCAGAGGTGGAGGCTTGAGAATCTCTTGAACCCAGGAGACGGAGGTTGCGGTGAGCCAAGATCACGCCACTGCACTCCAGCCTCCGCAACAGAGTGAGACACTGTCTCAAAAACAAACAAATAAACAAACAAGTTATGCATCAATATTTATACGACAGTAGAAATCTGTCATTTTTTCATTCTAAGGCACACTCTAAGCTGAGGAATAGTGTACAGAGAATCAGCTATGTGCTCCGGGATGCTCTAGGCTGAGTGTGGCCAACACACCAGAGAGAAATGGATGTGCTGTTCAGATGAGTGCGCACAAGGTGGATGGGGACATGATTTTGCCAATTGATTATAAAGACAAATATTTTGAAGAAGGTAATCATGGGGTAGCTCAGGAAGATTCTTTTTTTTTTTTTTTTTTTTTTTTTGAGATGGAATCTCGCTCTGTCGCCCAGGCTGGAGTGGAGTGGTGCACTCTCGGCTCACTGCAAGCTCCGCCTCCCGGGTTCATGCCATTCTCCTGCCTCAGCCTCCCGAGTAGCTGGGACCACAGGTGCCCGCCACCACGCCCGGGTAATTTTGTATTTTTTAGTAGAGACGGGGTTTCACCGTGTTAGCCAGGATGGTCTCGATCTCCTGACCTCGTGATCTGCCCTCCTCCTCGGCCTCCCCAAGCGCTGGGATTACAGGTGTGAGACACTGCACCCGGCCAGGAAGATTCTTAAGTCTCATTTGTCTAGGACCTTGAAGTTCTGCCTTTAGGGAGCAGTGAATATTATGAGGCAGTGTGGAGGTTATCTCTAAACCAGTAGGCAAAGACCCTTGAAGCTTAGATTTCGAGGAGGGTTGGAGCTGGGCTTGAAATTTTAATTCTTTATTTTATAGGTGAAAAACCAAGGCCTTGGGAAGTTAAACGATCACCACCAAGACTTCTGTTGGAGCTTTTCCATTTCTCTTTCTCTCTTTTTTCAGACACAGAGTCTCTGTTGCCCAGGCTAGAGCTGCTGGAGTTTTTCTCCTTTTTTTTTTTTTTTTTTTTTTTTTTGAGATGGAGTCTCACTCTGTCACCCAGGCTGGAGTGCAGTGGTGCAATCTCAGCTCACTCCAACCTCCACCTCCCCGGTTCAAGTGATTCTCCAGCCTCAGCTTCCAAGTAGCTGGGATTACAGGCGCCTGCCACCATGCCCAGGTGATTTTCATATTTTTAATAGAGAGAGGGTTTAACCATGTTGGTCAGGCTGGTCTTGAACTCCTGACCTCAAGTGATCCACCCTCCCCAGCCTCCCACAGTGCTGGGATCACAGGTGTGAACTACTTCTCCCAGCCAGTTGCTGGAGTTTTCCTACTGAGTCTATTCAGATGTCTGTTTCTAACTATTGATTTGAATTCATATGTGCTTCACACTAACTCTCATTCCTCTCCAAATTCTGATGATGTTGAATATCCCTTCCCTGAGAAGAACCACTAAATGTTATGAAATAGGCAAATTACATGTGTTTTCCCAAATTACTCAAAGAAATGAACCCTGAGGTCTCCCTCTGACTCAGTACTCCCAGATGGCACCTACCTCTTCAGAGGCCTCTATCTCCCCAACTCAGCTATAAGCCTCATAAAGCCGGAGACAGTCCTCACTGTGGTTTTTCCCGGGGCTTAGTACATAATTCATTATTAGCACACAGTATGTATTTATTGAATAAATGAATAAATCCTCCTAATGTTAAATGTAGGATGAACACGTGGACACATGGACAGCTGTTTCTTACTATCTCTGACTAGTAAGCTCTCTTGGTTAAATTATTTCAGCAAAGTCATAGTTTGATTATCTTATTAACTGGTTGCTTGTGTTCTATCCATAGAAATTCTTTTCATCCATAATCTACTGGTCTTCTTGACGCTAGGCACTATAAGTGAAAAACCGTTTGCATCAAGGGCCATAACAAAGTTTGTGCTGTATGACTTGGTAGTTATAATTTTAGGAAATCAATTTTCAGGAAAGAACCCCCAAAGCAGGTGATTTATAAATATGTCCAAAAGTATTCATGGCAATATTATTTATTTTAAAATATTGTCCACAACTAAAGAGTAAATAAGCTAATTAAAGCTCATTCATTAATATATACGAACACTTGGTTACTCTCTATTAATTGCCTACCGTGTCCAGGCACTACCTTAGTCACCTCATAAACACTGGTTAGCAAAATAAACAGCTCTAACATTTTGGAGTTTGCACAGTTAAAAAAAAAAATATGTCCTTGAGAGCATTTAGTTAAATAGAAAAATGCTTGACATTTTATGTTAAGTAAAAAAAAAAAAAAAAAAAAAAAAAAAAGCAGGATACAAAATTATATAGCTACAGAAAATTATTAAAAGATAATAAGTCGGCCGGGCGCGGTGGCTCAAGCCTGTAATCCCAGCACTTTGGGAGGCCGAGACGGGCGGATCATGAGGTCAGGAGATCGAGACCATCCTGGATAACCCAGTGAAACCCCGTCTCTACTAAAAAATACAAAAAAACGAGCCGGGCGAGGTGGCAGCGCCTGTAGTCCCAGCTACTCGGGAGGCTGAGGCAGGAGAATGGCGTGAACCCGGGAGGCGGAGCTTGCAGTGAGCTGAGATCCGGCCACTGTACTCCAGCCTGGGCGACAGAGCCAGACTCCGTCTCAAAAAAAAAAAAAAAAAAAAGATAATAAGTCAAAATGTCAACAGAAGTTGTCTCTGAGTGCTGAAATTCAGTGATTTTTCTTTATACTTTCCTATAGTTCACTTTTTAAAATAAATTATTTCTAATGAGCAACTCCCATAATCAGATAAACATTGGAGCAGGCAGGAGAGTAACACACTCACCTGAGTCACAGGAATCTGGAACTCTTGTTCTAAAAATGCCTGCTCTGTGTTCCTTGTAGGCAGCGTCATTTCTTTTAAAGCATAGGTTTCCCAATCTACAAAGGCTCTTTTTAGCATTCCTTCGTCTGGCAGCTGAGAATAGCAAGCAATAGCCTGCCATGGACAATTGCTGCTCAGTGTTAAATGTGTTTGGAGCTGATAAGTTAATGAGTTGATTAGGCAAATGTAAACTGTGGTTTGAGATATTACATATTATAATATCCATGGAATTATTTATATAATGCTACTTGTATACAAAGTAGATTGAGCATCTCTGAACATAATACACCAGGACACACACACACACACACACACACACACACACTCATCAAATGAAGGGTAACAATCCAATAGCCGGGTGCCACGGGTTTGCTAAAACGGTCTAGATGTTATCTCACTTTATTATTATCAACACAAGTAACTTTTAAACTAAATTATTCTTTAATTTGTATCTCTTATTTGTATTTTGAACAAATAGATATTTAAACATTAGGGGAAAAATGCTTTATCAAACCACATGTCCTAATTTTCGTCTCAGAATCTAAGGACACAAAAAGAAGAGCAATATAGAAATGCTCATGAAATAACTTGAACAAGGAGTCTTACCTTTTTAAACCCAAAGAGATTATCAAGTATGCACAAACATATCTAATTGTTCTACTATTTGCCTGTTTGGCTGTGTGTTTTAAAACACATACCTGCACACACACAGACACACACACACACATAAAAACTGAGCAAGAAACTAAGTTGAGCAGGAGGAGGGTGCCTTGAAAGCGTAATAAGTTAGGTGAAAACAGGAATAGGCACAATGATACAAGTATCAGAAATTATATAGCATCTCAGCTCTGGTTAATAGGATTAGGGGAGATAAGATATGGGATAAAGGGAGAGTTAGGTGGCTGGGTTTTTATTATTATTATTATTATTATTATTATTGTAGGGAGCCATTCAATCAATACCTTTGAGGGTAAAAAGAAGCCTCAAATACTTGATTAATACCCGAAGCGGAATAAGTTCAAGATTATTTATCTAACCAAAAGATTAGCTTTTGGGACAAGGTTAATGACTGCACATTAAGAAAGAATGTCATGTCACAACCTATGGCAGTAGGTACAACTACTGAAATCGCGGTACAATAAGGGGTCGCAACTTACTGCTGTCCTCTCAACTAGGTGACTTGTAGAAGGAGCTCACTACAGAAGGAAAGAAAGGGAACACAAAAGACTGTTCAAAATTTTTCTCTAAATTAGTAGTGAAAAGAAAAGCAATCTCTTTCAGCCCCAAGGACCAAAGAGTTTACTGACATGTGAACGAGCCAAGCTTAGAGAAACATTCTGGGGTCAGAAAGTCTGCAAAGCAGATGCCTTGATTCAGAGGGGACAGCTGGTAGGAACAAGGCTGTCTTCCCTGGGGAGTACGTATAGATTCCATTCCCTAAATAGCTTAACCTTCTACCGTGCAAAGAACACTGCACAAGGGGAAGGGATAAGAACTCAGATTATTTTTTTTCCTGTCACTGTGTTCATTTTTTGTATTGACAAATACAAATTGCCTTGTTGTGTTTGTTTCTTAATATAGCAGCAGTGCACATTAATACCTGTTTAGTATGGGAAATATAGAAGCAGAACAACACAAAAATAGCAATTAATACTACTTATGATCTCATCACTCAGAGATGCTAAACTTTAACATTCTGACATATACCCAAGCTGCCTTGCATTTACAAGGCGTAACATTTTTATTTTTATTTATTTTTATTTATTTATTTTTTTGAAACGGAGTCTCGCTCTGTGGCCCAGGCTGGAGTGCAGTGGTGTGATCTCAGCTCACTGCAAGCTCCGCCCCGTGGGTGCGCGCCATTTTCCTGCCTCGGCCTCCCGAGTAGCTGGGACCACAGGTGCCGCCACCATGCCCGGCTAGTTTTTTGTATTTTTAGTAGAGACGGGATTTCACTGTGTTAGCCAGGATGGTCTCGATCTCCTGACCTCGTGATCCACCCGCCTTGGCCTTCCAAAGTACTGGGATTACAGGCGTGAGCCACCGCGCCCGGCCAACAATGCATAACATTTTTAAAAAATTGGGAGTCAATAGGAACACACTCCTTTGTAACCTGCCTTTTAAATTTTAAATAATATCATGGTATCTGGCAATATCATTAAACATTCTTTTAAAACATGATACTTAATGGATGCATGGACTGCTATATCATATGGACACCCTCTAATTTATGTAACTATTCCCATTCTCATATTTGGAATGATTTTGACTTATGCAATTTTTGTGATACATATTCTCATGTATAAGACTTTAGCAAATCTTTTTTTTATTTTTCTTCTGGATAACTTCCTAGAGTTGAAACCGGGTAAATGGCTATGCACATTTTTCAGGTATTTGGAAGCTGATGTCAAATTATTCTTTAGAAAAGTCTGCTGATTAGTATTTCACCAGCGGTGTGTGAGACTTCTTATTCTCCCATATCCTCAATAACATCCAATATCACTCTAAAAAGAATCTATTGGAGTGATATTTAATTATTGTAGTATATTGTAGTTTTCTTGGAAATTTTGAAACTTATTGCTGAAGTTTCCCTTACATTTATTCGTGTCTTATGTTTTAATATGCAAGATAAAATCAAAATGCAGTTTTCTATTGCACACATCTTTCTACATGAAAATAGATGGGGCACACAGACTTATCTCCACTCCTTTCCCACTCCTGAAGAACCATGTTCCTCACTGTCATTTTTCTGCTGACATGACAGTAAAACGGTTAATAAAGAGGAAAGAAAGGAGAATAACAGGAAAGGATATCAAAAAAAGTTTAGAAGGCTGGACACGGTGGCTCATGCCTATAATCCCAGCATTTTGGGAGGCCAAGGCAGGCCAATAACTTGAGGTCAGGAGTTTGAGACCAGTTGACCAACATGGTGAAACGAACATCTCTATTAAAAGTACAAAAATGAGCCAGGCATGGTGTTGCCTGCCTGTAATCCCAGCTACTCAGGAGGCTGACGCAGAATTGTTTGAACCCGAGAGGCAGAGGTTGCAGTGAGCCGAGATCACAAAACTGCACTCCAGCCTGGGCGACAGAGCGAGACACTGTCTGAAAAAAAATTTTTTTTTTAATTAAAAAAATTACAAGTTTAGAAGAGGGAAAGCAGATGGACAAGTGGAAAGTGACTTGGGTCTCAACTTCTGTGGCCTTGAAAGAGAGGACTCAACAAGAAGCGAGTGCATTTTTGTAAGAGATCATTGGGAAAACTCAAACATGAGAGACACTAGTGCCTCTGACAGTCTGTATTAAGAATAGTTCAACCTCTACATTCACTTTTTCAACCCACAGGGCCTGCAGCTGTTCCTCATCCCTCCCAGGGGAAAATGCGGGGAGAGTGGTTAGCTGGAGGGCGGCCATACAGCCCACTGTGCCCAGGCAAGGATACTTACTATGTGGCATTCCGTCCAGTTTAGTATTTGTAGATTCCAAACATGTCTTAGTTTGAAAGAAAACTATGCGTTTACTGTATTGGGTTGAATTGTGTTCCCTGCAAGCTATCCATCCACCTAGAACCTCAGAATGTGACCTTCCTTAGTATAAGGGTCTTGGTAGGTATTATAAAGGCAAGGATCTCGAGATGCTATCACTCTGAAATAGAATGGGCCCTGAATCAAAAGAGAAGAGCTCTTAGACAGAAAGATGGGCTGAGTGCGGTGACTCACGCCTGTAATCCCAGCTTGGGAGGCCAAGGCGGGTGGATCACTTGAAGTCAGGAATTCAAGACCAGCCTGGCCAACATGGAGAAACCCCGTCTCTACTAAAAATACAAAAATTAGCTGGGTGTGGTAGCATATGCCTGTAATCCCAGCTACTAGGGAGGCTGAGGCAGGATAATTGCTTGAACCCAGAGGCGGAGGTTGCAGTGAGCCAAGATCGCACCACTGCACTCCAGCCTGGGTGACAGAGCAAGACTCTGTCTCAAAACAAAAAAAAAAAGAAAAGAAAAAGGAAAAAAAAGAAAGATGCAAACAGAGACACAGGGGAGAAGGCCATGCGAAGATGAAGGCAGAGACCGGCGACTGTGCTGCCACCAGCCAAGGAACACCAAGGATGGCCAGCAGCCACTTGAAGCCAGGAGAGAGGCGTGGAACTCTACTTCAGACCTTCCAGCAGGAAACCACCCTGCTGAAATCTTAATTTGGAACTTCTGTTCTCCAGAACTGTGAGAGAATACGTTTATGTTTTAAGCCACCCAGTTTGTGGCATTTTGCCCTGGGAAGCTAATACAGTCACCCTGATTTGAAGAGGCCATCCGAGGAGCTTGAGAGAGGAAGGCAACTTCCTGGACACCGGAAGGTGAAGTGAATGGGTAGACACCTTCATCAGCCTCCTTTTCCTACTTAGCTTTGAAACTCAGTTTCCGGGTTGTTATATCCACCTCTTCCTGGCTCAGGCAGGAGATGGGAAGACATTTCTCTGGAGAAGCCAACTGCTCTGGCTGATGGTCCTACTGAACACTCTCCTGTGAGGCCTGCAAGTCAGCAAGCTCTGTCCTTATGGAATCGGCTCCCAATCATCTTTCCATGTAGCACGCTTCACTATACATGGACATCAACTAATCAGAAAAGGAAACAAATTCAGAGAATCAAAAGAATGGCATGCGCAGAGATATACAAGTTGTTGGAGCATTGCATTCTGTAGGAAGCTGTCCCTCCTTCCCATAGCCCCAGATCGCTCTGGTTTCCTCTCGATTCTTACAGTATGACCCAGCTGCCTTAGCCTTGTGACAATTATAAAAACAAACAAACAAAAAAAAAAAACTTTTATATTTGTTTTATCATCTCTTTCACATGCTATGTACCAGGAAGTTTGGGTCTAAATTTTATACATTTCTCCCTTCCTCATAGCATTGCCTCCTGTAAATAGTCTCTGTCCACAAGACTAAAGATGAGACTCAGTACATTTCTTCTCACACACATATTGTCAGCATAACCTTGGTGAATCAACCAGCAAATCCATGTCCTAAGAGTCCCCAAGGGGGGACACATTATCCAGAAGAGCTATCATGAGTTGAGTGCTTCTAGATGCCAGGCACCATGCTGAATCTCATTCAATCCTTGCAGCAACCCTAGAACTAGAAACTGCAATTGTCTCCATTTTATAGATAAGGCAACTGAGACATTCCAAGGTTTTCCGACTTGCCCAAGATCATACAGTCCAGATTTAGACCCAGGCAATCTAACTCCAGAGCCTGGGTGCTTAAGCCTTGTATCTGTTTGTTTTCACGTTGCTGATAAAGACATACTAGAGACTGAGCAATTTACAAAAGATAGAAGTTTAATGAACTTGCAGTTCCACATGGCTGGGGAGGCCTCACAATCATGGTAGGAGGCAAGGAGGAGCAAGTCATGTCTTACGTGGGAGCAAGTCATGTCTTACATGAATGGCAGCAGGCAAAAAGAAAACCTGTGCAGGGGAACTCTGCTTTGAAAAACCATCAGATCTCATGAGACTTACTCAGTATCATGAGAATAGCACAGGAAAGACTTGCCCCCATGATTCAGTTACCTCCCACTGGGTCCCTCCCACAACACCTAGGAATTCAAGATGAGATTTGGGTGGGGACACAGCCAAACCATGTTAAGCATTAAGCTGGTTCTTTGTCTGACATCATCTGGAATTCACAATATCCAACTATAGGCCTCACTCACCCCTCCTCCATATAGCATCCCTAGTACCGTAGGTCACATGCACTAAGGGCTCATGGCAAGAAGTCTGAGAGGGAATGTACTAGTCAGTGTCATAGATGGGGCTCTATGTTGTGGAGTGGAAAGTAGCGAAGGCCACAGCCTCATACAGGATCCCTGGAGGATCCCAGGCAGCAGGGCTTCTTGTCAGCGCTCCTGCAAGGTGATTAGACTTGCATTTGGAAAAACAAAGGGCACAAGAGAAGAGAAAGGGATCACCAATCATCTTTTTTTTCTTTCCCTCCATTTCCACACAAACTCAGGCAAACACTGCTTATTCCGGTTAGTCATGCAGACTGAATATAAAGTAGTGGTAGTAGTTGTTACGGATAAAAATCTAACCTGGTTCCCAAGCCCCTCTGTGGGTATAAATTAGGCCTTCAGAAAAGTAGATGAACTCCTCCTTGGGGCCTCTAGAATAGCACAGCTTGCTGGCACGGTGATTATATCCATGCCTTAAAAGAAGGGCTCAGATGTACCCATGAGGAAGCTTTTGATCTTGCAAACAGTGGTTGGCTGAATAATGGTCCCCTAAATATGTTGAGGATGTAGCCTCCAGAACCTGGCTTATTGTAAATAATACATAAGAGTTTTTGTGTGTATGTATGTTTTCAATTCTTAAGTATATACCTAGGATGGAATTGCTGGATGACATGATAACTTTATGTTGAGATTCTGAGAAAATGCCAGGCTGTTTTTTAAATGGCTGCAACCATTTTACAGTCCCAAGGTATGAGGATTCTGACTTCTCTATATCCTTGCTAACACTTCTTGTTTGTCTTTTTTATTTTTATGTATGTATTTATTTATTTAATTTGTGCTTTAAGTTCTAGGGTACATGTGGACAACGTGCAGGTTTGTTACATATGTATACATGTGCCATGTTGGTGTGCTGCACCCATTAACTCACCATTTACATTAGGTATATCTCCTAATGCTATCCATCCCCACCCCACAACAATAGGAACCTGTGTGTGACGATCCCCTTCCTGTGTCCAAGTGATCTCATTGTTCAGTTCCCACCTATGAGTGAGAATATGTGGGATTTGGTTTTCTGTTCTTGCGATAGATTGCTGAGAATGATGGTTTCCAGCTGCATCCATGTCCCTACAAAGGACACGGACTCATACTTTTTTATGGCTGCATAGTATTCCATGGTGTGTATGTGCCACATTTTCTTAATCCAGTCTGTCACTGATGGACATTTGGGTTGATTCCAAGTCTTTGCTATTGTGAATAGTGCTGCAATAAACATACGTGTGCATGTGTCTTTATAGCAGCATGACTTATAATCCTTTGGGTATATCCCCAGTAGTGGGATGGCTGGGTCAAATGGTATTTCTACTTCTAGATCCTTGAGGAATCGCCACACTGTTTTCCACAATGGTTGAACTAGTTTACAGTCCCACCAACAATGTAAAAGTGTTCCTATTTCTCCACATCCTCTCCAGCACCTGTTGTTTCCTGATTTTTTAATGATTGCCATACTAACTGGTGTGAGATGGTATCTCATTGTGGTTTTGATTTGCATTTCTCTGATGGCGAGTGATGATGAGCATTTTTTCATGTGTCTGTTGGCTTTATGAATGTCTTCTTTTGAGAAGTGTCTGTTCACATCCTTTGCCCACTTTTTGATGGGGTTGTTTGTTTTTTTTCTTGTAAATTTGATTGAGTTCTTTATAGGTTCTGGATGTTAGCCCTTTGTCAGATGAGTAGATTGCAAAAACTTTCTCCCATTCTGTAGGTGGCATTTTCTTTTATTGTGCAGAAGCTCTTTAGTTTAATTAGATCCCATTTGTCAATTTTGACTTTTGTTGCTGTTGCTTTTGGTATTTTAGACATGAAGTCCTTGCCCATGCCTATGTCCTGAGTGGTATTACCTAGGTTTTCTTCTAGGGTTTTTATGGTTTTAGGTGTAACATTTAAGTCTCTAATCCATCTTGAATTAATTTTCGTATAAGGAGTAAGGAAAGGATCCAGTTTCAGCTTTCTACTTATGACTAGCCGATTTTCCCAGCACCATTTATTAAATAGGGAATCCTTTCCCCATTTCTTGTTTTTGTCAGGTTTGTCAAAGATCAGATGGGATGGCTGTAGATGTGTGGTATTATTTCTGAGGGCTCTGTTCTGTTCCATCGGTCTATATCTCTGTTTTGGTACCAGTACCATGCTGTTTTGGTTACTGTAGCCTGGTAGTATAGTTTGAAGTCAGGTAGCGTGATGCCTCCAGCTTTGTTCTTTTTGCTTAGAATTGTCTTGGCAATGTGGGGTCTTTTTTGGTTCCATATGAACTTTAAAGCAGTTTTTTTACAATTCTGTGAAGAAAGTCATTGGTAGCTTAATGGGCATGGCATTGAATCTATAAATTACCTTGGGCAGTATAGCCATTTTCACAATATTGATTCTTCCTATCCATGAGCATGGTATGTTCTTCCATTTGTTTGTGTCCTCTTTTATTTCACTGAGTAGTGGTTTGTAGTTCTCCTAGAAGAGGTCCTTTACATCCCTTGTAAGTTGGCTTCCTAGGTATTTTATTCTCTTTGAAGCTATTGTGAATGGGAGTTCATTCATGATTTGGCTCTCTGTCTGTTACTGGTGTATAAGAATGCTTGTGATTTTTGCACATTGATTGATCAAGTGGGCTTCATCCCTGGGATGCAAGGCTGGTTCAGCATATGCAAATCAATAAATGTAATCCAGCATATAAACAGAACCAAAGACAAAAACCACATGATTATCTCAATAGACACAGAAAAGGCCTTTGACAAAATTCAACAGCCCTTCATGCTAAAAACTGTCAATAAATTCGGTATTGATGGAATGTATCTCAAAATAATAAGAGCTATTTATGACAAACTCACGGCCACCAATATCATTCTGAATGGGCAAAAACTGGAAGCATTCCCTTTGAAAACTGGCACAAGACAGGGATGCCCTCTCTCACCACTCCTATTCAACATAGTGTTGGAAGTTCTGGCTAGGGCAATCGGGCAAGAGAAAGAAATAAAGGGTATTCAGTTAGTAAAAGAAGAAGTCAAATTGTCCCTAGTTTGCAGATGACATGATTGTATATTTAGAAAACCCCATTGTCTCAGCCCAAAATCTCCTTAAGCTAATAAGCAACTTCAGCAAAGTCTCAGGATACAAAATCAATGTCTTTTTTATTATAGGCATTGTCATGGGTATGATGTGGAATCTTGTGATTTTAATTGGCATTTCTCTGATGACTAATATGTTGAGCATCTTTTCATATCCTTGTTGGCCATTCAGGTATCTTCTTTGGAGAAATGTCTAATCAAATTCTCGGCTATTTTTTAATTGGGTAATTTGTCTTTTTATGGTTGACTCGAATGTTCTTTATGCATTCTGAACACTAGATTAATCAAATATATGATTTACAAATCTTTTATCTTTTTCTGTAGGTTGTTTTTTCACTTTATTGGTAGTATTCTTTGAAGCACAAAGGTGTTAAATTTTGATGTTGTCTAATTTATCTATTTTTTCTTTGTTTGTGCTTTAGGTGTCATATGTAAGAAGTCATTGCCTAATATAAGGTCATAAAGATTTATACCTATGTCTTATTTTAAGAGCTTTATCATTCTTGCTGTTAAAATAAGGTATTTTGGTCAATTTTGAGTGACATTTGTACACAGTGTGAGCATTTATTGTATCTTGACACTGCATTAAAAATTCCAGGTCAGCATCCTGTTCCATAAGGACATAAATTATATTTTTATAAATAAAAGGTGGCAAAAATATGCCACTAAAGAAAAGTATTTAAACACCTTAAATAGCTATTAGTTACTAAAATTAAAATATTATTTGTATGTATGTTACAAATCATCCTATGTATTGAAAGAGATAACCTAAGGTCCTTATAAGGCAACAAAGTATTGCCTGTATTTGACTTACTATTTTTACTTGAAAGTAACACAAGTGATATTTCTTTTAAAAGTCATAATGTGTGACTTTTAATGCATTTGAGTTTACTCCAATACTTAATAACTAATTTCTCTAAGGAAAAATATCCATACAAATGAACATATTAGTCTTATGACTATAACCTACATTAAGCATGTGTTAACAAAAACATTTTTACACAGAATTGTTTTTGCTAAAATTTGGGTATTTGGCAAAGAGAAATATCCTTGCAGCATTCTGAGTCCTTCTTAAGTGAAGTCTTAGATAAAGTGTCAAGGAAGAGAACTGTTGGTAAGCTGCCAGCAGAGCTCACTGCATTCAGAAATTCATGAAAGCACAAAGAAGAACTTTCTAACTCAGTAGGTGTGAGAGGAGAAGCGGGAAAGGAAAAGCAGTGTTCAGAGATGTAAGAAAAAAATCTTATGATAGAGACAACTGAAAAATAATGAAAAATGTGCTTCTGGGGTCAGGCTTTCTGTGTCTGCAAGTCTGTTCCACCACCGTCCAGTTCTGAACTTGCACAAGTTACCTTCTGTAAGCCTCAGGCTCTTCCTCTGTAGAATAGATTTATGGTAGTCTGTCTTGTAAGACTGCTGTGAAGATTAAATGAGTTAATGCATGTAGAGCACTTAGCTCAATCCCCTGCTTATAGAGAGAGCCCAATAAATGTTAGCTTTATTAATTATTATTATTTTAAACAACAGAATGCTTGTACAGGGCTTCCAAATTGCCAAAAGTTCTTGGCTTCAGCAGTTAAATTCCAATTCCTTGGAGTTATTATATGATACATAATTTCAGGATAAGACCCCAAGCAAAACGTTTCTGTATGCAGGTAAATTGGATTGTCATTCCAGCCTTTTGTCATGAAATTTGGAGATCTAATTTTACACACAGGGAAAAAGCTTGGGAGACAGATGGAGTAGTTATTACACCATGAACACTGAGGAAGAACCACCTTAGTAAAAATGAGGGAGCCAAAATGCAGAAAACGAACCCTATAAATTCAGTGAATCAGTAGGAAAAAGCAAGACACCTGAATTCTAGCCTGACTCTGACAATAGGCAAGACAAACCACTTACTTGGGATTTCATCAGATGATCATTAAAATCAACTCCAGACAAAAGGTCCTATGGTTACAATTTCAAAATGATGGTGACCATTCATTTATTTTCAATTGAATGCAACACTGTACCAGAAAAGAACATTTTAAAGATTGTCACTTAGAGTGAGAATACATATAATCATATTAGCACAGAATTTTTAACTTCCTTTTTAAGTTATCTATTTGATTTTTTGAACAGGTGATACATCAATGTGACTCAAACAAGAAAGTGTACAAAAGGGTATACTGTAAAAAACCTTCATTCACCCCAGTTCCAAATCTCTCGGTGACTCCTAAAACATGTAGGCACCAGTAGCTGTGATTTCACTTTCTTACTATCCTTCTGGACACTGTTTATAAATTTATATGTGCAAGGCAACACAATGGATCTCTTTTGTCTCCTTTTCTACACACTGATGATATACAACGCACTGTCTTCTGCACCCTGCTTTTTTCAAATGATGCACCTTGGAGATCTTTCCACATCAATAACAAAGATTTTCCTCATTCTTATCCTTATAGGGATATAACATTTCATTGTGTGTATGTAACATTTCATTGTGTGTACGTATCATCATTTATATAACTAGTCCCACTGATGACTAGACTGGTTTCCAGTCTTTCTTTATTACATGCAATGCTGCAGTAAAGAATCGTGTGTGTACTCCCATTGGCTAATGCATTTACTGCATAAAATTCATGAGACAGGATTGTGGAATCAAAGGTATGTGGGTTTGTAATTTTGATACCTAATGCCAAACTGCTTTTCATACAGTACCAATTTACACTTTCTTCAGCAGGGAAGGGTTGCCAACCCACTGTGTTTTTAACTTTTGAAATTTTTGCTAATCTGATAGGTGAAAAATCATTTATAGAGTAAACCATATATTCCCCATGGATTTGAAATGCCCCTTCATTCGTAAACAAAATTTACATAAGTGTATTTTAGTTTTTTATAGTTAGCCCTTCCCCCATTATTCATTCCTGACAGAAATTCTCTGGCTATTTTTACTTGCATAATTTTCCATGTAAATGTTAGAAAAAAAATATTCCTACATAGGAAAACAAAACAATTGGTATTTTCACTGGGACAATGTTAAATGCACAGGTTAATTTAAGGAGGATTGACACGGTTATGAGGTTGTACCTTCCAGACCCAAATTGTGGCATGTCTTTTTATATATTTCAGTCTTATGTTTTCTTCCTCAGAATTTATAAGTTTTTCTCACATTTGGCTTGCATATTACTTGTTAAATTTACACATAGATAGTTTATCTTTTTAGAAGCTATTTTAAATGGTATCTTTTCTATCATTATACTTTCATACTGGTTTCGAATATCTATAAAAAGGCTATTGATTCTCGTAATATAGTTGTTATGTATGTTATAATCTTATACATAACATTTAATGATATCTTTTCATCTTTACTGGAATTCTTCCAGTGTTTTTCCACTAGGCATAATGATGGCATGTGTGGTATGGATGTGTGATATGTGTGTGTGTGTGGGGGGGTGTATGTGGTGTGTGTGTTTATGTGGTGGAGTGTGTGTGTGTGGTGTGTGGTGTGTGTATGTGAGGTGTGTGTGTGTGGTGTGTGGTGGTGTGTGTGGTGTGTGTGGGTATGAGAGGAGTGGGTTATGTGTGTGTATGGCGTGTGTGCGGTGGTGTGTGGTGATGTGTGGTGTGTGTATGTGAGCTCTGTGTGTGTGGTATGTGGTGGTGTGTATGGTGTGTGTGGGTATGAGAGGAGTGGGTTATGTGTGTGTATGGCGTGTGTGCGGTGGTGTGTGGTGATGTGTGGTGTGTGTATGTGAGCTGTGTGTGTGGTGGTGTGTGGTGGTGTGTATGTGGAGTGTGTGTGTGTTGTGTGTGGTGGTGTGTCTGGTGTGTGTGGGTATGGAAGGAGTGGGTTATGTGTGTGTATGGCATGTGTGCGGTGGTGTGTGGTGATGTGTGGTGTGTGTATGTGAGCTGTGTGTGTGTGGTGTGTGGTGGTATGTGTGGTGTGTGTGGGTAGGAAGGAGTGGGTTATGTGTGTGCATGGTGTGTGTGTGGTGGTGTGTGGTACATATATGTGGGATGTGTGGTGTGTGGTGTGTGTATGTGATGTGTGTGTGGTATGTGGTGGTGTGAGTGTGGTGTGTGTGGTTGTAGGGCAAGTGGGTTGTGGGTGTGTGTGGTGGTGTGTGTGTCGTGTGTGTGTGGTGGTATGTGTGGTGTCTGTGTTGGTGCATTGTATGTATGTGGGATGTGTGTGTGGTGGTGTGTGGGTGTGGGGGGGGTGGCTTGTGTGTGGTGCTATGTGTGTGTGGGTGTGGTGTGTATGGGTGTGGGAGGGTGGGTTATGGGAGTGTGTATGTGGTGGTGTGTGTGGTGTGTGTGTGATGTGTGTATATGGTGTGTGTGCACGTGTGTGGTGTGTGTATGTGGGGTGTGTGTGTGTTGTGTGGTGTGTGCATGGTGTGTATGTGGGGGTGTGGGTTTGGTGGTGTGTGTATGGGATGTGTATGGGGTGTGTGTGTGTGTGTGTGTGTGTGTTGAGGTAAGCTCCTATTTCTCTTTTACTAAAGGATCTTTTTCATTTAAAAAATGTATGTTGAATATTATCAAAAATATTTTCTGCATATGTTGAGACAAATGACCTTCATGGTTTCAGCCACTGGGTTGCTAAATTATGTTAAACTTCTGGATTTTAAATTATGCTTATGTTTCTAAAATAAACCCCACTTGATCATGGCGAATTATTCTTTTATGTGTTACTGGAGCCTATTTGCCAGTATTTTATATAGGATTTTTGCACTGATAGCCATGTAATATTGTTTATGGCACTCTCTTTCTGCTCTGTCAGGTTTTGAGGCCAGTATCATCCTGGCCTCATTAAAAAGCATTTAGGAGCGTTCCCTTATTCTGCCGTGACACAACCTGAGTGACACTGGAGTTATCTGCTCTGTGAGGGTTTGGGAGAACTTTATGAATCCAGGGCCAGGGGCTTTCCAAGGTTTCATTTTCACAAACTTGTATTTTGTTTATAGAATTGGGCCTGTTTTCATTTTAGTTTAGTTTTGTTTTTTAAGCCTCGGGTACAGAAGGTTGGGTTTGTCATACATGCCCCTTAACTCATGACACAGCATTACTATTCATTTCACAAGGCCCATGTTTTTACTTTTAAAAACACGTATTTTTTTCACCCTCTTTTCCCTTTCATTCTCTTTCTCTCTTATATAGGCAACCATTCTAATATGTGTGATGTATATATTTTTTTTAAATCTCTGTAACCTGCAAAGTGCATGCATTCTTTTATTTACACAAATGACGCTGTTATAAATCTCATTCTATTTGTTATCTTTTCCCTCAAGCACTATGGTTTAAGATGCATCCATGTCACTTTGTGAATATCTAATCCATAGCTTCTGATTGGTGCAGTCAACTCCAAGGAGTGGATCCACTTGATGTGACATCACTATTCTTCCTGTGATGGGTGACCTTCTTGCCACCAGTGGCTATGCAGTTAATACCACTGCGCATGCCTCCTTAGGAACCCATGTGAGGCTTTATCCGGTGGAACTGCTGGATCATAGCCTATGTGTCTATTTAATCTGACCCCCTGTCCATGGCTCCTAAGGAACATATGTGAGAATTCATTTGGTAGAATTGCTAGATTATAGCCTATGTGTCTATTTAATCTGAACAAGTAGTGCCAACTTGTTCTCCAGAAGATCTGACCGATCTACACTCCCACCAGCAGTACGTAAGGATTTTTATTCCCCCAAGTCCACCGATTATTTAGTTTTCTAATTATTGTCAGTCCAGTAGGGGCACACTGATGTACCACTGTTATTTAATTGTGAATTTTCCTCAGCTACTGGTTAGTTTTGGGGGCATCCTCATAGGTATTATATCTTTTCATATCCTTTGCCCGCTTTTCTAATGAACTTATTGTATTTTTCTTTTTATTTTCAAGGGTTTCTTGATTAATCCAGGCATTAATCTTTAGCTTTAGACATTGCAAAGATATTCTCTCATTCTGTCATTATTCTTTCCACTTTAGTCATAATGATATTTGCTGAACAGGAATCCTTAATTTTGATTTAATCAAATTTCTCAGAATTTTTTTGTTTTTAGTTTATGATCTTGTTTTTGAAGTTTTATTTTAAAAATCTTTCCCTGCTCTAGGTAACAAAGGTATTTTTCTGTATTTTTTCTGTTAAGAGTTTTTTCTTAGATTTAATTTTCTAACTAAATCTATTTAGAATCCCCCTTTATTTGAGATATCAGGGAAGGACCCAGTTGTATTTTTCTCCAAGTTTTCTTACTACCACCTTAACTGGATATGTAGTTATAATATTAGGTTAAATTTACATGTCAACTTGGCTGGGCCATTGATTCCAAATATGTGATCAAACATTATTCTGGATACTTCTGTGGCCACTTTGAATTAGATTAACATTTAAATTGGTGGCCTTGATTAAAGCAGGTTGCCCTTCGTAATGTAGGTAGGCCTTATCCAATCAGCTGAAGGTCTGCACAGAGCAAAAGGACCACCTCCCATAAGCAAGAGAGAATTCTGCAACAGATGAACTTTGGACGTGAGCTGCAATATTGGTGACTCTTCTGTGAGTCCTCAGCCTGCAGTCCCATCCTGCAGATTTTAGATTTACCAACCTTCATAATCTCATGAGCCAGTTCCTTAAAATAAATCTCTTTCTATATAAACACACATTCTGTTGGTTCTGTTTCTCTAGAGGACTCTGACTAATACAGGAGCTTTAGCTTTAAGTATAATTTATTAAGGACCGTACATTCAAGGCTTCAGCCTTGAGTTCTTTATTCGTGTCATTGTTCTATTGGTATAATTGGTATAAATATTTCTTTTTTATTACTGCCTATGTAGTATGTCATAGTACTTTATAGGACAAGTCTTACTTCTAGTCCCCTTTCTTAAACTGACTTAATAATTTATAGACTTTTATTCCTCCATGTACATTTAAGGATAAGTTTATTAAGCTTCCCTTTAAAAATATAAATGTATGGCGAGGCGTAGTGGTGTATGCCTGTAATCTCAGCACTTTGGGAGGTCAAAGCAGGCAGATTACTTGACATCAGGAGTTCAAGACCAGCCTGGCCAACATGGTGAATCCCCGTCTCTACTAAAAATACAAAACTTAGCTGGGCATGGTTGTGTGTGCTTGTAGTCCCAGCTACTTGGGAGGCTGAGGCAGAAGAATCACTTGAATCCAGGAGGTGGAGAGTGCAGTGAGCCAAGATCACGCCACTACACTCCAGCCTGGGTGACAGAGTGAGACCCTATCTCAAAAAAATAAAATAAAATAGAATAGAATAAAATAAAATAAAAATAAAAATGTACTCTTGATTAGGTTTGCCATGAAATTGTAGGGAAATTTGTCACAACCAAGAGCATAGGTATTTCTCCACTTTTCTTAATATCTTTCATGTCTTGTATTAATATTTTCTCCATAAAGATCTTGTGAATTTTTGGTTAAGCTAGCTCCTAGAAACTTTATACTTTTGTTCTCATTGTGAATGGGGTGGGTTTTTTTTATTACATTTTCTAGTTGGATATTGTTGTGAAATGCTATTGATTTTTTTAGAGAATGATTTTGCATCCAGCAGTCTTATTTAACTCTCTTATTTGTTCTAAAAATTTTTCCAATTTTTAATTTTTTCAGATTTGTGATCATACCATCAACAAACAATAACAATTTTATCTCTTTTTTTCCACTGTATACACCTTGATTTTGTTTTGTGTTTTGGTCCTTAAGGCATTGGTAAGAATTTCAATTTAAAGAAACTCTAAACCTGTAGGACTACTACTCTTTTCAGAGTGTTTCAGTCCGTTTTCACACTGCTATAAAGAATACCTGAGACTGGGTAATTTATAAACAAAAGAGGTTTAATTGACTCACAGTTCCACATGGCTAGGAAGACACAAGAAACTTACAATCATGGCAGAAGGTGAAAGGGAAGGAGGTTCCTTCTTCACAAAGTGGCAGGAGACAGAGTGCACAGGGGAATCTGCCAGTTTTAAACCACCAAGACTTTGTGAGAGCTTCCTCACTATTATGAGAACAGCATGGAGGAAACTGTCCCCATGATCTAATCCCCTCCCACCAGGTCTCTCCCCCAACATGTGAGGATTATAATTCTCCATGAGATTTTGGTGGGGACACAGAGCCAAACCATATCACATAGTAAATGGGTATTAACACATACAGGAAGTTTCATGTGCATCTCTTGAGACAAACACCTGATTTTTCTTCTTTAGTCTATTAATGTAACAAATTACATTGAAAAAGTTTACAGTGGCAAACCTTCCTTGTTTTCCTAAGATAAAAATCTTAGGAAAGGAGATAATTTCCACGCCCAGTTAATTTTTGTATTATTAGTAGAGATGGGGTTTCACCATGTTGGCCAGGCTGGTCTTGAACACCTGACCTCAAGGAATCTTAGGAGATTGCCCCACTGCACTCCAGTCTGGGTGACAAAGAGAAACTCTGTGTCCAAAAAAAAAAAAAGAAAGAAAGAAAGGGGGGTATAAGTCTGATTGATTTGCGTAGGTAGGGACATTGAATCACTAAAACTTGGATTTAAGTGGTCAATGGGAGCCCCCAGTCTAGACAGGCTTAGGAACATTTAGATTATATCTGAAATTAAAATGTGACTCAATGGGAAAATGCATTTTTGTATATTAATAATAAGGTTGCTTGAACAGAAATGTGAGATTGTAGATGTGTATATGAAGCTCTTACCCTAACAGATACAGATGTGCACTTTTGTCTTTAAATAAGAATCCAAGTTAGGACTGTACACAATAAGAAAATACTTCCTACTACAACTACTACTTTTGAATAGAATTTAAATTCACTTTGTCTTTCTCTCTACTGTACCATCCTCTACTATAATGCACAGACACATACAACATGAGAGCCTTCTGGCCTTTTCTATCAACATGCATTGGGATTTCACGTTCTCCTTCCAACAGTCCAGATCCCCTCACCATAGTTCAGAAAAAGAAAATCACCTTGTCACGAACCCTTGTCCAGAGACCATTTCTTCCTCCTTTGAATTCCCATGACGTTTTATCTGTACCTCCCATGAGACTTACTCTGTCTTATATTATAGTTGTTTAGGTGTGGTACATGTCATGGTCAAGAGGGAAGAAAGTCTGCTGGCTTTAGAGTCAGACCTGTCTGAGGACAGATCCCAACTCCATCCCTCACTAAGTGGGTGGCCTTAGGAAAATACCAACTCTTGGGAGCCTCCATTTTTTGTTTTGGCAAAATGTAAAATTATCCTCTCTCTCATAATTGTTTTGAGGACAGTGCTTGGCAAACCAGAAAAAGAAAAAACTCAATCATTTTTATTGCTATCATTACTAGTGATGTTATTCTTGTTATTTCTTATGCCCCCTGCTAATGTATTTGTTTATCCATTCATTCAACAGGTATTTATTGAGGACAAACTATGTGTCACAGGCACTGGTTGACTACATGGAAAAAAAAAAGACAGTTTTAGGGGTAAAGGCAGCAAATAAACAGGCAGACAAATAAGTGCAGAGATCATTTCAGATAAAGATATCCTGTGAAGAAAAGAAAACATGATATGCAACAGAGAGTGAGAGACACTGGGGGAGATAAGGGAAGGCCCCTAGGAAGGGAGCATTTGGGCTGAGACAAGGATAAAAGGGAAGCACCTACCTATGAGAAATTCTAAAGCCAGAGCATCCCAGAGGTGGGGGCAGCACAACAAATGGGAAGCCTCTGAGTGGGTAATGAGCGGACAGCAGAGTAAGCAAAGGAAAACGTGCTGTGTGGGATACAGAGATATAGGCAGGGCCAGACCCTGCAGGACCCAGTTGGCCCTGATAAAGAGCATGGATTTTATCCGCAGTGTGGCTGGAAATCTCCTTGAAGCATGGTTCACTGGGTCATACTCAGAATCATACCTACCTCCTGGAGAGATGCTACCCAGCAGCCAGCTTAAAGATTTTTGCAAGAGGTAGAGGTGGAGAGAGGGAAGGAAGTCTGAAAAGAAGACAGAGAAGGAAGGAGAGCTGGAGGGAGCCAGGAAGGAGGGAGGTAGGGAATATCACAGCAGACAGACATCCACGCAGATGAATCTGATGGTTCTCCCCACTGTCAGGGACTCAAGTCCAGACTGAGGCTGGCCTTGGTGGGTGGGGACATTTTCCATCCTCCCGTGAACATTTGGTGTCACACTGGTCTCTTTCCTCGGGTGGTCCCAGATGGCGGTGGGGCACTGGGGAACTGGGAGGTCTTGCAGAGAAACAACTCATCACGGCCTCTGGCACTCATCGCTGGCAGTTCTGTCTCTCAGGTCGCAGATAACAACTGTCAGATGGTCTCACTGTGAAGCAATAAGCTTCCACAAAACACGGAGGCAGGCCAAGCCCCAGAAAGCTGCAGTCTGGACAAAACACACAGCCTGGAAAGAATTAAAAGTTCATGTGCAATGAACAAAGCACCTCGGGGAAATGTAAGGGGTTAAATATAAGCACACAATGTTCCCAACGCCCTTGAACACACAAGCAGGAAAATCTCACGCATCCTTGGTAAAGGGAAAAAGAAGCAAGGAGAGAAACAAGTTGATGTTCCCATACGAAAACTAAAAATACTGCTGTGAAAGGTTGGCCCCGCCTAAAAATGGAAGGAGACAGAAATGAAAGATGGTAGGGGAAGGTAAGAAACAAGATAGGAGGAAGAGGCAGAGGGCAAGGCCTGCTCAGTGCAGCCCTGCTCAAGGCTCTCGGCTCCTTTCTCACGCTCAGGACACTCCCTTCATCTGGGTAACAGAGCCGGGATTGGCAGGGTTTCTCAGGACACCCTCCCTGCCGATCTCCCTTTTTTAAAGGCACTGTCGTGAGGGGAATCCAATGCACAAATGAAAGAGAAACAACAGGCTCTTCTTAAATATTTTTCTTCTTACATTTTGATCCGAAATATAAAAAGAACTGAACTCAAACCTGGCCAACCCCAGTGGCAAAATGGTGTATGAGGTATTTTCTAATGGACCAGCATCTCCAAAAGAACACTTCTGGTTCAGAACAGAAGAGTAGCACTGAAATGAGCAAGAAGTGTGAGAGTGAGAGAGTCTGGAACCATACATGAATGCACCTGAAAGGTTAGCGAGCCTGGATTGATGGGAGTTTCCGGTCGCAACTCCTGTCTGGAGGAAGCAGTACAGTAGTTAGAATTAAAGCCAGAACTAGCTGGCTTGCTCCTTATTCCTGACTTCCGTTTCCTCATCAGGGCCAGTCTGGTGCTCAGAAACTGTATGAGTGCAGTTCTGAGAAGTAGTGCCATGATCACAAAAATCCCATCTTGACTTCATCCTGAACTTTCCCTGAACATTTTTTTTTTTTTAACCACAAAGATAGGATAAGGGCTACAAACAAGGAATTTCTCCTCCTGTCTAAGGCCTTTTAAACTTCACAGTTACAAAAAGGTAGAGCAAACTGGAATGAAGGAAGAGATTTTGTCCAAAAGTTGTAAAGCTGTTGAGAATTAAAATTATTACGTAATGTCTACAAAGTACTCAGGGCCAGCTATGGATGAAGCATTTTCAAAATGCTTTGCCTACGGCGGGGTGCCTTTAATAACTTCCCAGACCTCTGCAAAGTATCATCACCCCCACGTTGCAGATGGTAAAACTATGGCATGGAGAAGTTAAGCAATTTTCCCATGGCTTCTTCGTGAGTTAGTGGAATTTCCAGGTTGGCCTAGGGCTGCCTCATTTCAATGCCAAAGCCCATTTTGAAAATATAAACTCATCTCTCCATAACTGATAAAAAAATTTAAATGGCAGATTTCAATGGCATGGTCATCACTGGTGAAAATCTTTAATGGTTGATTATGGCTTCATTGGGGGTTCAACATTTTTATGGAACAAGCACACCGTGCGCAGGCTTCTTACCTGACATGCTATAGTGTGGGTTCTTAGAGAAGATATTTTGAGCTCATAATCTCCGACGAGTAATGTACTTTTTTTTTTTTTTTTTTTTTCCCAGAGACAGAGTCTCACTCTGTCACCCAGGCTGGAGTGCAATGGCGCGATCTCAGCTCACTGCAACCTCCATCGTCTGGGTTCAAGCGATTCTCCTGCCTCAGCCCCCTAAGTAGCTGGGATTACAGGCAACCCCCACCATGCCTGGCTAATTTTGTATTTTTTTAGTAGAGATGGAGTTTCACCATGTTGATCAGGCTGGTCTCGAAGTCCTGATCTCAAGTGATACACCCACCTCGGCCTCCCAAAGTGCTGGGATTACAGGCATGAGCCACCACACCCAGCCTGTACTTTAAAAATTTTTGGCTGAGGGTTTCTTTGTGTCATGAAGATCAACTCCATCGCTGGGGTACGGAAGAGTAAAAATAGATTTCCCATTAGTAGCAACAAGGAGTTGTTTGTCAGCCAGAAGGAAATTCTTTAGTTCTTTTCCTGTTTCAGTTCTTTTTCTGCCAACATAATTAAGCAAGGTTCATGTTGGGCTACGTCAGAGCCAGCTTGATATACTGGTGGCATCGGGGGTCGTCTATAGAAGATGACTTCAGAGATGTGAGAAAAAGGGTGTTGAACTCAGACAGGACTTGAGAGCACCAGTCAAGCAGGGACCCCCGGTCTCCAAAAACAAAAGAGAGGAAAAGTATATCTGTGGTGAATTTATCCAGAATTAAAATTACTCCAAAAATTTAGAAAGGAGGTTTTTTCATTTAGCAAACATGCAAGTTCTGTATCATTTGTAAATAAAGTTATTTATTTATTTATTTATTTATTTATTTATTTATTTATTTTTGAAACAAGGGTCTCACTCTGTCACCCAGGTTGGAGCAATCATAGCTCACTGCAGTTTTGACCTCCCAGGTTCAAGTGATCCTCCCACCTCAGCCTCCCAGGTAGCTGGGACCACAGGCACACACTACCACACACGGCTACCTTTTTTTACTTTTTGTAGAGGTGGACTCTCACTATGTGACCCAAGCTGGTCTCGAACTCCTGGGCTGAAGCAATCCTCCCACTTTGGCGTCCCAAAATGTTGGGATTACAGATGTGGCCACTGAACTGGGCTCAAAGTACAGTTCTGTTGTTGTCGTTGTTTGTTTGTTTTTAATGACATGGAAGGGAAAAGGACCACTTCCTCATCACAGTTTGCAAGGCTCACTGTCTATAACATGCTAGATGTGTCTCAACTCTCCCCCTAAAATATGTCCCCACACTGATACCTAAAATGCCACCATTAGCAATCAGTCCCTTTTTGCTAAAGTGTCCTCTTTCTTACCTCAGGGTAGGTTTTCTTTTTGAGGCAAATACCTAGGAGCTAATACATGAATTTCATACACCTCTGGGGAAAATAATAAGCTTATCAGACAAGTATTTTCCATTCCAGAAAGACTCTGGGTCCCATGAAAGCATTTGGTAAGGGGGAGTACCCACTCTCAGCTAAGGTGTAGCAATGAGGGGAGAAAGAATAGGGTGTGCTAGGGCAGTTCCTAATTCTATAAAATTTGCTAGGGAATCACAAAAATCATGATTCTTTTAAACTCAAACACAGAATTTTATTGCAACTACAAAGTACAAAACCCAATCACAGCCTTTTTTCTCTAATAAACATGGCTGAGGAGCTAATATCAACAACCTAAAGAAACGGCTAAACTAACACGTCTCCTGCTTGAGCCTGTGGCCTCCCTCTGCCTGTCCCTGTAAGGTGCTGTTGACTGTGGAGTTGGAAGGGATGCTGGCTCACAGCCTGCTGTCCTAAGGAGGATGACTTCTTTCTTCACTTGCTGTCTCAGCTGACCCCTCAGCGTAGCTGAAAGTTTAAATCATGAAATGTTATGCTTTTACAAACCATTTCTCTGCAATCACAGCATCCTTGGTGAATTCACTGGAAGTCACAATCCCTTTTCCCCAGGAAGCAAAAATGGACACAGCCACACCCACAAAAAACACTGCATTCGATTAGAGAGCGTTGAGAAAATTCTGAACCCCAGGTTGAGATCAGATATCCCTCCTATTTTATAAACAAAGAGCTGGAGAGCCAGAGAAGCGCTTTCCTTGAAGTCACAGTTAGTTAGTGGCAAGACAAAACTAAGATCTGAAGTTTTCACACGGTCATTAAAAGAAATGCTCCCCGTCAGATTTCCATCTGTCAAACATTTCGGCAAACAGAAATGGGAGGGTTACTCTATTCAGGAAGAAGTTTGTTTAGCTCAGCCAAACTTACTTTATTTTTCAACAGATGAAGTAAACCAGACTCACGACTCTACATCTTTTTTTTTCACATATGGGGGATGGGACTCTCCTAACTGGAATAGTTCGTGTGTGGTGGAGAGGAGAGGAGGATGTATAATTAAATGAAACGTTTGAATTTAAACCAGAAACACCCTGCTGATGTAAAAAAAAAACAAAAAACAAAACACACACACACAAAAGTGCCCCTTTTAGACAAATCATTAACATTTCCTCCTTGAATTGTGCGTGTATATGAATGGGGTGTGTTTGTTGGTGTGTGTGTATGGGTGGAATGTGTTTGTGTGTGGCTGGCTGTATGTGTGGGTGGGTGGGGTGAGGGAGTGTGTGTGTGTGTGTGTGTGTGTGTGTGTGTGTGTGTGTATTTGGCTTCCGTTTTTTGTGAAAAGCAAATGAGAAGCAGCGTGTACCCATTAGGGTAGGAAAAAACTTTTAATTAAGAGGTGTGTGTTAAGAGGTTAATAAGAGACAGCCAAGGAGCGCTTCCATCCTGACTCAACCAGAAGCCTTCAGAAGTGCTGGAGAAGGAAGTTGGACTGAAGAGCGGGACCTGGGGAGGGGCAAGACTTGTGTCTGGAGCATCAAAACTGAAAATCAAGAGATTCTCCATGGCGTTTTTTGTCAACCAAGTGACGTAAAGGTATGTCAGGATTTTAAAGGACATGGATTTCTTTTTCAGTTTCCATGTGTTCGGATTATTAATGAAACTAAGTTGGAATCCCACTTTCCAACTGGGTGGCCTTGGACAAGTCCCCTTCTAGACCTTAGGGTGTGATGAATGAATATTGGGATTTTATGATCAAAATGCCAAGGAAATGCCTTCCTAGTTTATCTATGACTCAGTTTAGAACAATGGTTCTTTTTTTTTAACCTGGTAATCCCCAAATATTTTATCCTCCTCTGATAGGTTACCGTGCACTGTCTTCCTGGACAGAATTCATGTTCCTGGAACTCATCTCTATTCTCAGCACTGCAGCTGATCCCCTAAGTTAGAAAAAGAGAATGGAAAAGACCTGCCTGCTTATTGTCCCTCCTATGGGGTGAGGTCCTGTCACTCTGGGTGCCGCAATTGGCTCTGAACTTCCTGTGGACCCTTGAGGAAACCCAATGTCTATTTGAAAAGCACCACTCTAACTGATTGCTGCCTCTTTTGCTTTTTATCTAGAAAAATTGAGGCATCAACAAAAAAGTATCATCCTAGCTCTCCTCTAATTCAGCTCAACTGTATTTACTTGCCCAGCTGTAAATGCTCTGGTGTTTGTAGATAAACACTTTTAAGAAGTCCTTTTAGCACTTCAGCAATGAATTGCATAAGGAGTCAGAGGGGATCATGAACTCTGTCCAACAGCACTTGTAATTGCAGCAACAAAGCTCCAGCATCTTCCAGGATAGCTTTTTCAGCAGGTCCAGGAGAATTTCAGAAGCCCAGGGCAAGGGAGTTTGCCTCAGATCCCACTTCTATCTTGCAAACATCTATGGCAGGGGCCAGCAAACATTTTCTGTGAAGGGCCAAAGAGTATTTTACTTTTCAGGCCATTCAGTCTTTATTGCAACCACTCAGTTCTGCTGTCGTAGTGCCACGGGCAATATGTAAATGAATGAGTGCACTTATGTTTCAATAAAACTTTATTTACAAAAACAGGCAGCAGGCTGGATTTGGCCTCAGGGTCCTAACAGGGAATTGATCTTTGATTTATAGACTGTGGAGTAGCAAGATTCAATGTGGGGATTCACTAAGATTCTCTTCCAACCGCCTTTGTATTTTTAAATAATATTTAATTGTTTTCTTTCTCCTGATAGATATGATTATTATAAACATTTACAGAAAAATAGAAAAGAAAAATTATCCACAATGCCATCAGACATACCACTTCTTAATATTTTGGAACAGAGCCTTCTATTTACATATATATATGCATATATATATATGCTTATTTTATAGTATTAGGAAAATTCTGTGTGATCCTGTATATATAAAAATTTGCCTAATACCCTTATTTTCATGCTACTTCCTACATAAGTTTAGACAAATTTTGCTAATTTTTTCTTTATGAGTTGTTTGCTTTTCAGGAGCAATGAGGAACTCCAGCTGTATCATTTCTTCTCTCACATTTACAATTATGGGACTTTAGTCCTTGAGATTTGGGGCAACTAACATAGAAATGGAAGCAGATAGGATATTGCCTAATGAACTCCAATAATGTGTTTCTCCAAGGTCAGGTGTAGAACGACCCCAGAGAGAAGGGAGAAGGGTGTGTGTGTGTGTGTGTTTTTGGGGAACCATTTATTGATATAGTTTCCTGTAGCCCTTGTTAAAGGTATTGTTTTATGCCCTGTTGAAACTCTGATGCAGGTGGTGTGCAGCTGAAGCTCTGAAAAACACTGAGTGTATATCAGAGAAGAGCTTCAATCACTCATTCCCTTCAGGTGAGGACTCATTCTCCAATTCAGATGATACTCAAGCATATGCCTCCCATTTTTCCCATTGCCAATCTTGGCCATTTTTCTAATCACTGATATCCCTAACAGATAATAGTAGAAGTTCTCATTTAAAAGGGTTTACGGGAGGTAATACATAAAACCTAATGTCTAAAACCACAGCTGTTAGGATTTCATGTGGCTTTCACATTTAACCTACAGTCCCGTGTGTTCCTAAAATAAAGCCAGATATTTCAATCCTGTTGCTGAAAAGAGGTGTACTTATTGGGAAAATCAATAGGGAACCAGAAAATGACTTTTGACACAAATGATCTAAGCTAGACACCAAGACAAAGAATGGGAATAAATAGAATGAGCCCCTGTTACCTTGTAGGGTGAAAGTTATCAGTTGGACAGAGCTTTACTTTCAGGCTCATGTGAGATGATGTTTGCTCAGCGAATTTGCTACACAAGGCAGCTGGAGTAACAATGTTTTTAATTAATGGAAAATTATTGTTTAAGTACTTGGAAACCAGAGATTTGCAGTGAGAATATAAACCATCAAGAAGTCGTCAGGCCAAGCACAGTGGCTCACGCCTGTAATCCCACCACTTTGGGAGGCTGGGGTCCTGTCCTTGAGTGGACTACTTAAGGTCAGGAGTTGAAAACCAGCCTGGCCAACACGGTGAAACCCTGTCTCTATTAAAAATATGAAAATTAGCTGGCATGTTGGCATGCACCTATAATCCCAGCTACTTGGGAGACCGAGGCAGGAGAATCTCTTGAACCCAGGAGGCAGAGGTTGCAGTAAGCTGAGATCCCATCACTGCACTCCAGCCTGGGCGACAGAGTGAGACTACGTCTAGAAAAAAAAAACAAAAAAAGAAGTCCTCAGTGTGGAAAGCAGTTCCTCCCCTTAGCATCCTGTGACCACAGACTTACTCCTTATCTACCTCTGGGTTGCTGGGAAAATAAAGTAATTGATATAAATTCTAGTGGCTAGCCTACAATGAATGCAGAATGAACGTTGCCATTGTTTGTAATAGGATCAGTGAAGTAATTACAAATTTTCCTTGACCATTAATTCTCGAAGGCCTTTCACTGACGTTTTACTTGCTATTTTGTTTCTGTATGTATATAAAGGTAATAAGACAATTATGCTATAAATTGCACTATTCTTTCCAACTAGACTTCCCTCAAATTAATACTAATTAGTGATGTTTACATATAATTTCAATAGGGATTAGAGTGATGTTTGCTTTGCAATATCACTGGGAGGGAAAAATCAGTGTTTAAGTATAAATGGAGGAAGATAATATAAAGTGAAGATCAAATAATGACTTCTAAGTATTTACTGGATCGTGTTGTGCGCTGCTTCCTCACAATAAAAATATCACTTACACTGGCAGACAGAAGGAAAATCCCTCTAGCCTGGTGCACCAAATAAGGGTGGAAAAGTCAATCTTTATACTCTCAGTGGAGCATCATGCTCATAAAAATTTTTGTAATATTATTACATTTTTTTAATTAAAATTTTTTTGAGATGGGGTCTTGCTCTGTGGCCCAGGTTGGAGTGTGGTGGTGTAATCATAGTTTGCTGCAGCCTCAACCTCAGAGGCTCAAGCAACCTTTCCACCTCAGCCTCCCAAGTATCTGGGACTGCAGGTGCACACCACATCTGGATAAATTTTTTAATTGTTTTTACTGATAGGGTCTCACATTTTTCTGCAGGCTGGTCCTGAACTTCTAGCCTCAAGTGATTCTCCTGTCTCAGCCTCCCAGATTATGGGTGTGAACCTCCTGAGATTATAGGTGTGAACCACCATGCCCAGCCTTAAATACTAAAGTGTCCATTAATGCGAGTTTGCCCTACAACATAGGACACATCAATCATCTTCTATTTTAAGTTGTTTAAGCAAGATAGCTCAGAGAAGCAGGGGAGAGCTTGACTGCTTCGATATTGGCAACATGATTTATTATTTTCAAAAATTATAGGTGTTATTATCCTTTCTAGTGGTGAAAGGACCCACTAAGCTCCAGTTGTACAGAAATCAGGATTTCCCAAACTTTCCAAGCGGAAGTCACCTGCTTAAAAGTACACATGCCTAGACCACTCCAGGGAATCAGGATCTCTAATAGCTGCTCTATTGTAATCTGACAAGTTTGGGTAACTCTTTCCAGCACTGGTTCTTAGCACTGACCACTTGCTAGGATCTGCTGGGAAGCATGAAAAACAGCAGCAGCAACAACAGTGATAATGGATGTCCAGGCCCCACCTCCGACCAATTCAGTCAGTATGCATCTCCTGAGTTGGACTGGCCATGGATGTGTTTTCTAAAGCCACTCAGATCATGCTAATATGCAGCCAGGCCTGAGAAACACCAGCTGCTTTGCCTCAGTACTCAGTGTCATCAGAACTAGCAGGACTGGCCTCTTCTGGGAGCTGGGTAGAAGTGCAGGATCTCAGGCCTGGCCCCAGGACCTGAGATGGCGATCTGCATTGGTTATTTTTGTGTTTTTTGTTGTTGTTGTTGTTGTTGTTTTTTCCGAGATGGAGTCTCGCTCTTTCACCCAGGCTGGAGTGCAGTGGTGTGATCTCGGCTCACTGTAACCTCTGCCTCCCAGGTTCAAGCAATTCTCTGCCTCACCATCCCAAGTAGCTGGGATTACAGGCGCCTGCCACCATGCCGAGGTAATTTTTTTGTATTTTTAGTAGAGACAGGGTTTCACCATCTTGGCTAGGCTTGTCTTGAACTCCTGACCTCATGATCCACCCGCCTTGGTCTCCCAAAGTTCTGGGATTACAGGCGTGAGCCACTGCACCCGGCCGAATAAACTCTTTAAGAGATCTATGTGCACACTAAAGGTTCAAGTATGCATATCAAGGGAACAGAAACCTTTCCACCGCGAGGATGGATTTTTACTCCCCTCTCCCCCCTCCCTTTGCCAGCACACCATCAAAAGCAGCTTAAAATCTTGACTGAGGTTTTTTCTTTATACACTTGGCCAATCGAAAGCCAACTGAAGAGTGGTAGGGTGAGGCCCATGTATCTGCTCCAAAATCATTTAGGAAAGTATGTTAAATAGCATACACTGCTCTTACCCAATCAAATGTCCCAGCCCAGCAACATTTAATTGGCAGTTTGTTTCACGTCCAGCAATCAAAGACATTAAGGACCACTAACATTTACATCCATGAATTCATTTAGACAGTTTTCTTTAATTGATGATGAAGACACTACAATTCTAAGTACCAGACAGAATCAGGAAAAAAAATGGAAAATAAGCATAACACTATAAAGAAAACTTGGAAAAGTGAAACACTTCTAAATAAAAAATATATACCTGGCCTGGTACCCATTACATATATACATAATACATGTTATACACATATATACAGTAAATGTTTTGGTAGCAATACAGACCATGCATTGGTCTTTGTGTACACAGATGAAGTAGCACCGGGGACAGCACCACTATCTTAAGAAGATAAACCAAACTACACATACATTAAATGAAAATACATATGTGTTTAATTTGGCCCACCCTGTAGCCCAGAGGTGTAAGGAAAGTACTTTGCAAGAAAAAAATTGTTTTGGGAACTACATTCTTAAGCCAATGGCGAAGTTCTAAAAAAAAAAAAAAAAAAAAAAACCTACAAATGTCTATGCAAATATGGACAAGTTTTCCTGTTTACTGAATTTGTCCTATCCTATGGCATACTGGTTAACAGCATAAGCAAAGAGAGATTTAAATGCCAGGTGAATGGCAGAAGTCTAAAACACCAGATCTTTTTGGTGTATCCATCACAAATCGCAAGTCATTCACAAACTAGAAAAGAAAGATAACTCTCCACGTAAGTCATGTGTTTCCTAATCATATTAGCTAATTATAAGCTCTTTATTCATAATAAATTTCTCAAGGAGGGTTAAGCACCTCCAATATCATTCCACCTCCTCCCTGCACTTAATGTGATGCTCTGTTTACAAGCAGTGGGAGACACACAACAGGCTACACTTTCTCTACCCGTACTTAGAAGACAGACTTACAGAACTATGGAAGGACTATGAAGATCTTCTGTGGCGCTGCCTCGGAAATGACCCACGGCACCAGTGTTTATCCTCGGTGTTCTACTGACTATGAGGCTGTTTTTGTTATCCATAACTGAGCTCACATTCTGGAGGTGTTTTAGTCTTGGCAAGGTCGTATTTCCTCACATTCCTAGAAGAGCATGCTTCTTCCTCTCAAGTTTCTCACAAGCCTATACATATATATACATATATAGATGTATATATACATATACATATACATCTATATATCTAGTGTGTGTGTATATATATCTATATACACACACACACCCCACACACACGTCACATACACACACACACGTCATATATACACACACACACACACACACACACAACATTACCTCCAACATTCATCATTCATGGTATCCTAGGAACATTAACTCCCATGTCAAGTCATTGCAAAGAAGAAATTTCATATTGGCTTCCACCCATTCTCCTTCCTATTCCTACCAAAAGGGTCCTGTCTCTCAGCAGTGAAGGTCTTGATTCACAGTGTCTGGATTCAGGGCCTCCTTGTGTGATGGACTGACCTACAGAGCGCTCTGCAAAAGCAGCATGAGACCAAATATAGGATCACTGTCACCAGCAGTTGGAAGACTGCCCATGGATACTATTTTTCATGGCTCTCATTGTCAGTGGATGGTGAAACCCTTCCCCCCGCCGCCGCCCTTTTTTTAACCACCTGCAGTAAATAAAATTAAAGTTTCCGAGTTTGTGGTATATTGCATTCAGGATGCAAGACTGAATAAAACAGGGCTTCAGTATTGTAAAATACTGTTTCTTACCATACAGAAAAATTGTTTCTTAATACTTCCAACGTCTCAAATTTAAATGATCGCTAGAAGACAAAAGCCAGAGAAGGAAAGGTTAAAAATCTCTACTTCTGGCTAGATGATTTTTAGTAGATCCATTTTTGCAGTCACTAGATTAGTCAAGAGAGTCCTTGACCTTTGAAAGTCAGCAAGAAATAGCCACAAATGTAACATCAGTACTGATTTGTCATTATTGACTCAGGTGGTTGATCATTAATGGATTCTCTTCACTTCTAGCTGGTTCTAGGGCCATTCTTTTGCCCAGAATGAAGATATCATCAAAGTCATGAAACATACTTGTTCTTTTCACAAAAGAGGATTTTAAAACTCTGCCTAAGTCTCTAAGGAAGAACGCTGTGAGAGGTTGGTGTCAGGAGGAAAAACCCACTAACTTCTAGGTTAACCAGAGGCCACCAGAAGCCTCAATAATGAAAGCCCTTGGCTGGCGTACAAATCCTTTGAAATGGATAAAAGCCAACTCTCCTCAATGGGAACTGAACGCAAGGACTTAGCAGCTGATGTTGCTCAAAGGAAACCCTTCGTGTTGCCAGAGCATGAATTTTTGGTTTGAGTACCAGCAACTTCCAGTTTTAAATTGGTAGTTTGATGCCACCATCAAAACCAGCTCAGGCACCACTAGAAGCAGCTTAAGTAAGAATTTCTACCTTTATGCTATTTGACTCAAAAAGTCAGAGAAATAGAAACCAAGAGATAGATTTTTCCAGTCTGTTCATTTCTGCTCTCATCCAAAACATGTTGATAATTCCACATGCAGAGGTATCTCGGTAACACATATTCAAAGTGTAGGTTCCTTGAGAAATAATAACCAGCTTTACAGAAAAAATGGTTGGGAGTGACTTTGTTCATTGATTTCTCTTTAACTATTTCAGTCCTCAAAGGAAAAGAGCAGGGCAGCTTGCTCTCTTCTTCCACTAGCAAGAGTATGAATCAGAATGCTTGAAAATATGAAAAGTTAGTTTGACTAAGAAAGTCTTTTTTACAAAAGTGAAAAACAACTTTCATATCAGATTTTCAAAATGTGTAGTCCTCTCTACTAATAGGAAATGATGTAATTCTGCAAGTTCCTTGAAAACAATGGATTCTTATGACTCTAGACCCTATTTATCTTAGAAATTGATGAGCATGCAAATGATTAAAATCTGCAACAATGAACATTGCACAACAGTCTGTGAGGTACATGCCATCTGGTTGAATGAACAGTAACACGGGCCTCAGCAGTGTGAGGGGTTCCATTTATCTCTGCTCCCTTTTGAGTAGAGCTGGGGTCCCCAAACAGTTCATCAGGAGGCAGCAGCCACCACAATGCCCTCCAACCCTGGCACCTACTTTGTAGTCCCCACTCCCACCCAGGGAGCTTAGGCGTTCAGAGAAATAAAATGTTGCTCCTTCCAACAGTAGGGCTGGGAATTCCTGAGAGAGAGATAGAGGCTCCCACAGACTCAAAAGGAGCCTGATATGTGCATTAATTCATTTAACCTTTCGGAAGTTTCCTGGTAAAAAAGATTTAAAAATCTGTCGGCAATATCTTTAAATGCATTCATTGCCATTTCTTTTTCACATGGAAAAAATTCCAAGACGTGCATACTTTCCAAACAAGAAAAGAATTAACATTTTCACTGCTGGCTAGATGTTTCAGTAGCAGATCATTAAGCTTTTATGTGCTCTCTGTATACTGTGTTTTATTAACTAATCACTAATAGGCCAGCACCCACCAAGGCAAATGGGCCAATTACATTCAGTTAAATAATGTAACACTGGAAGTTCTCAAAAAATACGAGATAAGGTAAGGGTCTTAGGGAAAGTGACACGTAGCCCTGGTCATAATGCAAAACACTTTCTGGAATTTTAATTTCTGGTTAGCAAGACCTCACTTGTCTTATCATCTTTCTCAAGACAATGCAGGAAATGAAATATATCATGTGTGCACAGAAAAAAAAATGGTGGGAATAGAGCAGAAACTTACAGAAGTGGTGGGGGGAGGAAGAGAAGAAAAGATCAACAGTATCTAGTTTATTATGAATAGAAAGACATTTCCAGAATTTACAAACACCCACATTGTTCATTCCAAAGACAGTTTTCGATTTGAAGGAATCACCCATCTCCTTCTCTTTACAATATATACAATGGAAGACTTTGATTTCCTCTTCTTATAATTTTGCTTCCATTCAATTGCCAATTTTAAGCTGACACTTAAAAACACCCAGTCAAATATATCCTTCTTCAGTTTAATTAACATGGCCTATTGTCTTATAGGAAAAAATACAAAATTAAGAGTACTTCTTATAAGGAACTCAGCTCAACATCAGATTTATATTACAAGAGATAGTATCAGCAAATATAACTATACAATTGAGGACCATCTATGGCACTATGATTCTTATATTATTTTTTCTGAATTACAATCTTAAAAACAAGGATCATACCCTATTCTACTCTTTTAAGCCTTGTTTTAAGCATTTGCTCCACTCTTTACAACAGAACATTGTATATCTCCGTCCCACATCCAAAAAAAAGATGTGCTGTAAGAGAAGTTACATTTTCATTAAAAAAATTACACATATAAATCAAAACCTATGTTAAATATTTAATACTCTCTCCACCCAACGTGAATAGTTTTGTATGAAATAATTTACAATGATGCTTTGTCGTACACAGTTTCAGCAGCAGATGAAATGGATCTTGTAAATGCATTGACAGTAAACCCATTCTCTCATGACACGGTGGTGGGCACATCAGCTCACTGTAGCCAGCTAAGTCCTTAAGGTTGAAGATGAAGTTTATGCAGACTCCTTGTTCTGGTGTCACAGTGCTTTTTTTTTTCTTTTTTTTTTTTTTTTTTTTTTTTTTTTGCTTGGCACAATATAGAACGTGCAGTTCAGTCAATAAAATCCTGAGGATTGGATAAAGTAAACAAACTGAAATGGATGCATCGTACCATCTACTGATGAGGAAGATATGAGGTCCTAGTTGTGAATCATGAAATATTTAGAGTCTGGGTACCCATGAGTTAGAGGAGGATTTGCTGAGGTCATTTAGGTCTTCATTCTGAAAAGAAAAATGAAAGAATTCATCACCACAGGCATCTCAAACTGCACAATCACTATTTCAGAACCTTTCTTTTACAAGGAGCAGTGTCATATAAACTGAAATTACAGGAACAAATAGTACTGTCCACCTAAATACAATCAACAAACTGTATTATCTTTTTATTTATTTCAAAATGCAAGAGTCTAAAGAAATCACTAACTAAAAGTCATCAATGTGGAATCTGTAAACCAATCAACATGAGCTGGATGTTTCAGAGGTTTAACAAAGGAAAAACAGAAAATTCTTTGGTGTTGTGATGGAAGCAAAAACATACATTATAGTTGCTATGTAAAATGACCATCCAGTATGAGCGGGTTGTAGTCAGTCTGTGTTCCATCTCCCTCTGGTTAAAAGTCAGCTGCAGAGTTGCAGAGCTTCACATGACAGAATCGGAAATCAATTTTTAATGTGCACAAACATTGTTTGACATGAGAATTTTAGATGCAAAGGGAGACCTAAGCAAAACAGACCTACTTAATCATTAAATAAGAAAACAAAAGGATTCAGATTTACGTCTAATAGAAATAAGTTATTTAGGCAGAAGCACAGCATTTCTTCTTTGCAAGTCAAGAAGGTAAATTTTAAAGGGGCACTATCCATGATTCCCCTTCAGAGTGAAGACTCTTTTTCAACCTCATAGAGCATCTTTTACTCAAGGATTACATTACATAGTCTTTTAGAGGCCCTTATTTTTCATGCATTCAAAACTTATCTATAAATATCAGTATCTATAGAGTGCACCAAAGGGTATTTAGCAGAGAGTAAATAAGAAATACTTGTTGAATGAGTACATGGTTGCACTAAATACTAGGAATTGTAGAGAGCTGAATTCTGTCGGAAACTCTGCCTTTTAGTAATTCTAGAAAGGAAGGCAAGTTCTGTTCATAAGTACATGGCATGTGAAGTAGACATCAGTACATGCTATGATACACGCATGGGGGCAATAGCTCTAGACACGTGGAGGACGGAAAGAATCCTCCCAGCTGGGGGTGTAAGGGAAGCACCTCACTGACACACCTGGCTTGGTTTTGGAAGAAAAAGAATAATTTGGGGAGGTAGAAACAGGGATTGTGTCTATGTTGCTTCAGTGTTGCAGTCCCAGAACGTAACACAAGGCTTGCCACATAGCGGCACTTAATAAATAGGAGTAAAATACATGAAAAGGAAAAGGACACTTCCCATTGAGAACATATGACAAGGTCCTACGGGGTGAGATCGCAGCCGTGAGCAGGCTCAAGTAGAGGAAGTGGCTTCTCTGGACCCCAAGATATCTAAGGAGGGATAGAAGGAATTAAGTCTACGAATGTAGGTTGAGGTAGATGGTGAAGAACCTTGAATGACAAGCTAAGAGGTCTTTATCTAATTATAGAGACAACAAGGACATGCTACACTGACATATGGTCAAGATGTAGCAGTAATAATCCACATCACCTACAAGGATAGTGACAACTTCCAAAATACACAAAACATAAGTGTGGACCAATATATTAGGTTGGTGCAAAAGTATTTGTGGTTTTTGTCATAAATGAAATTACAAAACCCACAATTACTTTTGGACCAACCTAGTATCTTTTTTCCTCTGTCTCCTCTTGAAGGGAATGATCATGGCTGGGATCAGTCACCATTCATTACGCAATGGTTTTCTGATAAGTCAAAGTTTACCAAATGAGGACTCTAGTTTTAGGAGATTTCTGTTTATTTTTAAATATTAACTCTGCCTCTAAAAGACAGGTAAACAAACTATTTTTTTAACTGACTAATGAAGACTTGGCATGACGATCCCAATGTAAAAACAAACAAAAAATGAAAGCATTCCAAGTTTGCCCCTTTAATTGCCAGAGAAACAGGATTTACTCTGTGTGGTGTCTACAAATGAAAGGAAAGCCCATCCCTTCACAAGCCATTGGTATGCTAGGAAACTCACCACAACAAGCTCCAGATCTCTTACTTACTGTCAAGCTTCTCCTGAATGCATATAGGAATGTTCCCACTAGAATTTCTAGATTAGCACTTAACAGAGCTTCACAGCTCTGGGCCTCTAATTAGGCAGGAAGGCCATACTTTATTAAAGGACTTGTGACAAACAATCAAACTGCTGAATATAAAATGGGGGAAAAGCAAAGGGCATATGGTATGTTTTTCATTTCCTATCTGGCTCTTCTCCAGGAGGGGTGGGTGAACAGCTTTGTACAGGAACACACTGTACCCTCTTTTATCATCACATGTACCAACCTGCATGGATGCATAAGGACAGAAACCCGGGGCCCTTTGAGGAGAGGGAAAAAAATGTGGCTTCACTGGGTGCTGAAATCTATTGCTTTGGGCCACTTGGAAATGATCCCTGTCATTATCCACAAGTATGTTCAAAGGGCAGGGAATAAAAGGACATATCAGGTCCACTGATACCTTCCTTCCAAAGTCTTACTTAGCACACTACTTTTCAAAGTCCCTTATCTGAAGTCCTGATCAACACTTGTCTCAGCCACAAGTGCTGCCCGTTGGTGGCATTCAACATCAGAGACTATGAAAAAGTGAAAGTAAGTGGTAAACAGTGTGAGGCAATGCTGACGAGGGGGTGGCAATGGGAACAGGCAGTAGAGACCTGGACAAACATAAAGGGAAAGTCTGAAGTTCACACCTGTTTGTCTTTGTACAGGACATGTGTATCTGTGTATGCACATAAAGTTTAGCTACATGGACATCCTTCAGTGAGAACTGTCCTCACAACAGCCACCTTGGGGGCTGTGTACTTATTCCAGTCATGCAGCCATTGTTTGCAGCATTTTTGGAATGCCTGCTCAGCCTTGGGCATATTCTTTTGAATAGTCTCTATAGTAGCCAGTCTTAGCCCTCTGAGAACATGTTTGATCTTTGGAGACGGCCAAAAAGCTTCAAGAGCCAAATATGGTGAATAATGGGACTGACTAAGCTGGGTAATAGTTCCCAGTGAGGTATTATCTAAAGCCAAAGAGCTCCGAGACTGAAGTTCCAAAAGCAGAGTTGTATACAACACTTGCTCTGATGAGTTTGTTGGTAAGGAAGTCTCCTCACTTTAGAGACAGACCTCAACACAAGCTTAATGAGACTAAAGTTCATCTGTCTGTATCTCCCTAGCTCCACACACTCACAATCAAGCAAGGCTGAACTTGAATAAAGCAACTCACTCAAAAAAGGCAAACATTTGCGTAACTTAATATATTTTTAAAAAAGAAAAACAGCAATGCCCATACTAGGGTATTGCAGTCCGTCATTCAATGCAGTAAGCATAAATACAATGATAAAGACTGGAATAAGCAGGGAAAAGGCCCGCATAGCCATACATGTTTAATACACTTTATATATACACCACTTGCATTGACTGAAGGGAGACAATTGACTGACCAGAGGTAGCAAATATTGCTACAAAGTTTTACAAATGCAAAAATTCATTTCTAACACACAGAAACTGGAAAAAAAAAAAAAAGGCAAAACATTTCCTTAACAGAAGACACTGCAAATATCAAGTGGTGATGCTCCTACAATACATTCTCTCTGGTTACATCATTGGGGAATAACTTCTGAAGGCAGAAATACAATGCACCTGTCATGAGATTTAGTAGCAGGAAATTACATTTTGACAAAATTTCATCACCACATCAGTATCTACTATGCCCCTCTGCGTGTCTATTCTCGTAAGATAAAACCCACCTAATCCTGTTGCCAGTAATGAAAAATGTAATTTTTAAAGCATTATCAAATAAGTCAACACTTAAGCAATGCGACTTGAGACCTATGGATTATTGCATTATTGCGTCTAGTAGGAATTTACATCTTCTGGGGTCTACCGACTTAAACTATGCCTACAATAGCTGAAAAACAAATAGAGGCTTTGCTTCCTTTTCCATTGTCTCAGCTTACTGATCGTTTTACTGGGAAAGCAGCTGGAAACAGCACGAGGGTGTAAGTATGATGGAAAGGTCTGTACACTTTCGGCAATGCGTTCTTGGTCAAAACAATTGACAAATGTTTTTATCCTGTATTCATATGTTTTGAAACTTCTTGCCAATATGTTAAATCAAGTGCAATATAGTAATAAAAACCTAGTTGGAGCATTGCTAGTCATTTCTACTTTTACTAGGGAAATAAGAGTAAAATATTTTAAGTTTCTTGGCTACTGTCATATACTAAGTTGTTAGAAAGTAACTCTTCCTTATCCAACTGTGCTTTAAAAAAATGACTGTAGTGATGACTTTTTTTTCAATAGAGGTCATTGTTTGAAATCTTATATTGTAGACGGAAGTAGAAAATTCATATAAATTAAATTCCTGCACTTAAAGAAATGAATCAAAACAGCATATTTCGCTTTCAGTTAACACAAACAGCTGTGTTTTTTTAAAAATGTATCTTGAATATAATACAGAAAATGTATAAAATACAGGAAGATGTAAAGAAGGAATAAACATGACTTATATTCCCCGCCACCAGGAAAACCACTACTCAGCTGTGGTTGTAATTCCACAATCCACTTAAAGGATTTGAACTTTTAATATGCTACATTTAATGTCCCCCAAAAAAGTCTAAGTAGGAGAGGAAAATACTGTTTTAATCATACTTCGATCTTTCCCATTCTTAAAAATCCACGATGAGAAATTTTTTTGAAATGTTATCCAACTTTTTAAAGCCTCCTGGTATTCCATCCCTTCCCCATCATCCCAATGCATTGTACAATATGGGGAGAGTAGGAATTTGAAAGTAGAAAAATCTTCTGGCTCCATGGCTTTAGTTTCCAAAAGCCTCAGTATTTAAGGGAATGGCACAGGCAAAATATTTGGAAGAGCCAGGAGAGCAGAAGGATTCCTCTCAGGTTAGAAAAGATTCCCTTCATGAGAGCAGAGGGGTCAGTGGGTAGCTCTGTACCTTGCAAGATTCTGACAGTGATGCCTGTGACCTCTCTCTATTCCGTCTTCCCCCGTCTGTTGATTTCTTATTTCACACAATTACATTAAACTGCATACCCTTCCCTCCTACCACAATTCACTTCTTCAGTTACCTCACTGCCAATACACTTAATTCACAGTATCACTAACTGGAAGCAAATCATGTCTTCTAGAATGCTTATTAATAAAGCACCTTACAACACACACATTCAGCACACCTGAATCTGGCAAATGAGCCCAGTAAACACACACACACACACACACACACACACACACACACACACACATTATCAGCAGTCTCAAATACCTTTATAGTTCTGGTAATAGATGGGTGTTCCTCATTCAAATTCATACCTCGATAAAATCCCACTATAAAATCTCAGATGAATAGAAACAACCACTGACCTATGGACAGACTGTGAAACACTTATTAAAGGAATTTCCCAGCTTAAAGCCTTGGTTCTAACATTTGAGTTAGTAGCATAGGAGTAAGCTGCATTCTCCTGGTCCAGCGCTATTAGCTATGGTCATATTGCTGACACAAAAAAGAAGAGCTAAATCCAGAGAGCCTCTAAAGTCTGGGACATGGGATAATCTCCCTGTTCTTTACAAGGGACAGGTGGGAGGTATGGGGGCAAGCTGAAGCTTGGAAAAGGAGAAAACTAACCAGTGAATTCTCAGTTCTCAACTCTAAAGCCTTCAGATCATACTCACACACATCAAGTGAAGATTGAGCTAAAGTTAGAGGTAAGACCAACATGTTTGCTACTTGGATGTTGAAAGGAGAAAGCCATTTTAGTTAAAGAAAGGAAACCAACTTCTTTTAAAATAGGCCAGGATTGAGCTGGAAAGACTTGGTTTTGTGGTCTTAAATGGCAAAGGCTAAGCCAACCAGCCAAGTCAGTGCTTTAATGGAGCTGCTTAAATAGCACTTTTGCCTGGTGCAAGTCACATGGGAGAGGGCTGGTGAAAATAGCAAGGTTGCTGGCCAGACCTTCCAGTGTGCAGGGTTGCCAAGGAAGAAAATTCAGGGAGAGTTGCCAACATGTGAGAGGCCATCTCGCTCCAGTTCCCCTTTTGTCCCAGTGAAAGAGCTTCTGGCAGGGCTGGTGACTTCAGGAGACCACCAATGAAGAAAGGCACACGCATTACAAAAAAAAAAAAAAAAAAGACCAAAAGGCGACCATCAAGTCTGTCAGCTCTGGCTGAGGCTACCAGGCTGAATTCTGTCAGTCCCATGAATTTCTCCTTCCCCAGCTACCAAAGGCAGAAGGAGATTCTGGAAACTTTTCAGGATGGTTAGGAATTTGTGGAGAAGACAGACTAAAACAACATTTAATTCTCAGTAATTAAAAGTAGTCTGTCAATGATATATTAAGGACATCTGAATAAATACTAATACATCTTTTAAGCCAAAGAATATCCACTTCCGTTATTTCCCATTCTTTTTATTAACAGGAAGCATGCTGATAAAGAAAATGAGGTTAAGACCATAACAGCTCCTCCCCTCAAATGTAAATCAAAATGTTTCCAATCTCCCTTTTACCAATACTATAGTTTGTCCTATGTACATGACAGATTCAAGGTAAAAGGACTCAGGAAAAAAAACAAAAAACAAAAAATCCCTCTTCATTTCCAGTCAGACCACATGTACTCTCAGGCAAGAAGATTTAATTTTTTTTTTTTTTTTTTTTTTGAGACAGAGTCTCACTCTGTCACCCAGGCAGGAGTGCAATGGTGCTATCTCGGCTCACTGCAACCTCCCCCTCCTGGGTTCAAGCAATTCTCCTGCCTCAGCCTCCTGAGTAGCTGGGATTACAGGTGCACACCACCACACGTGGCTAATTTTGGTATCTTTAGTAAAGACGGGTTTCACCATGTTGGCCAGGCTGGTCTCGAACTCCCAACCTCAGGTGATCCACCCACCTCGGCCTCTCAAAGTGCTGGGATTACAGGTGTGGGCCACCGCGCCCAGTCAGGAAGCTTTAATTTTAACAGAGTTCAACCTAAATAAACCTGTTACGAAAAGACATAAAGGTAATATGGCAGAACAGTCCCTACCAAGTGAGAATGTCATACTAATGTCTTCCTTCTGCTTTCATGAGCACTATTTCTGCAGCGTCTTTTCACTCACAGAAATTGCATTTCAGTTCTGAGGTTTCTATTGTAATTTCACATCACTTTTGGGTTTTGGGTTTTGTTTGTAATCGTCAGATTACAGGATACAGGTTTTATAGGTCTGGCTTTGATACAAACCAGTAGACTTACATTACAATCACAACTTCATTTAGTGTATGGATGGTGAAAATTGTGTGCAATACTGTTTCTATAATTAGACAAAAGGGAATCAGGCAGACCCTATTTTCACTGCCTTTACTTTTTGTTAAAAACTAATAGGTATCTCATTCTTTGCCCTCTCCCTGGAGTCCATTTGCTTCAAGAAAGCAAGCGTCTGATTTTACATTTGAGTAATTGTCTGACTACCCAATTGTTTCTCAACCATCATCAGTTTTTCCATAACAGCCCAGGAATCAGGCACGGAACAAGCATTTGCATAGACATCCCTGGTCTGCAGCGAACTGAGGTAAGAATCATTAACACCACTGACATCACTTTTGGCAGCTAGAGAAGTGGGAAAACCTGTGTTTAATCTATTTCCTACTCACCGCAAGTTTTAGCTGGAGTCCCCGATAGTATGGGTTGTGGTTGACTTTATGGAAGAACTTGGTCATGTAAGAAAAATCTACTGAATTGACCAAGCATCTTCCAAAACAAGCATGAGGTACCTCAGCTGTGGCGCCATGATCTTCCCATAGGTTTTTCTGATTCCTAAACAGGCCTAACACAGGACAATGCCACTCCCACTAGTTCCTAATAGGGGCAGGCTCAAGCTCAGTAGGTTTTCCCTACAACATACATCTAAGGCAGGGGTCCTCAGTTCCCAGGCTGTGGACCAGTAGAGATCCATGGCCTGGTAGGAACCAGGCTCCACAGCAAGAGGTGAATGGTGGATGAGCATAACCACCTGAACGCTGCTTCCTGTCAGATCAGCAGCGGCATTAGATTCTCACAGGAGTGTGACCCCTATCATGAACCATGTATGCAAGGGATCTAGGTTGCATATGCTCCTTATGAGAAAAGAATGCCTGATGAAACCACTCATCCCCCCATCCCCAGCCAGGGAAAAACTGTCTTCCATGAAACCTGTCCCTGGTGCCAAAAAGGTTGGAGACCCCTGATCTAAGGAACCTCTCCAGGAAGCCATCATCTTACAGAAGCAAAAAAGGTTTAGCCGTTGTTTTCCTTTTTGCTTTGAGGAAAATATCAGGGGGAAAATGTTGAGAAGAATTTGATCTGGGATTCTTTGAAGCGAACTGCTCTTTTAAAAAAAAGAAACAAAGTGGTCTAACTCTTGAAGAAGCACTCCCTCTCTGAAACCAATTGAAACTGATTATAATACAAGTATATGGCAGCATATTTCAAATGTATTTCACCCACAATTCTCATTTGCTTTACCTGAAGAATATTTGTTATGGAAATGCAAGTCCTAAAGATTTCTGGGCTATGATAGTAATTCTTAAACAAAAGTCAATGTAAAAGGAGCAAGGAAAAGCATACCATTCATCTTAGATTTCGGAAGGCCATACATAGGCAGGAACCATATTAATTAGCCTGATGAATTCAAGAGAAAGCTATGAACTGTTGCTTACAGTAAAGCAATAATGCAATAAATGTGTGTTTCCCCGGAGTTGCCTCTTTCTGAGTGACAAGTGAGTAACCTGCATGCGATTTTGAATTAAAAAATGTACTTCAGGGAATTCAACCCCAAAAAAGGTTATTTTCAGAATGAAGATGGAGCTATTACATGGCTGTCATGCTTTTTAAAGACTGATAATTTTGTTTAAGTCAAACCTTATTTCTGAATTAAAATTTGAAAGGAAACTAAGACAAGTTCCATTATCCCATCTCTCATTGTTCTTTTCTCTGTGATTTCAGGCAAGTTGCTCACCCTCCAAAATCCCAGATGTTTTCATCTCTAACACTGGAGAGCACTGCCCATTTCACAGGGTTATCATTGAGATTAAATGAGATAATACATGACATTTTCTTATCATTGTGCCTGACACATAATAAGCCTTCAATCATTAGCTCTTAGTGTAACCACTGTTATGAAGAACTAGAAACCCTTGGATCCCACATCTTTTCCTGATACCTGAAAACACACCAGCCAAAAACACTGTGGTGGAACTAGCAAGCATGGATGACTCCACCAACCAAATGCTAGGCAAGGACTGAATCTGAAGCCAAAATTAGGATGCAACTTGCGAAGAGAGGACAAAGTTATTTCAGACAGGAGGAATGGGAAAATGCCAGAACAAAAAGAGAAAGTCAAAGTTACAGTAGTAGTAAGGCTAAAGATATGATTTGTAATACAGTGTTATACAAGGACCTGTCTACCTACACAGGCAAGAGTACAAATTCAGTATCGAGACAATAGCAGTCACCTACAACGGGGAAGATCTCAAATGAATGCTGTCTACAGAAATATCAGAAAGGCCACTTTTATTGCTTGAAAAAAATCAGAAGCTTGAAGACCCCTACTCTTTCTTAGTCTGCTAATGAAAGACTTCTAAAAATGTACAAAGAAATCACATGAATATGCTTAAATCGGTGTTCAGTGAGATTCTTAGGCATTATTTCTAGGTTCTAAAGCATGTTTATAATTGTTGGGGGTGGGGGCAGGGAATTGGGTGGCTTTTGTTTCCGAATTCTTTTCCCCAATCTCTCATCTGAAGGAACTGAACAGGAGTGTGATCTAGCCAGTCATTGCTGCCTGAGTAACTTGACGAAAAACTGAAATTGCTGCCAGATGCACATCTAATCGTTGGCAGCTGGAAGAGGAGGGGGGAAAATCTCAGAAAGATAATCTAAAATAATTGATAATGCATCCGCTGCTTGCAGCTCTAAGGTCACTGAGGCAGACAATGGTGCAAATTTCTAACTGACTGCAAACACTTCTTTACTGCCTTGTGTAAAGAGGCAAAATTTTTCCAGTTGACAAAGAGGGGCTGACCTTTCACCTCCTGACCCCAAAGCTCCTGGGCCTTTGCTTTCATCTTTCAAGTCTTACTTCCACTTCGTTCCTGCCCCTCTCTATTTTCTCCATTATCTGACATTTCAGCCTCTTTCTTTTTAATGTGGAAAAAGCCTCTTGCTTAAAAGTTCCCTAACAGCATTCTTTTTTTTTTTCTTTTTTGAGACAGAGTCTTGCTCTGTCACCCAGGCTGGAGTGCAGTGGTGTGATCTCAGCTTACTGCAACCTCTGCCTCCCAGACTGCAGCGATTCTCCTGCCTCAGCCTCCTGAGTAGCTGGGAGTACAGGTGCGCACCCCTATGTCTGGCTAATTTTTGTACTTTTAGTAGAGATGAGGTTTCACCATGTTGGGTAGGTTGGTCTCAAACTCCTGACCTCCGGTGATCCACCCGCCTCCGCCTCCCAAAGTGCTGGGATTGCCGGTGTGAGCTACCGTGCCCAGCCCGTAACAGCATTCTTAAATGAAATTGCATATCACATTATTGCAGTGTTGAGCTGCCCCTCTGGCTGAGCTAAAAGCAGCTCCCCGTGGACTGTTGTGCCCCATTCTTAATAAACAGGTGGTGACAACTTTTAGCTAAGGAACCGTCATTAAGAAATATTTATAGTGACTGTTATGGACTGAAACATGCCTTTCCTTGCAATTTATATGTTGAGATCCTAACCCTCAACATGCTGGTCATTAGGAGGTGGGGCCTTTGGCAGGTAATTAAGTCATGAGGGTGGAGCCCTCATGGGTGGGATAAGTGCCCTTATGATGAAACATGAGAGCTTGCTTTCTGCTCTCTATCACAAGAGGCTACAATGAGGAGACGGCCATCACAAACCAGGAAGAGGGCACACCAAACCAGGGTCTGTGGTGCCTCATTCTTGGACTCCCCCACCTCCAGAACTGTGAGAAATAAATATGTGTTGTTTAAGCCACCATCAACTCAATTTTGTAATAACAGCCCAAACTAAGACAGAGACTCTGAGGGGACTGCAGTCCCAAGGGAGATAAATGGGGTAACCTTCAGGCCCATGGAAGGGCCAGACAGAAGTCATCCATCTGGCCTTTGGCAGAAACATGCTCGTGAGGCTCAACCGACTTCTCTTTACAGACACCCTCTACTCTCCAAGCATTTCATTAAATCTCTAGGGTGGCAGTGGTTCTCAATTTGTGTGGGTGATAACACTTTGCCCCACAGGGAACATGTGGCAATGTCTGCAGCTATTTCTAGTTGTCACAACCAGGATGGGGTGGCAGGGGAGAGATGCTGCTGGCTTCTAATGGGTAAGGGCCTGGAATACTACTAGACACATTACAACACAGTGGACAGCCTACTGCAACAAATTAACAGTTTGACAAAATGGAGACAATACCTGGTTTCACAATCATTTGCAAAGTTCAGGGAGATAATGAGATAAGGCTGCAGTGAACAAGGAGACACATATTACTTACACGACCCATTCATCACGCTCATTGCCCTGAAACCTCTGAGAGTCAAAAACCAAAACAAAACAAAACAAAAAATCCTCAAGGGCCGGGCGTGGTGGCTTACACCTGTAATACCAGCACTTTGAGAGACCAAGGAGGGCAGATCACATGAGGCCTTAGGTGTTCAAGACCAGCTTGGCCAAATGATGAAACCCCATATCTATTAAAAATACAAAACTTTGCCAGGCGTGGTGGTGCACATTTGTAATCCCAGCTACTCAGGAGGCACAAGAATCACTGGAACCCAGGAGGTGGAGGTTGTAGCAAGCTGAGATCTAGCCACTGAACTCTAGCCTGGGAAACAGAGCAAGACTCTGTCTCAAAAACAACAACAACAAAAACAAACAAAAAAAACCAGCAAAACCTTAAATATTAGATTCCCTCTGTTCCAGAATTTATAGACTTTAAAAAATAAACCCACTAACTTTATTCTCTAAGAGGCTGTTCGTAAATCAGAACACTGTTTCATAGAGGTTTTCTCTACTTTATAAGATAAATATCCACACCTCGGAAGATAATTTATGATCAAAAAACAAAACACACACACACACACACACAAAACCCAATAGTCAAATGCAAGACTGAGATATAAATTGTAGTTGCTGTTTCTGTGGTTTAAAATGTCTTCTCAGGAAGACGCTTTTAGGTCTGCTTTCCCCAAATTTAATATTGACAAAAAACAGCAAAGGGGGGATACGCGGGGCATATATACCATTATCTGTGAGCACACAGGGTTCCAGATTCTAAAAATTAGACAATGAACAGAACAAGTTGATTTCCAGGTGGTTAAATACCAGGGTTTTCAGATTGAACCCTAAGGCAGTGGTAAGAAGAACAGATCCTCCTTAAATACAGCAACAGGAGATGCTGCAGGTCCCAGAGTACACCAAGAAAACAACAGCTTCTATTCTTTCTAGACCATAGCCTGAGACGCTGACAAAATGCTTTCAAAATAAAAGGGAGCCACACAATTTCACCTTACTATCAAATATCAACAGGCTATAATTATCACTTAATTAACAGCATTATGGTGAAATCTGCTTATTCTCCTCAAAAACTGCCTGAAGCTTTTTTTCCCCATAAAATTATTATATGTCACAAGCTGGCCACGGCCTACCTGTTCATTTGGTTTCTCCACGCTTTCCTTCTGTAACACTATAAGGAAGAGTTGTGGCCAGACAAATGTCCTTGGAAAGTCTTACCCCTTTAGAGACAGTTTTCTTCCTTCCTGAATTCTCTTCACTCCCAACCATCAGCAATACTCACCAGGGCCCCTAAACACAGCCACTGACTTGCCCCACATCATTTCTTCTGGCATTCTCTTTGTGGGAATTTCTAGTAGAAACAAGGACCTTCCCAGGGACTCTTGAGTAGAGATGGGAGGATTGCTAAGTCCTTGCCAATTTCCCACCTCTCTAATGCATAGTTAGAAAAAGTCAATAGGAAGTTGACTTGAGAACCATTCGCCATAAGTCAATAAGCTGGGACCCTTCCCCATGGTGGCCTCTTTCCTCCGCCTTCGACAATTTAGTGGTTTACTTGCATTTTTTCCAGAGATAGATCCAAGAAATAAAGTGAAAACTGAACAAAAATTCAACTTAGTCCATTTTTGCCACCTGAGAGTTCTATAAAAGTGGGAAGGAAGATGGACTGATGACTAACCAAAAGATGCACCTGGATGAGTTATTCCAGTGTTTGCTTTAAATGCCCTATTCTCATTTCTACAGGCAGTATCCACCACATAACCAAGTTACCCCATAAAAAGCTCATTAATTAATATGGACAGAGCAATCAAAAAGTCCCAGGCCTGGTATTATGAGGGTTTCCTTGGTTGTATGGTATTGTTGACTTAGAATCATTAAATGAGTGACCAGGCATCATGGCTCACGCCTGTAATCTCAGAACTTTGAAGACTGAGGCGGGTGGATCACTTGAGGTCAGGAGTTCAAGACCAGCCTGATCAACATGGTGAAATCCTGTTTCTATGAAAAATACAAAATTAGCCGGGTGTGGTGGTGCATGCCTATAATCCAAGCTACTTGGAGGCTAAGGCAGAAGAATCACTTGAACCCAGGAGGCGGAGGTTGCAGTGAGCCAAGATCCCGCCATTGTACTCCAGCCTGGGCAACAAGAGTGAAACTCCGTCTCAAAAAAAAAAAAAAAGAATCATTAAATAAGTTGTCTGAGTTCGTGCAACTTGTTAGTAGTAGCACTGGGGTGAGACTAAGGGGTCTCCTCACTCCCAAATCAGTGAAATCTTAACAGTATAACTATTTAGAGAAACAGAAAGATCCTAACAAAACACAGAAAACAAGGTGATATTCAATATAAGCGCCAAAGAAGATTCTTAAATGCCAAATCACTAAATTAAAAAATAGGGACTTCCACAGGTGAAGGGGGTAAACATATAGCAGTAAAAAAGACCCAAAACTGTCGTCAGTGACTACAAATGTATTGTAAAGGAAGAATACACATCAAATTTAGTTCAAAATGTTTTAATATCATGGGTATTAAATTAACAGGAAGTTGAAGCACATAAATACTAGGTAAAACATTTCCACTATACTTGGTAATGTCCAAGTCATCAATATAGGAGCATGTCTAGCTTTAGTGTCCACTGTTAAGCCATACCAAAGAAAAGCACAGAGAAAATATCCAGATTATAAGGATATGGAATAAAGTAGCACTTCTCTAACTTAAATGTGCGTAGGATCTCCTGGGGGTTTTGTGAAAGTGCAGATTCTGCTTCATTACATTTGGGGTGGGATCTGACTCTGCCTTTCTAACCAGCTTACAAGTAACCCCAATGCTGGGGGTCTGAGGACCACACTCTGAGTGGCAAAGGAGTAAAGAACCAAAAAGGAAGCAGGAAACCTACTATTTAATTACTGCAAACGAATACGAAGAGGGCTTAGTTGAGGGCCAATAAGGAGGCTACACTACAAGCCATGTCTATGGGGTGAATGGGCTTCGACTGCAGAAAAAGTTTTGAATTAAAACATGAAGGACATTTTCCAGGTGGATAAGGTTTTGTAAGCGTTAACTAGAGAAGAATGAGAAACTTCTGCCCCCAGGGCTCTTGAACAATACAGATTTGGATGACTGCAAAGAGGACATTGGGGGAAACTACAGTAGTTAGAATCCCTTAAAAGACTCCACACGGGTATTTTGTTTAAAAACCCTTCTTAGTGTTCAGGCTAAAGAGAAAGGAAGGCCGAGTGACAGAGGCAGATGCACGGGGGAAGGAAGAGGGATCGAAACTGTGACCCAATACATTTCTATCTCTTTACAAAATGAATGCGGGTGACTCTGACACCGGAGAGGCTCAGTTAGGAGGAACTGAGGTAGGGCCATGTACGTTAGCTCAAAAGTGACAGAACCAAAAAGAACCAGGCATTCCCCAAACTCAGTGAAATACATCGCCCTGCGCTACAGCCATGTTTTACCAAATAAACCACAAGGCACAAATTGGAGGCTAGTTCCCAACTCCACATCTTTACTACTTGAGAAGGTTGCAGGTATAAAAAGCCACCAACCTGCCAACTCCGATCTCATCCCAAATAAATGAGTAGAACGGACATAACAGGTAAATGACTCTCATGGTCTATGACACCTTCAACTTTGAAATATCAAAAGTACTGATATTAAGACATGCTAGCTCCCATTTTCTGCTGAGTATTAATTCAGCCTCAGAATCTTTCTTAAGAACAAGGAGGACTCCTTGTGCAGGTAGCTCATTCCCAGAACTGTAGATGCTTGCAGAGAAAGATCCCGAAGCAGCACATTTTGTATTATCAGGGGGAGCACAGAGGCATAATGACTCAAAGGTACCAAAATTTAGAAAAGACTAAAAAATAAAAAAGAAAGGATGGTTTGTGTGTGCTAATAACTTCCACTGAGGCCAGCAGACAGTAGCAAACTGGTCCCTGATTTCTATAGGAAGGCAAACAGGCCCTGAATCAACAGCACACATGTCAGCCCTACTTATTAGGAAGTCAGCTACAAGATTCTCTTTTCCAGTCAATGAAGTTTTATGGCAGTCAACAGGCCTTAATTATTACATGGCAATTTCATTCACCAGGCCTCACTCTGGTCTCTAACCCCAAGGTGAAGCTTTACCACTGGTCTGCAAGCATAGGCTACCAAAGGCTTTAGGAAATGATGAGGTGGCCAGAGACACTTCCCAAGAGCTAATTTCCAAACCACTTCTGGGCAGTGCAATTCACGTATCATGTAATTCACACGAGTTGTCTTCCTAAGCAGTTGAACAGAGTGAGAATACATTTTACCAAGGGATATGGGATACAATGAGAATGTAACATATAACCTTTAAAACGGTATCCAGTATATAATCCTACCTGTAAGGTACTCACTGCTGGACCCATGTGACCACTGGACAGCAGGAAGACCCCAGCTCCACTTACTGACGTGGGACCTCGGGCACTTGATCAGCCTCACTGAGCTGTGGTTTCATGGTAAAACAGTGATAAAATTACCTAACTCACTGTGTTGTTGTGAGGATTAAATGAGATGGCGACGGTAAAGCACGTGGCACAGATCCTAGCAACTAAGAAATGACAGGACCATCAATTCATTCTATCTAGTAGCAAGAAGTCAGCAGAAACCAAAATGGCCCCGAGGGGGTGGCAGAAAGAGGAACTGAAAAGGGATCGAAGGGACTTGACACTGAAGCTCTGCTTCTTTGCAGTTCTATCTGTTTGCAGAGAAAAGAACCTCAAAAAATCATGCCATGAAAACCCAGACAATTACATGAATCATGTGATATCACAGGCCTTCAATAAGGAATATTACCAAATTGCCACTGTTTATCACTGGGTATAAAGGTACTTCCTATTTTGCTTTAAACTTATAATTTTAATCATTGACTCATTATTTAAAATGGATTGTCCTTAACTAAAAGGGCAATTCAGAAGCACCCTAAACTTTTGTAACCTGCATTATTACACTTCATTAGCTGAAAGGTAAAACTGTGTCTAGGCAGAGTAGAATCATATCATATCCCAAATATGCCATGAAATGTAATTTTCTGAGACTGTGAATACACTTACATTTGATTACCATCCTTTACTAAACTGTTTAAGAAGTTTCTTATCTCTAACTTTCTACCTGATCCATTACAGTGTTTTATATATAACTGGTACTCAATTAATAAATGTGTATACCAAGAAAGGATCTATAAGAAAATCATAGGTACTGATATATATAGTCTAAGATTCATATGACTTGATTAAGGATAAGTAATTTCAGCCAAATCAAAAATAATGGACTCCGAAGTCTTTGTGACGAGATCCTCATGGTTGGCAGTGTTTAAAGGGGTTTGTTAACCTTTTGAAAGTGTTATTTTCTTTTGATAATATGTTTTTTAAAACTCAGCACGGACTGATTGATTGATTGATTGACTGATTGATTAAGACAGGGTCTTGCTCTGTCACCCAGGCTGGAATGCAGTGGTGTGATCATGGCTCACTGCAGCCTAAACTTCCTGGGCTCAAGCAGTCCTCCCACCTCGGCCTCCTGAGTAGCTGGGACTACAAGCACATGCCACCATGCCTGCCTATTTATATTTTTTTGTAGAGATAGAGTCTCAGCACGTTGCCTAGGCTGGTTCCAAACTCCTGGGCTCAAGTGATCCTCTTCCCAAAGTGCCAAGATTACAGGCACGAGCCACCATCCTTGGCCCTCAGCCTATCTTTTAATGCTACAAATTAAATCTCTCTACCAAGAAAATAAAGCAATTTTAATATTGATGATAACTGTTCTCAAATTACACTAGTATCCTCCTCCCTCCCAGCATATTTTAGTAAACCGTTCCTGGAGTGGGGTGGGGTATGTAAACTAACCCAACCCACAAACACATACACAGTAATTTAGAATCGCCAAAAACAATATAGCCATCATTTATTACGTGTCAGGCAGTATGTGAACAGTGTTAATATGCATTATTTCATTTCATTCCAGCCATGATCCTGTGACTGCATTATCATTCCTGTTTTAAACACAAGAAAACTGAGGTTTAGAAAAGATGAATAAATAAATTCCTCAAGATCTCAAACTAGTAAAAGGGCAATTAGGATTCAAAATTCATGCTATGAACCAAAAATTTATAGACAATGCTATAAAAAAGCATGGGTGGAAGTGCTGTCAAACCTTTCATCTAAATAGAGTCCACTGGAATATACAAAGTTATGTTTATAAAAGGAAACAGGGTAAGCTTTGTGTTTACAAAGGTAATGAGAAATTACATACTGAAATGCCATTCTGTTAAATCTAAACTAAATCAGTTAAAACAACATTTCACTTAATAGGTACTTGGATATCAGAAATACCTTCACTTCTAGAAAACAGCTTGCAAAAGAGATTGTCATTATAAAAGCACGTTTTTATCTCTTATTATATGTCCTCCTATAAAAACACTAAATATGAAATCTCATTTCCAGAAGAATCTAGACAGTGGTAGACACAACAAACTGGGTGTGACTAATAGATTTTGACAAACACAAACAGCCAAAAGGTAAAGTGTGAGGCCTGACATTTATTGATCCCATAAAATAGAAACCCTTTTAGCTCTCCTGCCACACTGCATGACCTGGTAGGCATGGGGATATTTTTATTCAACAACCTTCCTTCAGTCCTTCCATCCTTTTTTAGAAAGCCAAAATAAAAACCAGAAAAGGCATACTTACAAAGTCATAAGCCATATGCTATAATAGGTAAATAAAAGTCCTTTGACATTAGAAGCCACGAAAGAACAGAAGATTAAAAACTAAATCATAAACAGCTGCATCTCGCCTCCCAGTGTTTACATTCTTAGACATCCACTTTTTAAAAATATTCCCTCTGTAGATCAAAACATGCTGTACTTTGAGAAGGGGAAAACAATGACGTTAACGTTAAAATATTGTACAGTTTACATATAAACAGAGCTAAGTTTATGCACATCATTCTAGTTGGCAGCAACTCATCTGAATGGCTCAAACTGAGAGCTATAATTAAGTGTGTTAATTATCTGTCTACACAAAAATCTAAAATATATATGTTCCTTATTATAGAGCATAGAATACAACTGGTTTAACAAATCAAAATAATCCAAAAAGCTTTTTCAAGTTAAACTTGGATGCTCTGAAGCTGGATGAAACTAGGTTCAATTATTGGGGGACCTCTGTTTCTTCATCCCCTCCTTCCCCTCCCCACAACTTTTTATTCCTTTCCCTCAGTAGCTTTCCCCTTTCAACTAGTGCCACCCACAAATACTGCTCAGCTCATGACTGACACTCAGTCTTCAAAATCTGGGTGGCCCCATACCAATAACCATTTTAAAAATTACTGCCTTCAAGCATTAAAATGCTAACCCAACAGAAAGCTAAGCTTAAGAGCATGGAGCTCCTCCTCCCAAAAACATACATGTATGTGGGAGAGAAGCAAGGATGAGCCACGTCTTTAAAATTCTGGTTTGTAACATATTCAAGAGATAAGCAGTTGGCAGAAAGTTTTCAAAACACAATGCCCATTCACAGACTTTCTGCACTCACTTTCAATCATCCTTATAAAGGGAAATACTTCATCCTGAGAAGGATGTAAGTTTTAACATAATAGAGGCCAACTTCCATCAGAAGCAGCAAATTAGTATCAATGGTAAGAAGGCTAATAAGTTCAGGCAGATACAAGATTTGGGTGCCCTGAATTATCATTAAGGAAACATTTATCTTATACCCACATGTCTAAGGTACAACCCAAGGTGAATCACCAACTCATCTGACTGAGGAAGTTCTGTTGCTAAAATCTGGTATCGCTGACCTCACTGAATCAAAACATATATGCTCCTTTGAAGGTGGTGAAACATCCTGAGTCAGTGAATCACCATCTCTCAAAAATCTCCGAGGATTATAGGTAATCACGAGCCCTGCCACTACAAGTCAAAGTCTTGATACCCAAAGAATTGGCTCTGGTGTTAATACATGCCCAAGGTTTAATGAGAATGAAAAAAAGAAAACAAACAAACATATTTTCCCAATAGAAGACAAGTAGGACACATGGTTTTTTAAATCAGATGACTTATTGATCAACTATAATATGCTTATTGATGCAGAACAATAGCAACATGATCTAAGGCTCAGGGATTCAATCCTCAACTGGGATAGGTTATAAGCAAGAACAGAATTGTCTCCTTTAAAATACAATGGCTTGGGCGGGCAGCGGTGGCTCACGCCTGTAATCCCAGAACTCTGGGAGGACGAGGTGGGTGGATCACGAGGTCAAGATATAGAGACCATCCTGGCCAACATGATGAAACCCTGTCTCTACTAAAAATACAAAAATTAACTGGGTGTGATGGCGCGCGCCTGTGGTCCCAGCTACTCAGGAGGCTGAGGCAGGAGAATCACGTGAACCTGGGAGGTGAAGGCTGCAGTGAGCCGAGATCACGCCACTGCACTCCAGCCTGGGTGACAGAGTGAGACTCCGTCTCATAAATAAATAAATAAATAAATAAATAAATAAATAAATACAATGGCTGCTTTCCCTAACAGGCCGTATGTAGCCAAAGACAGGCCTAACTGCTTGTGTGCTTGCTTCCAATGACAAAGTGCGTGCGTAAGAAGCACAGATATACTTTACTATTTATAAACTACTGCAATTAATAATTTATGACAACGACTGCAAGTCATACAACATCTGAAGGTACCTATAATATACAGAGCAAGAAGCTTTCACTACTAGAGGATGGTATGGTTTGAACGCTCCTGGAGCCCTGGTCCTGAACATTCAGTAGGCCAGCAGCTCCTAAACATGTTCTACAGAACATGAGCTCCATGAGAAACACAGTCTTGTGAGGCCGTGGCACAGTGGCTCACGGCTGTGATCCCGGCACTTTGGGAGGCTGAGGTGGGCAGATCACCTGAGGTGAGGAGTTCGAGACCAGCCTGGCCAACATGGCAAAAACCAGTCTCTACTAAAAAATACAAAAATTAGCGAGGCATGGTGGGGTGTGCCTGTAGTCCCAGCTACTCAGGAGGCTGAGGCAGGAGAATCGCTTGAACCCGAAAGGTGGAGGTTGCAGTGAGCCAAGGAAAGAAATAAGTGTCTTGTGTCCAAAGACATTTAGGACATATCTCTGTCCTGACATCTCTCATCTCATATTAGAGCTTTGACATTTTGTTTAACCATGTGTTTCCTACACTTATAATCAGAAAATACGCAGTTTTCATTTGATGTCTGTACTAACTACTCTAACATCTTTAAAATACATTTTGAGAAATAGTGCATTAAAATTTTCCCTCAAAAAGCCTTTTCCCTTGACCTTTGCTATTCACAAAGCATTCTGATAAAATATTAGACAAAAGATATATAGGCATAAGCAAAAGAATACGTTTTAGAATAGAAAAGATTTAAAAATTAACAACAAAATGTTTTATTTAAGAATATCATATTTATGTTTTTAGCCCTAAATTTCTAATATGGTTTGTCGTCAATAAGAAAGATACTAACATATCAATAATTTACAATTTGCCAAAACATTTATATGTCAAAAGAATTCTTTGCTTCTCTGATTTTGAAGGAAAAGAAAATGAGAAAGGCAGAGAGAGAAAAAAATGGATTGAAAAGTGGAGAGAGAACTTCTTCCCCTAATTATTCACAGATTCCATTTGAATTCAGAAAACGATTCTTCACATTTCAGGACTCATGTAAGAAGGTCGTTGTATTTTTACTTCATGATGTTGGTAGATTACTGTTATATAAATTATTATCACACAAACAATTTTAAATAATACTTGAAGAATGAGACAAAAATAATATTTTACATTTCTAGAATACCAGCTATATCATTAGTCGACCACCATGATCACCACCATGACCCAACATGTGATGAGTATGTCTAAAATCATAAAAACACCATAAATGAAAACCAAATACCTTTATTTTCTAAAACATTAGGCAGAATGTTATATTACCTTTTAGCCTAAATACTTTCCCAATATACAGTTGAATATCAGGAATATGCAAAATTTGAATGCCTACATATAAATATTTAGACTTGGGTGGAAATTCTCCTCTTATTAGAGGGTTAAACTTCAATATAATACAGAAATAATTACAATGAATCAATGACTTTGATCCCCTTCTTGGTTTCCAAGAGGCTGTGATGACACACAATATTTTCTAAGGTATCTCTATGTGCCTAAAGTATATACTGCTAGAAATGTGGAAATGAAACATAAAAGCCATCATGTTTGCGGGGAGTTTTAAAAACAGGTGTCAGTGAAGGGATGAGGTTAAATGATTGGATGCAAATGGAAATAACCTCCAAATTAGCCAGACAGGACACACACCCCATCTACCCTTCCTAAAATGTCCAAAGAAGTGAAATTTGTGATGATGCTCTACAGACAGATACGGGGATTATCTTTCAAGATCTTCTTGTAAATTCCTTTAGCAAAGATGCTCATTGCACATTACAAATTATTTTGCCCAGTAACTGTGGAATAAGTGGTTGTGTAATCATACATTCACTTCTATTTGTGTCCAGAGTATGACTCAAAGAGGCCCAATGGGTGATAATGAAAAAGTCAGCTCTAATATCCAAAACTGCCTGTGTCCGGGGCTGGTGCAAGGGATTACACAAGGCTCAAAACACAAATAAAAGTCACAACTAGCAAGTCATATTCACTAGGCACCCATGTGGCTTTGAAAGACAATTTCAAATGCTTACTTATATAAATGTGAGATATGGTTGCTAGATTTTTATAATGCTATGCTAGAAAATTGAAAAATTCTTTCTACAAAGGAAAACATTTAGTCTAGAGAAAATGTTCACAGAGGTTTGCAGCAAATAAACTTCTAAATATAGTACCAGCACTTAATAAAGGGACAAATAAGTTCTGGGTTCTTGAGCCTGAAGTTTTCAAGGATTTTGACACAGCCCCAATGAACCATGGCAGAACCATGGCAGCTGACAAATGCTCTGAACCATTAGCCACCAAACAGCTGCTGAAGCAAGTCACATTCCACAATTCTGTAGCACTTCCTATCGTATAGTAAAAGTTGGTATGTGCCCAAATTTATTTTCTCACTAAAGCTGAATGAAGATCATGTGAGCAGAGAAAAGCTTTTACGATTAAAGCAGATATACATTTTCAGATGTATTTTTTAAATGAATGGTCAACCATAGAAACTTTTTCAAAATTCATGCAAGGACAAATAAACACCCTTTTCTGATATAATTTAAAACTATGTAGTTTCTTTATAGCCGAGAAAACACAAGAGAATCAGAAGTCACAATAAAATGCAAATATGCCGTGAAAAGCAAAGCCATGAAAATGCACTGAAACATTTTGTCTCCTAGCACTCTGTTGGAACTTGTACATAGGCTTAGCTGAGAAAGAAGAGTTATGTGCTGGGTGCTGTGGCTCACATCTGTAATCCCAACATTTTGGGAGTCCGAGGCAGGCAGATCGCTTGAGCTCAGGCGTTTGAGACCAGCCTGGCCAACATGGCGAAACCCCATCTCTATTTTTTAAAGTACAAAACAGCCAGGTGTGGTGGTGCATGCCTGTAGTCCCAGCTACTTGGGGGACTGGGACTGGAGGATCACTTAAGCCCAGGAGGTTGAGGCTACAGTAAACCATGATTGTGTTACTGCACGCCAGGCTGAGACCCTGTCTCAGAAAAAAAAAAAAAAAAAAAGAATAATGCTTACAGAATAAGTCCACCATCCAAATGAGTCATTTAATTTATGTGCACAAATTAAATTTTTTTCATTGTTTGTTTTTTTGTCTTATTGCAAGATTAAAACTTAATTTTAAAATTACAATTCAATAAGTGGCTTTACTAAAACGTCCCTTGAAACATTATTTTGACAAAAGCCGGCATTAAGAATCTCCTTCTTACTCCTCGGAGAGAGTTGAAAATACCCAATTACTTTATAAAATGCCAATACAAGAGGATCTCACAGATAGCAAATCCAACAGTGTCCGGTCCACACTTCCCTACAAATACATGCAGTCATACTTTTTTTTTACCCTCTTAATCTGCTGTGGCTCCATTAGTAAGCCCCTAAAAATGCAACCTGGCATTTACACTCTTGTCCATCTGGAATGTCTCTGCATCAGAGGAAAACCCTCAACCCCACCCCCCTCTGCAAAAGATGAACAAGTGCACAGCTGGTAGAAATCTGGGCACATATGAGGGCAACCACTTGCATGCATGCATATGCAAGGCTAAATGTTTAATCCCTCGAGCACCCTCTTCTATCCATTTTCAGATGATGCTAGGAAGGATATGATTTGCTTTTTTAAAAAATTGAATTACGTACTTTTATTAGACCCCAAACAATTCCTTGTAGAAAAGATATTGCAAGAAAAAAGCTTGAAAACTTGCCACCACAAGCTGTCTGAAGTCCAAAGTGCTGTCTTTGCCTGTCACCAGAAGACTTGGAACCAAATAGGCAGAATGCTAAGGTCAATCTTGTGAAAGAATCATTGTGAAACCTAACCCTAGACCTTTGTCCTCCTCAGAGCAGCAGATTCACATATGTGCATTTCAGCAGAGATGCAGGAATTGCTGAGGTTTTCTATGCTGCTTCCATGAAAACCAACACTTGTAGGGTTCACTGCCAGCTCATGATGTGAAGCTAAACTTAGAAATCAAGTTGGGTTCTATATCGAGCTACACCACCTAAATAGCTGTGGGCAGGAATATGACTATATAGACAACTCCAATTCTTAACTCTCGGTTTTTAACGAGCAGAGCAGACCAATAAAATTCAGCTCTCTAAAACAACAACATAATTGCTTTGGAATGCATTTTGGTAATAAATTTGGCTGCTGTAACAGAGATTTTGAGAGGACAACTACAGGGGGCACTATTTACACCATTCTGGGTGTGAAAACAGTTCCATGGAATTGTGCCGTACACAGCCCAGGTGACTGCCGGTTTTATTGTCATTCTATACCAACTTCCAAGATCTCTATCCCAGGGGGAAAAAAAATGATCCATTGTATCTCTGATACTTTCCTATTTTGCTATATTCCTCTATTTCTTTCTGGCCCCCTTCTCCATTCTGGTCAACTGTTACTTATAGTGACAGCTTTGTTTCTTATCAAACTTTAAATCAAATAAAAGCTAGTTGAGGTTCCAAAGACCTTTTCTCTTCCCACAAAGAATCCTAAGTTGTAGATGATTCAGATACTAAAATTTGAACAGCACTACAATTTTATAGGTACCTCAATAAACCCGAAATTCCCCAAATCCAAAACTTTGGAAGAGTTCCATAACATAATTAAGCTACAAATTGTCAATCTTGAAACTTAAATGACTGTTTGATGAATGCAGTTTGGAAATCATGACAGAGCCATAAGTACAGACATGAATAATGAAGGTTGCCAGGTGGCATTACGTTCCATCATAAACTACAGAAAAATTAAAGTATTTCATTACTTTAGCCAAGACCCCTGGTTACTGGATTACACGGGCACTGCATTCTGCTTGTCCAAAAAGCAAGTCAGAGAGAACTAAAATGGCAGCACAGAGGCTGAGCTGTTGTCCTGCAACAACACAGCCCTTGCTCATTACAGAAGCACTAGGCACCCTAAGGTTCATTGTGTTCCAACAACTGGCAATCATTATTTTCCAGAAAAATGGAGATGTGAGTTTGGTTTATTAATTTAGTTACTCAAAACCTTGCCCTTAGTGACTGTAAATATGCTCTATCGCCATTCAAGGGTGGCATCCTCACTTGGAATCTCTGGCCAGAATTCTTTGGGAAGTTACCATTGATATCTTATTGCACTGATAATTAATAGACAGATAGCTCATTCCTCCTGAGATATTACTATCTAAAATGCCATCAGAACATAAAAATGCAAAAAAAAAAAAAAAAAGAACAAATCTTTATCTAAACATAAGCTTTACCTATCACAGGTAACACTAGTGAAGCATCTGTATAATTTACTCATTGCACTAAAAGTTTTAACCAGTGAAGCGTCGGCAAACTTTCTGATAGGGTCAGATTGCAAATATCTTGGGCTTTGTGGACCATGTATAGTCTCTATGGTAACAACTCAACTCTGCCATTGTAATTCAAAAGCAGCCAGACAATACATAAATGGTTGTTCCAATGAGTTTTACAGAAACAGGTGGCAGCTGGATTTGGCCCTAGTTTGCTGGCTCCTGGTCTACTGTAAAGTCAGTAGAACTATAGGTTGGTGCAAACGTAATTGCAGTTTTTGCCGTTACTTTTAAAATGACAAAACCTGTAATTACTTTTGCACCAGCCGAATACAGATTTCATTGTAAATCAGGAATAAAAATCCAAAAAGGGCTGATCATAAGCACAAAAATCAGCTCAAAGTGACATGCCTACAAATATAAAACACCTTCCAATGGAAGGAATCAGGTACAAATATTAGCTAACAAGTGGTCTGCCAGAGCGTTAACGGGCGTGTATTTGTTATTCTTACAAAATGGTATCATACTCTTGTGATCATCCAGAAGGGAAAACTCATTTGGGAACACATTTATATCATCATCTTCCTTTAAACGCTTTTACAACAAAGAATGTACAGTAACTTTCTGAATAGAAAGATAAAGGGGGAAAAATGATGAGATAGTACCTCCAAAGGCAAGAAAGGGAAGATGGTTGGTTTCAGGAAAAAAGAAACTGAAGAGAATGCACTGCTGAAGGCCTTGTACTGCTGGAGGGTCGTCTTAGTTTTAATTCACCATTCCCTAAACACTTCTCATACCATCCTATTTTAGGTTTCTTTTTATTCAAATTACTACATTTTTGGGGTTTTTCTTTTTATACCATGTTGTGGTTTCTACAGTCTTGAATTACACAAGATTCTCAGAGTCCTGCATTAAGGCTCTCTTGGAAGACTACTGTCCACATTTATGACAAAAATACTACAACGAAATCCACAAAAACTGCCATTCATGCCACATCTCAGATCCTGGTGGTTACCCCCTTTGAATGCCAACATGAAAATGAAACGAGCAATCCAGGGAGCTTGAATTTCAAGGATATTTTTAAAAAGATGCCATCTGCTTTCCAAAAGCAACACAGACACAGAATTAGTTCTCTCCTTGACTAGCACCTACACTCCAAAATATTAGATCATGGTGAGTGCATCCCATCGCCAATGGCCCAGGTATCCACATTTTCTGGCCTTTCTCTCTTGGTTTCTGTGATACTAGTCAAGTTTTATTTCATCTGGAATTATTCACTATCCTCCCAGTAATTCCAAATCAACTTTAACTGCCATTAAAAAAAAGACCCTACATAAGTCTTCCATTCAAACAAACAAAAACTGACTTTCGAATCAAATTTCTCTTTAGCAATACCCAAGCTACTCTTTTCTTCATTGTGGAAAACTACAATGAATCTCAGGGTATTAATCTATCCTATGATAATTTTTGGGCCAATCACTTAGTAATCAGAGCTTCCAAACTCATTTGTGTGACTGTTGTATAGTAAATGAACTTCAAATCCAAATAAAATGAAAATCCCTATACACAACTCTGTAGTTCACGCCAAATGATGAAAAATGGAGCACGGATAAACTTCAGTAGAACACACTCCAAGAATCATTTCCATTCAGTCCGAAAGTAGGTTTTGTGATTACTCCCCATACCAGATTTCCTAAGTAATATTTTCCTTTTGCTTTTACTGTACTGCTAAGGGATACGTTGCTTTAGAAACATCGAAGGATCACTGATGGAATGTGGCAAGAATCAGAGCTAAAAATGTAGCTTTTTGGCCAGGAACAGTGGCTCATATCTGTAATCCCAGTACTTTGGGAGGCCAAGGTGGGAGAATCGCTGGAGACCAGAAGTTTGAGACCAGCCTGGGCAACATGACAAGACCCCTTCTCCAAAAAAATATAAAAAGTTAGCTGAACATGATGGTGCTCATCGTAGTCCCAGCTACATGGGAGGATGAGGCAGGAGGATCGCTCAAGTCGAGGAGTGCGAGGCTGCAGGGAGCCATGATCACTTTACTACATTCCAGCCTGGGCAATAGAACAAGACCCTGTTTCAAAAAAAGAAAATCTATTTACCTACAGAGAGACTTTTAAAATTATCAGAAAAAGTATCTCAAAGCCTGAAACATACGTCATCAGTCTCAATGAAGACCGGAATAAGAAGAGAGAATTAAAGAGAGTGACATTACCAGTTCTAGAAAAGGGAGTGAAAGCAGATCACAGTGATGGTGCACCACACCATAACCTCTGTGAATCCTCGTGCAATTCACCTCTTGGGTTGCCGTCATCAAGGTTTAATTGCTCATCTATATGCGAGCAGATCAGAAATGGACCAGCTGCCTAGCTTGTTGTTCTATAAGATGTACCATAAGACACTAATCAACTACTCCTTAAAGACAACAGTGCACATGTATATCTAAGCGGTGGTTACAGAAATGCCGTCAATTGTGTACTTAGAAGTCTATCGCACAAACTTTGTTTCTTGTTAATTTTCCTCAAAGTCAAGAAAATCTACTTATACTTCTATGTCACTTCTTTTGAATTACATATTTAGCTTTCCCAAGCTTACCCTATAGCTTCACCAATTCATATTCTTTTTATAAATATTACTCATTCATTCATTCATTCATTTGAGATGGGGTCTTGCTATGTTGCCCAGGTTGACTCAAACTCCTGGGCTCAACCAATCCTCTGGTCTTAGCCTTACGAGTAGTTGGGGCTATAGGCATGTGCCACTATGCCCAGATCACCAATTCATATTCTTTCCTTAGAAAAAAATCTGCTAAGACTTACCTCCCTCGGGAAATACACAGTTGAGCTGAAATGGAAATGAGACAAAAGATAATGCCTTTAAATTTTTATTGACTAAAAGGTAGCAAAAACTCTTACTGAATCACTATTGTTGTCATATAAGCTTCTTTGAAGGGTACTCTGTGCATCCTACCCCAGGACTGGTCCACATAAGGGTCAGGAAGACTTTTCATTGCGCCCTGTGGGGAACTGCCATCTTATTTGGGTTTCCTACAAAGTTGACTAACACTGCTCTCTGAGTTCTCTAAAACAACCCCATGAGCACTAACGGCCTTTCCTAGACTCACAAGAGTAAAGTATCCATGGAGCTCTTCCACCTGCCTACTCAACAGCTGGCCTCACAGCTTTGGAGCAATGAGAAAACTCCAGTTCCTACTTCGCAAAAATTGGGGAGGAACAGCAAAGGCCTTCCCACATTTCTCCTCTGCCACTTCCATAAAAGAACTACGCAGGATGTCTTCATCGGCTGAACATAATCAGAACCAAAGAGAAGCCACTTTAAAAAGTAAATCTGTTGAAAACATGGACCTAATTTTTATTGTAAATGGATTTAACTGAAATTTTACATTAGGGAATAAAACTGAAATATATGAAAAAACTATCTTACCTCATGTTTAACAAAGAATGTTTTAATTGAATCTACTAGAAAATTCTTATAATGAACAAAGTTTGATCAAGTGTTCATGTTTTTGGATTACTTTTCCTTCATGTTTCAACTTGGACTTCTTGCTTGGTCTTCATGGAACAATCATAAAAAGAATCATTTCTGTAGAACTATTCAAAGGTTTTATCAATTTTCCCAAGGCCCTCTCTTAATCCCATAATTTTTTTATTATTATTTCTTTTGAGATAGGGTCTCACTCTGTTGCCCAAGCTGGAGTGCGATGGCACGATCTCGGCTCACTGCAACCTCTGCCTCCAAGGTTCAAGCAATTCTTGTGCCTCAGCCTCCTGAGTAGCTGTGATTATAGGCATGTGCCACCAACCCCAGCTAATTTTTGTATTTTTAGTAGAGATGGGGTTTTGCCATGTTGTTCAGGTGGGTCTTGAACTCCTGGCTTCAAGTGATCCACTTGTCTTGGCCTCCCACGCCTTATAGGCGTGAGCCACCGTGCCCAGCCAATCCTATACGATTTTTATCATGCATTTTAGAAGTACTAAAGTAGTCATTATCTTTTATTTGTTTCTTCAACAGTTGACACATCTAATTCTGCTAGATCTTTACTGGTCATTGACTACTTGTGAAACCCAGCAATCCTCCAGCATTACTTTCATTGACTTTATGAAATGTTGCATCTTTCACAAACAGTATATTTCCACACTGAATAAAATTGGACGAAGGATCACTGGTATTAAATATAAAGAGATAATAAGCAAGGGGAGAGTTTAGAAGTGCTTAGTTCATTTGTGAATATTTTTATATCTTCTACTTCCCTACTAAACCCTTATAATTGCAGGAACTCAAATAATGAAGATCACTCTCTTGCCACCATCCATATGGTAGGATTTGGTTTCATCAGCCCACTAGCGTGCCTTCATGAAACCATAGAGCCAGCTGTCTAGAGCAGCTCAAAACAAGAATGGTCACAGAATTAACACCTAAAAGCAAATGGCATAATAAAAAAACATCATTAAAAGTTTACTCAGCCAACATAATTTTCCAGGAAGTCAGTAAAATCAACTAAAAAAAAAAAAAAAAAAAAGGCAGTGAAGGTCAAAGCTAACTCACATTTACCTGATTAGTGCCAAATGTTTCTACTACAGGTTTTGAATGTCACCAAAAAAAGGCCTGATATGTAAGTGTTAGAGCAGAACAGTATCTAGCCTACAGGAAGATTAAAGGATTAAAATGAACTAATACTCTGCTTCCTAAAACATACAGACTTCTACACAGTGCCAGTCAAATGGCAGCCAAGTGTTATCAGCAAGGCTAAATTTGGATCACATAACCTAAAAACCACTTAAGATAAAAAGAGTGCTGAAATAAACGCAAGTCATAATAAGGGCCAATGAGAGAACGGGTCATGTCAGGTGACATGGTTTCCAAAATAAAAAAAGGCCAACTCAAGATACATAAGAACTGGGATAAATTCTTGATAGCTGGAATGTTTGGTGGAGGCTTAAAATGAGCACCTTACACCCCACCCCCAAAAAAAGGGCCCTTAGCCATTCTTTATAGAATTGAGATCCTGCTTTAAAGAAACCAGAGCACACATGTCTTGCAAGGAATGCATCAATGATCATAACCTGGGTGGCCAAGCATCCAGACAGGCCTGGAACTAGGAATCAACTCTGGTGGCAATATGCAAAGGGCCTGGTTTGACTAAAGGGTATCTCAGAAGCTAGTGCAGCCTGGCGCTGTGGCAAGACTAAAAAGAAAACCCTTTGGAGCCACCCCTAAAATATGTCTGGGTGATGCTGGTAATGAATGTATGAAAATCTAGGGTAGAGGTGGCTTTAGTTCATATCTAAGAGGTCTCAGCTGTTGGCACTATCAAACTGAAAGGCATGAGAAGTAACAGGTCACACAGAAGAAGTCCATGTCCCTCTAGAATAGAACTTAATAGCATGGTGAGTGGTCCAGGCACACACGCTGACATTCCTGGGCTTTCATCATATTTTGAATGAAATTCAAGCAACTTCCCATGGCCTATGAAGCCCTGAGAGACCCTAGCCTACTATCCTAATCTCACCTTCTACCCCATCCCTGCTGCTCCAGATGCACCGGAACATAGGATCGTTCCCAGCGTAGGATTCTGCATCTGCTGCTTCTACTGGGACACTCTTCACCAGCACACAGCCTCACCCCATAAGTCTCTCCCTCACCTCACTAAGGGTGTTTGCTCAGTCACTGCCTCCTTTCTGGCTACCCCTATCAAAAATGGCCCACCCTACCCATTCTTCTCTATCCCTTTACACTGTTTCATTGGTCATCATTTGTTTCTTCCCTTGGAATAATATAAACTCCACAAACACAGAAACCTACTGTCTGTCTGATTCACCATATAGTCTCTGTTTTCCAAAAATGTGTCTGGGCACACAGCAAATCTCAACAAGGAATGATGTTTGGAATAAATGAATGGACATATACTCATTGCATTGATACAAATATATGTTATAAAGTAATGAAATATTAAACAAAAATAATAAATAATAATCAATAAGACTAAAATAAACCAAACCAAAGCCAAAGGGCTAATCAAAAATTTGAATGTTTGTGAGCTAAATATTGTACCACCAGCGGCTTGGTAAAACCACCCTGAGCTCTCCTCTGTACCTGCTGACCTTAAAATCCATTTGAAACTAGGTTCCGGCTGTTACTAAATCAATCTGAATGCCATCAGAAGTTCTCCAACATCTTCATCTTTTTTTTTCTTTTTTCTTTTTTTTTTTTTTTTGAGATAGAGTCTCTCTCTGTCACCCAAAGCTGGAAAGCAGTGGCACATTCTCAGCTCACTGCAACCTCCACCTCCTGGGCTCAAGCAATTCTCCTGCCTCAGCCTCTGGAGTAGCAGGGACTACGGGCACATGCCACCACGCCTGGCTAATTTTTGTATTTTTAGTAGAAACGGGGTTTCACCATGTTGGTCAGGCTGGTCTCGAACTCCTGACCTTGTGATCCTCCCACCTCGCCATCCCAAAGTGCTGGGATTACAGGTGTGAGCCACTGTACCCGGCGGATCCTTCTTTAAAGTAACCAGAGCTCACTGAGACAAGAGAGATGGTGCCTTCGGTGACCCATTCTCTAACAACAATGTCATAATACTTGTTTGCAAAATAGCAACTCATGTTCAATATGTTTTATTTAACTATATTCAATATATTGCAATATTGTTTATGCAACTGAAGAGACAATCAGAACCTAGAAACTAGTAATAGGATTCTCCTAATTCCATACTCCCACTATAACCAAATCACTCTGTGACCATAAATATATTCTTAAAAGCATGGAATACAGGCAAAGATGAAAATCCGCTAAGCAGAGTCAAAAAAGAGTTAAGAACAGATGATGAAACTGAAGACAACTAAGGCCACCAGCCTTGCCCTGCCAAAGATGGTCACTGGCAGTGCAGCACACATGGACATTGAACTCAGGACAGTCCAGGTTCAAATAATCAGTGACCGACAAGGAAATGGAAGCTGCTGCAAGACTGCCCGGAGTGTCTTCAAGAAGCAATTAGGTCTATAGAAGACTAGACCAAGGCAATGCAGGCCCCTGCAGCACCCCACAGAACCACAGAGCCATTTCGAGGCTGTCCTTCCAGCCAACCAGACATGGATGGAAGATGTAGACATGCAGATGTCGTTTTATGCTTCCTACGCATTTCATGGGAGGCTTAGAAACTTAACTTTCACTTGAAAAGCAACAACTTACCAACTCATCATTATACCTCAAAGTTGTTTAACAAAGCTATTGTTTTAGTAGGAATGAGGCAGATAATGGGGAAGGACTACTCTTGTCATTATCTCTAGAAAACTTTCTATTTATGACTCCAGAAAAACAGGTACATATAAAAATTAGTCATAAGCCCATGGAATGGAGTCTTCCAACTTTTCTGAATGTATCGGGCCACTCACTGATCACAAATATACATTCGTCTTAGTTGAGACATATCAGCCATTGATCGCCTTACTGCCATATAAGGTATGACCCTTCAAGTCTTATAAAATGTAGCCTCCAAGTTTCACTGCTCTCCTGTCTGGTAAGCAGTGGAGGCACTAGGAAACCTACTCCTCTCCCAGAAAGGAAACAAGAGGTTGAAAAAAAAGAGCACTAATAAAGTCCTAGCAGTCATGAATGCATTTTGAAAACTTTATGACTAGGGTTGACTATGTCATAGATAGAGGCAATTGATTACCAGTGTTCAGAAAGTATTTTCAAGCAGGACTAAAAATCAAACACTCTACATATGAAAGAGAAAACTTCATTTAACAAGCTACCTTTTAAAGCCTTTAATTATTCTAATAAATTATAATTTTTCCCCTCAGACATATGTATGAATCTCTGAATGGCATCTTGCCTAGTAGAATTTTTCAAAAGAAACTTCAAAAACAATAAAACTGAATATGGGTGTGGTCCACTTAGCTTCTTTGACAAATTTAGGATGATACATTGTTCATAAACTCCTCTACCCTGCCTGATTTTTCCAAAGAGTACTTACCACTATCTGAATTAACTTGATCTGTGTAGTGCCTATTTCTCCCACTAGAATATAAGCTCTAGAAGCATGGAAACTAAGTCTTATTCCTAGCCCTATTCCCAGCACCCAAAATAGTGAATGGCTTTACAAATATTTGAGGATCAAATGAATGAACAATGACATCTATAACATACAGTCTTTGGACACATATATATGTGAATATGCAACATATATGTACAACATGTTGTATATATAGATATAAAACAGACAAAGCATTTTACACATGCACAACCTGATATAGTATAGCATGGGAGAAAACATTAACCTGGAAATAGAATATCAAAATAGAATATCAAAAAAATACTGTTTTTGTTTTTGTTTTTGCTAACTCTACCATGTAACAGCTGTATCATCTTGACCAAGTTACTTACACTCTCTGGTACTGAGTCTATTTGTCTGTAGAAAGAACATTCTGAGCTTTATTATCTTTAGGGATACTTTTAACTTGAATATTTTTCTCAACAAACTCAAGACTCTTTAGAAGTCTGAGGTGGGAGGATCTCTTGAGCAAGAGTTTGGGGTAAGCTATTATCACGCCACAGCACTCCAGCCTGGGCATCAGAGTGAGACCCTCCCTCTTTAAAGTTATATATATATAACTAGAGTGAGAGTGAGAACTAGCTAGATCCTGTCACTGTCAGTGACGGAAGAACGTTGGTAGTGTGGGCTGTGTTGTTTATGATTTTAAAGGTTACCCTATTTTTATGGGAGAGAGTGGTGTATGTAAATATGAGCTCATTCTTGGTCCTGCCTGTGTTTATCAAGGTCAGAAGGTGTTGAGGAAGGATGATGGTGATGGGGCATGGCATGGCTGCTGAGGAGTTTATAGCTGGGGCCCCTTTCCTGTGCCCAAAGCACATGGTATTAGTTGGCCATCCGGTGGCTCAGTAGGCTCATTTGTGTTCCAGAATTACTTTAGAGCATTCGACCCCACCACTCAAGGAAAAGGAAAATAAAAAATGAGAGGAACAAAGGAGTAGGTTGGAGGAGGGGTGAAATTCACAGGACAGTTTTATAGAGAGCCATGAACCACAGTTAGTTACTGATTTATAATTACCCAGAGGCCAGGAGTTAGAATTTTAGTAGTTTCGTTATTTTGCTTTCCTTACAGCATGGATTATGTAAATTGTTGTATATATGTCTCTTGAATATATATATTATATATGTATATTTAAACATCTATATATGTTTATATACATATATAAACCCATCTCTTTAAGATGCTCATGCCTTCTGCCCAGCACAGCACATAGCACTGGATCTCTCTGTCAAAGAGTCCTGAGACTCAAGAGCAGGGACAAGAATTCTACAGAAGAAAGCATTCAGCACTCCCCAGTCATACTTTTATTTTCAATTTTTAATATATAATTAAATCCACAGAAACTATAAAATGCATGTACCTAGCTCCCTTTAAAGTTTAATAAATATATTTCAGCCTTTAATCCCGATTTATACTTACAGCTTATAACAGAATTTAGCCCACGAGTAGAACTTTGCTTTTTCTATGCCAAACTAATAAATGCAACCCAGTTTCCTAGAATTTAACAGTACACCATACTCATACTTCGTAAAATAAATATCTGAACAAGAGAGTCAACATTGGTGTATCTTTTCAGGCACTCAATCATGATATACTCTTACAGCCAAGAAATCTAAGAAGCTGACTGAGTTCGAAAAATATTTTTAATAAGGAAGGACAAAAACCAAAACCACCCCTATGTTCTAAGGGTGAAAGGGGCGTTGGTGGGATATAACTCAAACCATGACAAACTCTATGTACGAGAGGAATTCATAGTTTACAAATTTACTTTCATGTATTATTTCATTTGATCCACAAAACAACAATATAAGACAGACTGGGGCAGTATTACTATCTCCAATTTTGTGAACCAGAAAATCAGGTCAAAGAATGACAGTTCCCAGGAGGTGGCAGAATCGGGAATAAAATTCACATCTCTTTTCTTGTCCATAATGGTTCTATACTTTCATTTGATCTTTCACTTACAATAGTCAACCTAGTCTTGCACTAAAACAAATACAAAATCAATACTATCCACACACAATAGATATAGCTAATGAATGAGTGAACAGTAGCGTATAATTTGTCTCTTAGCCAAGCAAATACTATGAGTGGTAGGAAATGAAAGGACCTTATCAAGACAGGAAAAATGATGCTGGTAAATTATTTCTCTTCCCCCTACATGGACATTTTTTTTTTTTAATTCTAAGCCCTCTTATAGAAGATGATTACAGGAAAATAAATCTTGGGATCAGGAAAGCAGAACTGAAACCTAAAGCTTATCACACTGATAAGGATATTTACACAGGAAGCAATAAGTTACCACTGCTTCCTGTTTTAAGTATCTTATCTGTAAGACACTAAATTTTTTTTCACCACAGAACCTCACATTTAGGACACTTCCCAAAATAGCATCTTCTGATCTTCAGCTGTCAGCTGAAGTTGTTTCATAAATAGCCCAGCATATGTACTCCAGAGAACTGGTCACACTCTAAAATGCAAATACAATCCAGTAATACCAATTCCTTTTAGGCTTTGGTGACAACATGAAACATGCAAAATCAAACAGCCACAGAACCTTCTGAGGCGAATACCGTCTGTAGCTAATGACCTATGTAACTCTAGCTGGACTATTTCTGGAAACTTTGAAACAAAGGCCATTAGCAGATATATATTCCTGTTTTTCACTATCAGTTTATAAAGGAACATAAGGTTTGTTTTCGGTTAGTTAATATTTAAACAATTAAAAACCCAACTTTTTTGCAAAGATTCATTTTGGTGACTAGGATGTATATATAGAAACAGCTGGGTTCTCTATTTGAAACAACTTTTCTGGGACCCTTCAAGGTCAAAGAGTACAGAGCAGCAAAACTGATTATAAGGGAATGTGTTTGAAATATTATACATGTAACTCTAAATATATGGAGAAAACACATACATACACACTAGTATAAAAGAAGCCTCACTGTAATCTGTATGATCTAGCATGTCAGGAATTCTACTGCCAGAATTATACAATAAGCTGAGACAATTTCGGTAAGAGAGAAAGAAAAATCAATGTCTCTGTTTTTAAAAGAAATAAAGAAAAGATTGTATAGAACGGGACTGTATAATCTGTTAGCTTGCAAGTTAAAAAAAAAAAAGAATGGGACTATGGAGCATACCTAGGATTTTATTTTCTTTTGCATCTCGGTCCTTAAACAAAACATGTGTGCTTTTGTGACCTCCTTCCCACACACCCCCTGCCTTTACCCAGCAGCCCCTCCTCCCCAACACATCTATCCCAGGAAGGCAGAGAAGGGGTTTTGCCTTGGTTAACTGTAGCCACTCCAGGAGAGTAGTCTTAAAGTTGATTCCATGCTGTACATAGTAAAGGTTCAAAAATATTTGTTGAGTGTTGAAAGACTGTATAAATATGATCCTCAAGCCCTTTTAGCTAATTGGATAGTAGCTGCCTTTTTTCACATAAAGGTGATAGACAGTGAGGCATGGCAGAGCGGCCCTCCTTATGATCCCAGAGGTAATTCCCTGTGGTCCAACAGAGAAAGCCCTGTTCCTACACTACAAATCCAGACAGGGATGCTCAGACCAGGCAGTCCAGGCAGTTCCAGATTCCCACTGGATGTCCAGAAAGCACAACAGCCAAGCTTCAATGAACTTCATTAACTTGATTTCCTGAGACTTGAGAGTCCATTATAGTAAGAAAGAATAAAAACGTTATAAATGTCTATACTGAATTAAAATCACAAAATACGTTTTTAAAAAGACTACTGGTAGACGGGTTCAAATAAATCTGCTTTTTAAAATGCAAATAACTATCCTTCAAGGAAGAGAGCTTAAAAAGGCTCTGATGATCATAGTGGCTCCAAGGTGGTACATAATCTACAAAGTTCTGTCATTGAAAAAGTAAAACACTAACATGGGGCAAATTAAAATGGAGAGAACATGGGGAAATCAGGAAGCAAATGTCTAACTATGTCCAGTCTGGGGTTGGTATGAAACACTGTACTACAGAATGTTGGACAATTTGGGGGAGGAAAATGATGTAAAAAAAACCAAGCAAACAAAAAAAAATTCAAGGTTTGGGAAAGAGCCACAAAATTAATTGAAGATTTGAAAAATAAGAATGATGAGTAAAACCTAAAAATGATTAGCATTAAAGGAAAACTGAGACCTGACTTCACAAATGTCTTCAAACACATGTAGAGAAACATTCCATAAAAGGTCGGTGGTCTAGGTAAATAAACTATGTTTCATCCATACAAGAATATTAACCAGCAATAAAAAGAAATGAGCTATCAAGCCACAAAAGATGTGGATGAATCTTAACTGCATATTGCTAAGTAAATGAAGCCAGCCTGATAAAAATACATACTATAATGATTCCAATTTTATGACATTCTGGAAAAGGCAAAACTATAGAGACAATAAACAGATCAGAGATTGCCAGGGGTTGGGGAGAGAGAGGAAGGGTTGAATAAGTGAAGTACAGAGCATTTTTAGGGCCTTGATACTATTCTGCATGATCCTGTAATGGTGAATACAAGTAAGCATTTGTCAAAACCCACAGAATTTATAGCACAAACAGTAAACTTTAATGTATGTAAATAAAAAAAAATACACCTAGGAAGTCACTGATCACAGGATGGAATGTAGAATGTGACAAAATAATCTAAATGTGTTACAAATTCATGAAAAGACTTCAGTAAAAGTGGTAGAATAAGGTGCTGACCTAAGTAACTCTGGAAATGAGGAGAACCTATAAGACTAAAGGCAAAAGAAACTTGACAGAAGCATTGTACTCTAGTTGATAAAGTTGTTTCCCATGGGGCTAGAGTTAACAATCCTGAACTGCTATGTATACATATGTAGTGAAATTGAACAATTAAATGGATCAAGGATAGTAGCAGCCAGACTTCACACTGTTGGGATGGGAGGTGACAGATAAGGAGGCGAGAATGGTCCATGTGGAAATGGACTGGAGTTAGAGACAGCAATGTGAACTCATGTTTAGCTTAGTACAGATACAGATGGTTACATATAGAAATATGTACAGATATGTGTATATGTATGGGTTAGTACACACATATATTTCCTTGCTCTGTCAGCTGAGAAGACAAAAAAGAAATGACATCTCAGTAGTGACAAACACTGCTAGGTCCCAGATCTTAGTTTCCAATATAATTGTCCCTCCATTTTCTGTGGGGGATTGCTTTCAGGATTCCTGTGCCTCCCAAAATCCATGGATGCTAAAGTCCCTTGTATAAAATGGTGTAGTGTTTGCATATAACCTATGCACATCCTCCAGTATACTTTAAATCATCTCTAGATTACTTATGATACACAATACAATGTAGCTGCTACGTATAAGTGTTACGCTGTATTGTTTAGGGAATAATGACAAGGAGAAAGTCTGTATATGTTTAGTAAAGATGCAACTATCCTTTTTTTTTCTTGAATAGTCTTGATCTGTGCTTGAAATCTGCGAATGCAGAACCCAAGGTTACAGAGGGCAGACTGTATGTTCTCCAATAAAAGGAAGCAGCTCCTTAGAGAAATGGATGATTTTTAGAACTGGGGCAGGAAATAAACAAGGTGATCCTGTAGCACATTGGAGTGTCAAAAAGTAAGGGAATGCTAAAAAATAATACAAAAGCAAGAACCCACAATGATGGGAGTATGTCAAAGGGACACAGGTGCCAACTGAAAGGGCTAAAGCTGGGACAATTTGAGCAACAAAATAAAGTGTTACTGGATTATAACTTGAAGTATAAAATAAACAGCCATGAGTCCATACTAATATAATTGACTAAATAAATAAACAAATCTCCTGTGCAGAAAAATCGTGTGTGTGTGTGTGTGTGTGTGTGTGTGTGTGTGTGTGGCAGGGGGGGTAGATAACTGCCCTCTCCTTAATTGTGGGTTGTGTATAGTGACTTTCTGCCAAAGAGCACAATATGGACAGGGGGGGAAAGGCTAACTTTATAGTAGAAAAACCTGAAAAACGCTCCTTCAGCCAAGTTATCAAGGTCAACATCAGCCTTAAGAAATCCTGTTGATAACAGGTACACTTCATCGGTGATGAAATGGCACTTCATCTTTGTGGTCTTCATCCCCAAAACACATTACCCAGTCTAATCATGAGAAAAACATCAGACAAATCCCAATTGAGGGACATTCTACTCCTCAAAACTGTCAAGGTCATAAAAAACAAGAAAAATCTGGGAAACTGACACAGTCAAGAGGTGCCTAAGGAGACACATAATGTAATGACTAAATGCCATGTGGTATCCTGGATGAGACCACAGAACAGAAAAATAAGGACATTAGGGGAAAACTGAGGAACTCTAAATAAAGTATGGACTTCAGTTAATAATGATGTGTCACATAGTTGTATAATACTAATGCAAGATGTTAATAAAGGCAGAAACTAGGTGTGAAGTACATAGTAAATCTCTGTTCTGCCTTTACGATCATTCTGTAAATCTATAACTGTCCTGAAATTAAAAAGTGTATTTTAAAAATGTTATTGAGTTAAAAATGAAAACAATATTAGATAAAACAAGCTTAGGTGACTATATAAATATTCAAGTATTTTGTTTTCCAAGGGATTTTCAAATGTATTTAAAGTTCCTGACCACTTAGAGAACCCCAAATTGTAAACTGTATTTGATGAATTATTGTTCTTCAGAGAATAGTTGGATGACGCAAAATTTCTTTCAGAGGAAACTGGCTGATATGGTTTGGCTCTGTGTCCCCACCCAAATATCATCTTGTAGTTCCCATAATTCCCATGTGTTGTGGGAGGGACCTGGTGGGAGATGACTGCATCATTGGGCGGGTCTTTCCTGTGCTGTTCTCATGATAGTGAATGAGTCTCATGAGATCTGATAGTTTTAGAAACAGGGGTTTCTCTGCACAAGCTCTCTTTTTACCTGCTTCCATCCACATAAGATGTGACTTGCTCCTCTCTACCTTCCGCCATGATTGTGAGGTCTTCCCAGCCAGGTGGAACTGTAAGTCCAATTAAACCTCTTTAGTATGTAAATTGCCCAGTCTCGGGTATGTCTTTATCAGCAGCATGAAAATGGACTAATACACTGACCCTATTTCAGCAAATAAACATATGTTATATTTGAAACCCAGAAAAGTCATAGTCAGTTTAATTAGAATTGCCTGATCAATTATAAAATACTTTCTATTTATAAATATTTTCTAAGAATTTCTTAGAAAATTCATTTCCTATCTTATTTCCTCTTTTAGCAAACTGATTATGCAGTACCAAGGTTATGATTTTTCCATTTATTCTTCTGCATATCTACATATGGTCATCGTGTTTTATTTTAAATTTGTTTTTAGAACTTAATAGTACTTTACAGTATATTTCTATAATTTAAATCTTCTGATAAAAATATAATTTATAGCCTCATTTTTTTAAAAAAGGGCCACTTGTCACCACTACTAAAATCAGAATGAGGGAAATTCTCTCACATGTAAATGAAGGATTTAAGTTAGAGATAAAGGAATTTCCTCACCATAAAAGCTGTTATCCACTAGAAAAAGCAACCTCAAAATTGTGGGATTTCTTCTTGTGATGTATGGATTTAACAGGAATATGCCTGAAGATCCTTACTTGTAAAATACACAGCAATACCAAAGTAAACTTTTATATAAAAGTAGTTTCAAGGTAAGTCTTTCCTCCCAAACATTAAATACTTTTCTAACAGAATTTTCAAAAAACACTTTTGGAAAAAGAAAGATTAGAGTATACACATTACCACTTTTGCACACTAGTCTTAAAAAGAAAACTCTTAATAATACCCAGTGAAAATTACTACCATTCAATGCTGCAACATAAGCTATGATTCATGACACCCCTGCTCCCTCCAACACCCAATGCCTAGTACACATAGATGGCCACACTAGTGGCCACCTTCAGTCTTCTCTAGGGCTTCCCAGATGTACCACATACTCCTAACATCCTTCTCGCAATATGTCACCTGTTCCAGATCTTGACTTTCATGTAAGACTCTCTCTATGAAGCACATATACATCAACTTCAACTCTTGCTTCCTTCTCTTTTATAATTTGCCCTATTACATCACAAAAATGTGCCCTGGGGAAGTTGGTCCTCTACAGCTTTCTCGCTCACATGGCCCTCAAGAAAGGAAGTTCTAAGAAAGCTTGAATTTTTGTCTGTTTTCTTCACAGTTGTAATTCAAGAACTTAGAGTACGCCTGGAACTCAGTAGAAATTCACTAACTCCTCATTGTACTACTTAACCAGAATGCTCTCTCATGACAGGTCTACAAACATTTGAGTCTTCAGCGACTCCCCACCAAGATCTTCACGACCGGTTATGATTTCTGTTAAATTTCAGGTTCATCAATTACAACAGCTTACTTCTGCAATGAATGGAAAAATCTAAGAAAATATTCAATACCCACCAAGTGTTAGCAGTAGTAATGTAGTTAATAAAAACTTTGTTTTCCTGAATAGAGTATGATTCTGATCTACAGACAAATGAGGTGCTGGTATATTTCCCATATTGTGCTTTAAAACCCTATGGTCCAACATTCATTCATTACTTACATACAACAAACAGTATCTACCAAATGCCAGACTCATTCCACTGAGCATTCAAATCTATTCAGCCATGCTGGTGAAAAGAGAAAGAGCCTAGCTCAATACCAGACACATACCTATAAGAACACACATCTTCAAGTTTTAGAAAGCAGCAAAAATGTTAAATTACTGTGAAGAGCCAATAAAATTGAAGTCTTATTTAAAATAAAACAGAACTAATTTATATTACAGATCTTGTGGAGGTGTGGGTTTCATACCCAAATGTGGCAAATGTTCTGCTATAAGTATTATAAAAGTGCTTGGATCCTAAGTTTTAGCTCAATACTTCAAATGTCAAACAATAGTTAAAAACAATTGCTACAATAGCTGGCACACCAGTTTAGAATACACATTCCATTATTTTGGTCATCACACCAGTTCAGCCTCAATGAAGTGTGGAAACAAAAGTCAGGGAATGCAGGGGAAAAGTCTCAAAGCAATTAGGTTCAATTTTCCAGACCAAGGTAACATTTTAGCAGAGGAGCTACCAAGGGCTACACTGGCAAAATGGACTCATTTAAATATAATTCCTTTTCCTAAACCTTATCCATATTTTAGTAGAGGGACTAATTAGCAACAATATTCCCAAGAGGAAGAAAAAGGAGGAGCAATGGGACACATCAAGAGGGAAATCTATGAATCATAAACTTTCTAACTGGCCTCTGTTTAAAAATAGAGGTAGCGGCTGGGCGTGGTGGCTCATGCCTGTAATCTCAGCACTTTGGGAGGCTAAGGCAGGTGAATCATGAAGTCAGAAGTTTGAGAACAGCCTGGCCAACATGGTGAAACCCTGTCTCTACTAAAAATACAAAAAATTAGCTGGGCGTGGTGCCAGGCGCCTATAATCCCAGCTACTCGGGAGGCTGAGGCAGGAGAATCACTTGAACCCGGGAAGCGGAGGTTGCAGTGAGCTGAGATCGCGCCACTGTACTCTAGCCCAGGCAATAGTGCGAGATTCCATCTCAAATAAATAAATAAAATAAAATAAAATTAGAGGTAGCTGTGATATAATGCTATTTTTCAAATAATTTTCTCATTGCTTTTGATATCTGAAACCTCAGTGAAGATGCTACACTATGACCTAGATCAGTAAGCTACAATTAACATCAGAAGAACTATATTAGTAGAATAAAAGCTGATGAGCTACTGTTGGAAGCACAAAAATAAATCTTGTCAAAACAAAGCAAAGTTCCTGTCAATCTTCAAAGGAATGGTTTGGGGGAACGAAGGAAGTGTCCAAGATTTAAGATACATAGAAAGTTGCAATTAATTTTATCCAAGTTTTTATATCCAGTCATACCACATTACAAAAACTCTTGTAATTTTGATTGACTGTTTTTAATATATCTGATATTGTTAAATCTGAATTTTTAAAATATTTGACAAATGGAACGGTTTGAGGTACTCAAAAAATATCCACATTATTGTTCTTGTTTGAAACTTTTCTAAAGTCACCCTCTCCCTTGATCCAAGACTCTTCCCTGAACTGTTGATAAATACGTTTTCCATGTGTCAAGTGTTTTGTGAGCACCAACTTGGATAATGGAGTCATGAAATGAAGAGTGAGCCTACTCTCAAATAGCTCACAATTTTTAGTAGGAAGGAGTGCCATAAAACCAGTAACTGGAGCAAAGACAGGTGGTGTTACCGCTTCCATCATCCTTCAGGAAGGGGTCAATTTTCTGAACTAAAAAGAGAGGTAGGGTGGTAGGTACACTTGACCCCAGCTAATAAAAGATTTCGGCATTTTCTTTGGTCAATGCATTTAAACGCACTGATTTTACATTGCAAATGCAATTTTACTTACTTTTGCTGGAAATCCATTCAGAACTCTTCTTAGCTAAGAGAGTTGTTCCTAAATACCTTCCGCCACTATTTTTTAAAATAGTATTTCCCATCCACAAAAAAGGAAAAGAAAAGAAAAATGCTGAAGTTTCCTAAACTGGTGAGTAACAGTAAATCCTACGAGTCAGGCTAGGGAGGGAGCCGTGGAATGAGGCTCTATTCATAGAGAAGAGACACATTAATTAAAAATCCACCTAAAAGGAGCCAGTGAATTAGATCGAATTGGGTGGTATGGGTTTTTGTTGTGTACTTGATAATGCAAAGACGTTTTCCATGAGCCCATCTAACTAATACGGCGTGGTGGGAAGCAGGCTTTGAAGACACAATAACATTCCTCCAGCGAGCTTCAAGCTGGAGGCTAAAGCACCAGCCATTCATTTCCCCATCTTGAGACACATTTTTCACCCAGTTCAAAGGCCCAAGAAAACAACAAGCCTGCACACTTTCTGAAGGTCGGCCTTTGTAGGGACTTGTGGGGGACTAAAGGCTCAGGCTGCAAAATATTTTTAAAGACCAAGTTTTAGGAATGTAACCTTTTTTATTGGACTGCAGTTTCCACTCCCTAGTCCTCCTCCTCACCCCTCAATACACACACACACACACACACGCACGCACGCACGCACACACACACGTTTGGGAAAAAGGTAGTTTTAATTATACTCTTGGTAACTTCCAGGGTACTCTACAAGTGGAAATAAAATATTTTTAGAAATTAATTTATTACTCATTCTTTTAAAAATGTAATATTAATATTCCTTAACCTAACCAGAAGGAATGGGATTCGCTTTGAAAGGAAGTTATTGTTTAGCTGTGGTTCAAAGAGTATGCTGGAATTGGGAAGCGGGGCAGAGGGAGCTAGTAAGGGGTGGGTTAGTGGGGTGGACTGGAGCTGCCAAGATAACAATATAAATACCACCACATTAAACTTTCAGTTTCTCCCTCTTGGCTCCCCTCCATGACATATTTTATACAGTGTCTTGTTTTGTTTTGTTCTGTAACCTCAGGAACATTTAAGGTATTTGAGATTCTGGTAAAAGAGAAATGTAAATAGTAGCTGATGGGAGAGCTGGGTGAAGAGTTAACTAAAGTACTGCCTTTGCTTTGAGTGGGATACGGCAAACCATTTGCATTTGCCTTCCAATAATCAGCAACTCTGTGTTACCCAAATCTAGATTTTTGCTCAGGCAGCAAAAGCCCTTTCAAACCATTTCAAAGTCTCTGACTCCATTTAGGCCCTTGCTATCCACCTCTCCCCACAAAACGTCCAGCGCCCTGCACCAGTTCTCATGTGGCTCAGCTTGTTGTATAAGTGGGAACAAGCAGTCAGCCATTGGTGAAGGGACAGTGGGAAGATATCCCCTGGCTCTAGGTTCCCTTCCAGTACCATATTCGTTTTCAAGTCCTATGTGAGCCACCTGAGGACTGTTACAAAGTGTAATCCTTGGTTGGGTGCTGTGGCTCATGCCTGTAACTCCAGCATTTTGGGAGGCCAAGGTGGGCAGATCACTTGAGGTCAGGAGTACATGGCCAGCCTGGCCAACATGGTGAAACCCTGTCTCTACTAAAAATACAAAAATTAGCCTGGTGTGGTGGCGCACCCCTGTAATCCCATCTACTCAGGTGCTGAGGTAGGAGAATCGCTGGAACCCAGGAGGCGGAGGCTACAGCGAGCCAAGATCGCACCACTGCACTCCAGCCTGGGCAACATAGTGAGACTCTGTCCTAAAACAAAACAAAACGAAACAAAAGTAAAATCCTCTAACCTAGCTCATGTTAGACATCTGGAACAAATAGTATATTTTCACCAGCCACCAATGGCACTAAAAATAGAGACAACCGCATCTACTACTAGAAACCTCAATAGTCATTTTTCAATGTTTTACTTAGAGGTGAGCTTTCAGCCTTCACTCATCTAATAAGAGGTATTCTTAAGGAGATCTAACTCTTAAAAAGATGCCATCAAGACCTGAATCTGCACTTGGCCCACAGAGCATGTAATATAAAAATATGTGTTTCTCCTTTACAAACCTGAGTAACAGAAGTACATTAAGTATTTTCTGAAATCATTTCCTGCCCCTACATTTACAGTAGTGCCCATTATTCTACTTCATAACACTCTGCCCTTCCTCTTCCTCATGCCACATTTTGCAGTAGCATATTTATTTATTTACTTGTCTATTCTTTGCCCCCATAAAGTGCCACAAAGGCAGGGACACATCTATTTCAGTCTCCACTGCCCGGCTCACAGAATAAACTCAATGAATATTTATCTAAGGGAACATAAGTGTTCATGTTTTCCAAAAAAATTAGTATGAAGGAAATCGCTGATATTTCACCCAAAAGTAGAACTGTTCACTATAAACATCTAAGAATAATTTGATTCTAAATGTTCAAATGCAGTTGATAAACATTTACTAATGACAACAAAATAACTGCATTTAGTATACTATGGTATCATAGTAAGTCAGAAAATACGGATTTTCTAATAGTATCTATTTTATCCCCTTGATACTGGATGTGGCTATGTGACTTGCTTTAGGCAATGGGATAGTAGCAAATGTGATGTAAGCAGAAGCTTGAAAAGTACTTATGCATTCATTGCTTCCCTGCCCTTGATGCTGGGAACCGGTTCAATACCACATGAGGACTGGGTCAGGCTGCTGCGGACACGTGGACCAGTCAATAGCAAGCACCAACTGACAGCCATTATCATCCACTAGATATGTTAGGAAGAGAATCCTAGACAACCAGCCAGTCAGTCCTCCAACTGACTGAACCACATGCGTTTAGCCTGATGAGACAAGCAGAAGAACTGCCCCGCTCAACTCAGCCTAAATTACCAACACACAGAATTGTGACCTAGTGAATGACTAATGTTTTAAAGCACTTTATTTGGTTGTGGTTTGTTACATATTGAAAGCTAAATGATATATACTCCTGAGAAACTAGACACAAAATTCTTTTAACAGCTTTTTAAAACTTTCCTTCATATTGAGGAATTTCATTCCTCCTTACTTTAATCTGGAAGAAAACTAATACTACTGCTGTTAGTATACTCTTATTGGTAAGTCACCAAAAACACGATCAAACGCTGACGATTCTAATTCAATTCTAATTCATTTTTTTTTTTTTTAGATTGAGTATTGCTCTTGTCTTTTAGTCTAGAGCGCGGTGGTGTGATCTCGGCTCTCTGTCTCTCAGGTTCAAGTGATTCTCCTGCCTCAGTCTCCCGAGTAGCTGGGATTACAGGCACCTGCCAACACGTGCAGCTAATTTTTGTATTTTTAGTAGAGACGGGGTTTCACCATGATGGTCAGGCTGGTCTCCAACTCCTAACCTCAGGTGATCCACCCACCTCGGCCTCCCAAAGTGCTGGGATTATAGGCGTGAGCCACCGTGCCCAGCCTCTAATTCAAATGTTATCTGTTACCACATTCTCGAAAGTTTCTATTTTGTAACAAGAGCTACCCCATTCTATTCATTGTCTTCCTGGACCACAATTAGCAAGAATAGCAGGGTATCAGTCATAACGTTTTTGACCATTACAGAAGCTCCTCTTTGCTTCAAAATAGAAATTATCTCAGCAATACACACCTTCCTTAGGAGACAGGGTAGATTCTCTAAATTCCATTCCTGTCCAGTATTAATAACTTTGGAGAAAATAAGTGAGAGGACATTGCTAGTATAAATAAATTTCATTAATTAGTTGTATGTAGTCCTATGTATAAAATAAATTGCTCCCAGAATTTGAAATGTTGAAAGACTATTCCAATAAAAAGCATTAATTCTTTTGAGCACTGAAAAATATGAGACATTGGTATCCAGAAAGTCTTCAAAAAGATCCTTAACCTTAATACTTAATCCCATTACACTATTATTAAGAACTAGTTATTCACTCAGTCTTGGGGGAATGAATGCCTAAGTACCATGAAAGTGAACAGGAAAAGAAAATAAAGTAATAAAGATTTAAATTGGTGATGTTTAAAAACTTAAAACTTTTCTGGCCAGGTGTGGTGGCCCACACCTATAATCCCGGCACTTTGGGAGGCCAAGGCGGGTAGATCACTTGAGGTCAGGAGTTCAAGACCAGCTTGGCCAACATGGTGAAACCCCGTCTCTACTAAAAATACAAAAATTAGCCAGGTGTGGTGGCGCATGCCTGTAATCCCAGCGACTCAGGAGGCTGACGCTAGAGAATGGCTTGAACCTGGGAGGCGAAGGTTACAGTGAGCCAAGATTGTGTCACTGCACTCCAGCCTGAGTGACAGAGTGAGACTCCATCTCAAAAAGCAAACAAAAATAAACAAATAAATAAGACACGTGTCTTAATTTGCACATTTCCAACTTGAAAAACCAGATCTTTTTTTTTTTTTTTTTTTTTTTGAGACGTTGTCTTGCTCTGTCGCCCAGGCTGGAGTGCAGTGGCCCGATCTCCACTCACTGCAAGTTCCGCCTCCCGGGTTCACGCCATTCTCCTGCCTCAGCCTCCCGTGTAGCTGTGACTACAGGCGCCCGCTACTGCGCCCGGCTAATTTTTGTATTTTTAGTAGAGACTGGGTTTCACCGTGTTAGTCAGGATGGTCTCGATCTCCTGACCTCGTGATCCGCCCGTCTCGGCCTCCCAAAGTGCTGGGATTACAGGCGTGAGCCACCGCGCCCAGCCACCAGATCATTTTAACCTATATTTTCCCCTTTCACTGTTAAGATAGACTGATTAATCTCTAGAAATTTTTGAACCTGAGGATTGAAAAGAGACATGGAAAGTAGTGTGTCCTTTTTTTCCCTTTAAGAATAACAAACAAACAAACAAAAAACAAGTAAGTCTGTTGTACGAGGTGTATTATCTGCTGTGCCCCTTTAAGTGCTGAAATTTGGGATCTGAGCATATTCTTCCATAGAAGACTTGGAGCAGTTGGGCATTTAACCAACTTTCTGTTACAAAGCTTCAAAATTTATAAGCAGTCTATCTCTGGAAAGATAAACAAAACCCAGCAGTGATGGCGGCCTATGAGAAACTGGGGACAAAGGTGGGAGGAAGTTCTATGTTTCACTCTCTACGTTAAAAAAGAAAAAAAAACCACTTGAAACTTATAGCATGTACATGTATCACCTATACAAAAATATAGAGAAAAAATAGTGTGAAGAGACCCAGCAAGCTATTATAAAACTTGGTAGTCTTAAAAGAAGCTTTTTAAAAATGTTTCTGTAAGAGACTACCACAAACTTAAAAATAAATATGACTGCATATCATCAAAACAGAGGGAGAGAAATCTCAAAAGTGATTATACTTCCAGCCAGAAGCAAGCAAGGAACCACAGTTAAAAGTGTTGGAGCCTTTCTTTATTAAAAATAAAAACCACCCACCCAAAGGAAAAAAAAGAAAGAAGTCCTGGAATAACAAAGCTAAGATAGCAAGAAAAGACTTTAAAATTTCTTTTGTAGCCCCCACTTTCACCCCACGTTTCCTAACACTGGCCGCCCATAACAAGTCCACATTCAACCCCTCTTCATTTAACAGCTGGATGCCTCTTCTTCTGGCTACTTTCACTGGGACTAAAGATCCAAAGCCAAGATATCTTTTTCCTGCTTTTTGTCAATATTACATTTGCAAGCTTAATATCCAAAAACGGGCCATTCTTCCAAATGAGAGTTTCAACAGCCTTCCTGATTATTTAGTATGCTGATGGTATTGTCAGACAGGAAGCCATGGTTAGAAAGATTTAGAAAAACACAAACCTTTAAGGTAGATGGGCACTTTTGCCCATTAGGTTTATGAAAAATGCCAACTTTTGTGAACTACACAATTTGAATCTTGATTTGTTTCTCCCGGATAACTTCTGTCAAAGAAATTTGGTAACTACTTTGGTGATCTCCTCTCAGTACCATTTTTTCCCTCCATTTCCATGAATCTACCTTCATCCCCTTTCACTAAAAGGTGTACTACATGGAACATGATAGGTGCTCTGCTCAATAGTGCTTACTGAGTAAAAGGCAGGAGAGGGGAAAAACAACAAAAAATGGCTTAGGGCCTATTTGACCAAAAGCAGATAATTTATGTTAGGCTTGAGAAATGGGTGATGGGCTTGAATAGTATTAAAGACAATTAAAGATCTTCCGATCTTCTGATTGTTCCCACAACCCCTAAAACTCAAGGGTAAATATAATTATTTTTCATATCCATAGAGCCCTCCAAATAATTTTGAAGTGAATAGGGACATGACGATTGAAGAAGATTAGATAAATTATAGTTGACTACAGAGCAATTACTGAATATTCCAGTGGCCTTTAACTAACTGCTAAATGTTTATAAATGGCTTTTAATATTTTGCTAGCTCACTTAGATCATATCCTTCCTAAAAGTAAAATCATGACTTTCTGTGCAAAACATAATTTGTTTGCCACATTACATATATTTGGAAAAAAAAAAAAAAGTCTCTTTGATCATTTCAACAAACGTGAGAAAACTTCTCAAGATTAAATGATACTGTTCAGCAACATGACCTAAATATGTCAGGGAGGATCAGAGAACACCTATCAAAGTATTCTTTGGTCAACAATAAAAGCGGAGTGCAAGGATACATATGTAATATTCAATATTTAAAAAACTTGGGATGGTAAAAGGAATACAATGAATGCAATCCAACTCAGCTTACTCAATAAAACATTCCTGATAGAGTAATAAAACCACAAAATCTCCATTCTGCTTTAAGATAACTGCAACTAGAATCACAGTCTGACCTATGTGTTCAACTCTACTGCCATTATCAATGGAAAATACAGAAAAAGGGTCAAAAAGCCTTTTCAACATAAACACATCTTTTTCAAAGCTCTATTATTTGAAGATCACTGACTCACTGAATAAGCACAAATAACATTTATCCAACCAAATTTATTTCAACAAATAGATTATAGCAGAGCCTGCTGCAAGACTACTATTAAAATGAAAAGTGTTCCTTTTATCACACATGACAGTACCTTATACTTATCTAATCCATCTTCTCCCTTTTTCAGTGAATTAAGAATGGGAGAGATACTACCATTTCCAAGGTGTAAGACGAAAATAGAAGCAAATAGATGATACTTACTAATCTATCATCTTAAAAAGCTTTACAATAAATTTTAGTAACTACGTCATACTATGAAATTAGTATACAATTATATCATACTAATATTTAAATGTAATTTTAAGTTAAAATTCAATATGATTATACTTTCTGAACATGTTTCAACAACATTTTAAAAAGAACTTTCAAAGTCTGCTGCATAGTTATGGACTAATAAGGTAACAAAAGAATAAATCAGTTACATAATTATAAATGTGGTAGAGGCAGGATCTATTATTTTACATACAAAAAAATACTAGTATGAAAAAAAGTTACAGGATCTTTAGTGTGAAACTGGCTTCAAGCATGATTCACAAGAAGCTATTTTCCTTGAATACAATTTCCAGTAACTTTGTAACATGAGGAAATAATTGAGGAAATGGCTTTCTTTAAAACAAAACAAAACCTTAAAACCGTGAAATGTTCCAATATACTAAATTAGCAACCCATCAAAATAAAAGGAACGATTTATATACTATTCAACTAAGACATATCTGATTATAGTGAGAGGATTGGAAGAGAATAAGTCCATGGAGTTTCTTAAGAGGCAACAGACTATTTTAATGACTTGTGAAATCCACATGGAGGGACAAAAAAGGCAGGAGCTTCTGAATATACTGGCAACTCAACAGCCAAGATAACACAGGGTTGGAAGAGCAGTGTTGGCTCAACTAATCAAAAATCCTAAAGCACAAAAAAAATCTGGACAACACTAATTTTGCCAGCAAGAGAAATATTGAGTTGTTTCATACACCTAAGCGAGAAAAATAAAGCTAAACAAAAAATTTTGGAAGACCTCCTATAGTCCCCAATTGGCTTCTCAAATTTCCTTTCCATTCACTTAAATGGTTATCTCACTGAAGAACACTGACGGCACAAATGCGAAACATTATCCACAAACACACCACCCCTGGAAAAGAGGTGATTTCCAACAGGATGCATGTGTTAATTTCCGCAGTGTGCACTGGTTAAAGCTTAATCTATACTGTGGGGAGGGGTGGGATGTTTCTGAGAGCTGACCTTAGGATGTAGGAGCTAGCAGGTGCCTTGCCTTCCCACACACATTTTATTTTTAAAAAGGTGGAAGGAAGAGGAGCATAATCCACTCTAGAGATGGTTCCAAAAACTTAGGCTGGTTAGTCAGGAGGGTTTGTCTTGGGGTCTGTTAAAACTTGAAAACGCCCCTTTGAAGCAAGAAAGGTTAATGTCACGCCCGAATCAAACGATGTTTTCCTTCCAGGCCCTGGTCTGGCCGTAAAGAATGTCTGATCCAAAGGTTAGAAATGGACAGAACAGGCTATTCTAATGCTTTATGATGACCCTGTCAACAACTTCTTCTTCAGAATCCTCATTGCAAATGACCCATTAAAGAGTATCAGTCATTTTCTCCACAACATTCCTATGTTTAGAGCTGCAAAGGAGGTTAGAATAATTGAGAACAAAATCCTCAAGTCACTGATGAAGAAATAGGTCCAGAGAAATTAAGTGACTTGCCCAAGGTCACTCAGCTGGTGAAGGGCACAGGCTGTGTTGGAGCCCAAGATCTCTGGCTCCCAAGAACTGCTTTTTCCATTGCATCATTTAAGATAGCACAAAGCTATATTCCTGGAATTCTGATCTAAAAAAAAAAAAAAAAAGTGGCATGCCCTTTGGATCCCAAGTCTCTTCTTGTAAGGCAATGCTGGAGATAGTATTTATTGAGGGTAAACTAAGAGAAATGACTACAATATATGCAACATTTTATGGATTTTTTAAAATATAAAAGGCTACCTAAACAATTGCAAAAGTTAAGCAAATTATTAGATGCTCAAACTTTTCTGGAATAACAGAGAAACTCTCTCCCACTGCTCAGTAGCAGTTTTGGGGCATAGCATTTGCACCTGCTTGGTACGTTTCCACCTGTTTCACTTGGCCCCTCAGAAAAAGCGCTGCCCTGAGATCTGATGATTCAGTGATGCAAGAGGGATGCTGGCTGGTGAGAAATGCTTATTTGAGAGGGAAGGAGGAGAAAATACGCCCACAGCACTTCTCTTTCTTATTTTCCTTATTTTAGAAAGGCCAAATCGCAACACATTTTCCATCCCATGTAGTAATATATCTCACATAATTTTGGTTACTGGAGGGTGCACAACACAACTCTAGCAAGCTTTCAAAATCGATGTGCCTAGCCTAAATTGACGGGCTGTCACTGGGACTGTCAATGATGGAAAAATGAATCTGTGTCTGAGAACGCGACAGCATTTCCTCTAAGCCTTGAAGGAACACACTACCCAAACCCTTGTCACACCGAGTTCTCAGGATCTGCAAGCCGCAGTCCCGTCTTTCATTTCTCTGTGAGCTCCCTCACAGCCCAGGAGGACGCGTTTTCCCAGCTCTTACCTAGCTCAGGTGCTTTGCAGTAAAGCCTATGGAGCCTAGGGCACTTTCAAGCCAAAGGAACTTCCCCTCCCCCAGTGACCAAAAACGACGGCAGCCGCAGCACTCGCAGGTCTCTCTCCCTCCCTTGGTGGCGGGGGGCGGGCAGGAATCGCGGACCAACCCCACCCGGCCCGCAGGCCCGCAGCCACGTGCGGGGCTCCCTTCCTGCTCGCGGATCTCGAGACAGGAAGACGAAGGAACGTGGCCTCGTAGTAAACCGTAGTAAAGAGAGGAGGGAAACAAAATGGGGCTCGTCACATGGTTACGGCCTGGATTTTTCTCAATTAAAAATAAGAGGAAGTGTGTGTTTCCGGCCCCCGTCCGTGGGCTGGTTGGACTTTTTCGTTCTTAGGATTCTGGTCCAAATGCAAGAATACGGCTGAGGGCACAATGTCCTCAGTCGGCGGGCGCGGTACGGAGGGGGCCTGTGGTTCAGCCTGCGGGCACCAGTGGGAAAGAGGTGTCAGGCGGGGTGGTAGAAAGCAGCCCAGGGCCGCCCGCCCGCTACCACCTCCTGGGGACCTGCGGAAAGCCCCGCCCCGCGCCCGCCGCGGCTCAGCCGTTTCACACGCTGATTGGCTGTGGTGGGGGCCAATCAGCGCCCAGCCCCCCCGCCCGCCCGGGACCCGGAGCCGCGCGGCTGTGCCCGAGGGCGGGGCCTCGCCAGCCAGCGCCGACCACGCGGCCCGGGAACTGGCCCGGCCGCCCGGGATGACCCGAGACGGGCGGGGGCGGGAGACCCGAGGGCGGCCTGGCTGCAGGTTCCCCCACCCCGGGCGAAAGGGGGCTCGGAGGAGGGAGGAGAAGGAATGCAGGAAGCGGAGGTGACCCGGAAAAGGGAAAGTGCCAGGGCTGAGAGGGTTTGCGCCAGCCAAAAAGGCCACACGGCTGGGGAAAAGGGAGGGAGGGGAGGCAACCTTGGAGGTACGGAATCCTTGACATCACATAAAAGGAAACAGAATGAAAAAGAAATGGAAAGAGTCTTTTTCTGTTTTTTTTTTTTTCTTTTTCTTTTTTTTTTTTTTTTTGGTCTTTTAAAGGGGGAGGGCATAACAAAGAATGACAAAAACAAAAAACTGAACCCAAAAAGCATGGCTGGGGTCTGTGTCTTTGTCAGCTGCAGTTTCAAAACTAAAAGACAAATTTGATGCCGGGTAAAGGTGGCGGGGCTGCTATGACCGAGTCTGAGAGGCTCTTTTTGCCCTGCTTCTTGGGCTCTCAATTTACTCTCTGCAGAGAGGGGGCCACAAGTACTGCGAAATTCTGAAAAGGAGCAAAAGAAAAAAAGGACATTGTCAGGAACATGAAATAAGAGGTGGAAACAAAGGGATGGCAGGGGATAGTACTAGAAAACGAGCAGGCCAGAACTAAGAGGCGATGCAACAGAAAGGGCAGGCAGAAAAGGTAACTGGACTACAGGTAAAGCAGAAAGGCTTCCAACAAGTCGAACTCCTGAGCTCAGTGCTTCACAAGTGGTGTCCTCTAACACAATGAAAAATTTTAAACAAGCCGAGATGTTTCAACAGCGCACACCCCTCATCACACCTCTATTCCTTTCACCGAGTCTCAGGTTTTACCTGAGAAATGAGGAAAAAGAGCAAAGACAGCAATTGCTGAGGAAGTGAGGAAAATAATGTTTGCACACACATACTCATTCGGAGCAGAAGCCGTTTGCCACTCACAGGTCTGACTTCTGTCTGTTTCAGATAACTATGGAATAACATCTTTGGACTCAACAGGGCACAGGCAAGCAAGCAGAAATCAGGATGTAAATGTGCCAGGTAGCATTTGGTGCCTCACTTTAAACACCAACACAAACATCTCAAATATGCATTGTAGAATTTTCCTGGTACGGTGCAAAGCATGGTCTATTGTTACTCCAGAATTATTAGAAATAGGATTATATGATTATTCCAGAATATTTTATTTTCCCAAAAAAGGTTAAGGATAGAAGGTTGTAGAGTTTTGTTTTTTTTTTAAATGCATCCAACACATAGGAGAATTTTATTTTAAAGCCCTTTTTAAAAATGAAAATTCTAGTTGGACATCAATTTTCTTCAGAGCAAACATTATTTATTCTACTCTATAAAAAGAAACCTAAAAAAATTAAGATGACAAGTAAGAAAAACTTTCTTCATCTCCTTTAAAACCAAAATTTTAGTTCTGCTGGGCTTGTTTCCTTCAAATTCTCATTATTTTACCAATGAGGCACTTTATAATACAAATGCTTAAAGTGTTGAGGGATTCTGACTCCCAAAAACATCATTTGATACAACAAGATTTGTACTGTTGACGTTGACATACACAATTAAATCTTCTAGTGAATGATGAAAATAAATGTTGAAATAAATGCTTATCAAATAAATGCTTTTTATAACATATCACCTAAAATCTTCATTTCAGTGTTCATATACCTTTTTCTTCTTCTACAAAATAGAGAATGATATGGATCGAATATTGGAAACAGAATTAAGAAGACTACGAACACATGATAAACAAATACCTATCAATAGGAAACCAGGGCACAGATTAATTTCTTATGAATTGACACAAATTAAGAAAAATCAATGCTTTGAAAAGCTTATTCTGTGGAGCATAGATAAAATTCACAAGATAATCAGTTTGTCAGAGTAAAATGTTTCCAAATGCTGGAAACTTCTGTATTGCCAACTCATCACATTATTTGCAAACTGTACTCCTCTCTTCTACCCACAATCATGACCACCAGAAAACAGGATCAACAGAACGAAGGGCAGGCTAATTTCCTATTACAAATGTTTTTCATTTTCAATACGGCATTAGCCACAGAAGACCTAAAGCCAACTTTCAGCATTTACTGCAGTGTCTACTCTTGAACTTAAAGGAACACAACAAATACCCTAAAAGTGGAGGGTATACAGTTTAGCCCTTCTATTCAATGCAAAACAAAACAAAACATATTAAGGCATGTTCCTTAGTATGCATTCTTCTCAACAAATAAAAGCTATTTTACAGAAGATGTATAGTAGCCCCCAAATGATATCTGTAATGTCTCAGTGCAAGAAGAGGTAACTGTAAGGCAGACATCCTAGGATGAACTCTCATAACTCTTAATCATGGGTCCCAGACACATACAGAGTTTCCTGCATATCCTGTATGAGAGAGGCCAGGCCCGTGGGATGGTGGGTTGGTGTGTGAATAATATTTCACAAATCCTGGTACAGGAACAAAAGGACAATGTAACCCATAATTACTTTGAGAGATCATAAAAATAGATAGGTACTTCTCTCTAAATATGTATTTCTAAAAAGCTCTTACTCCTTATCTTTTTAGGGCAGGATGAATAGAAATCAATGTTTCCCGCTACTGTTTATGTTGCCTTGGTATTATGAAATCACAGAACGAAAGGACAGAGAACAACTCGATAAGATCACCCTTAAGGGCTCCCAGAAACTATCTTAAAGGAAAGGTTTAGCCCCTGTGTTAATAAATATTTTCTGTAGAACGGTCCCTGTAGGGGCTGACTTAAATATATAGTGAAAAGAAAACTTCAACAAACCAATCAAGCTTCTTATGTAGGAACTTTACAAACCTCAGAACTGGCATAGGATATGTTTTAAAAATATGGCAGTAACTCCTTCACTTGGAAATTCTCAAACGAAAAAGCCCTCCTGTGGCTGCTCCTACATGTTTGTTTGACTCTCTGCCAGATGTCAGTGTGGGGTGAGCATCTTGTGTACCCTGAGAATGTAAGCGCATTCTCCCTGAGGAAGCAGTGGGAAAGAACAGGAAGGGGCAGAGGCGAAGAACAGAATTGAAGCACAAGGTTAAAAACAGTTTTGTCTTCTGACTTTGTCACCATGAAACGCACCTGCTGTGATGTCCAGTTGAGCTACTGAAGGTCCTCTGGCTGCTTCTGGAAACTGATGCTGGCATAGGCGCTTAAATCCTCACTTGAGCGGCGGCGGGTGGAGCTGCTCTCACTGCTACCCAGGGGTTGATGAGGGGGTGGGGGTGGGGGAGGCTGTGGTTGAGGGCTGCACTCCTGAGGGCGCTGTTTGAAGTCCTTGACCAAATCCAGATCTATGTAGTTAAGACCATTCTCCAAACCCCCAGCAGCCCCACACAGTTGGGCTGGCTCCTTGGGGGCTCCCCCAAGTTCCCCAGGCCTCAGCCACACATTCTCAAAGGAAGCAGAGCTGTGACGTTTCACATCCTCGCTGCTGCTGCTGCTACCGCCACCACCCCCTATTGCTGCCCCGGCTCCAAAGGGCACTGTGTTGCCCACCCGGGTGGCACTGGGTGTTGAGGAGAAGGTCTCGGAGCTATGCCTCCTCCGGCACCCTTGTGGGTCTGCACGGATCACTTTGGCACTCTGGTTGCGGTTAGGACTGAGGTTCACCCGGGTGAAGGCGCTCATGCCCCCAGGTCCTTGTGGGCCCCCCAGCAGGGATGAGTGGGCAGCCAGCTCTGCTGCCCCTTGAGGCCCAGTGGGGGAAGCAGAGGCTGCTGAGGATGAGGAGGCAGCAGCCATGGTGGCCCTGGGCAGGCTCACCTCCTCTGCAGCAATGCCTGTCCGCATGTCAGCATAGCTTACAGGGGCAATTGGCGAGGTGTCCACATAGCTCTGGCGGGGACAACTCATCTGCATGGTCATATAGTCACCCCGGCTGCTGGGCACTGCCCGGGTAGGCCTGCAAATGCTAGCAGCCCCGGGAGGTGCGGGCCCCAGTCTGCCCATCTCGACCCCAGTGCTCTCCTGCCAGGCTGCCCTCCGGCCCGGCCCCAGGTCCATCTTCATGTACTCCTCAGTGCCAGTCTCTTCCTCTCTGGGAGCTGGCTGGAGCTGGGATGGACACCTGACAGAAGGTGAGCTACGGGAAGCCACCGGGCCAGACAAGTAGCCAGGCTGATCACTCCCAAATTCAATATTCACATATTCCCCTGGGCTCTTGGGCTCCGGAGGGTGCAGCAGGGGCTGCTGTTGCTGCTGTTGCTGCTGCTGCTGCTGCTGCTGCTGCTGCTGCTGCTCTCGGGCCCGAGGTAAGGTGCTGGCCTTGGGATCCCCCAGGGACAGCCTCGTAGGCCGGGCCAGGCGGCTATTGGTCTGAGCAGCTGTGTCCACCTTTCGAGGCAGATGGGGCTGCAGAACCTGATGGTGGGGATGTGGAAGGCTGGGCTCCAGCCTAGCCCCACAGTATCCCCCACCCAGGCTGTCGCTGCTGGTGGAGGAGGAAGAATCATCCACTGTTGCAGCATAGAGAAGGCGACCAGAGCTAGCAGAAAGGCGGAGGTGCTGATGCCGGGCACCCTCCTCCGGCTCCCCAGGGCGCTGGGTGTGCTTAAAGGATCTTGGCAATGAGTAGTACGAGAGGACTGGCTTGTGCTGGGGGTCCTCAGGGCCATAGTAGCAGTCAGAGGGGCTGCTGGTGTTGGAGTCCCCCACTGGTGACATGTTCATGTAGTCACCTGTGCAAGGTAAGAGCTTGCCACCGCTGCTCTCCACTGGGGGTTTGGGGTGAGGCAAGACATGAGAGTGGTGGCCCCCTACCCCGTTTGTCCACAGCTTTCCATAGCTGCTCCCAGAAGGGACGGCACTGCTGCTGCTGCTGCTGGGGCCACCTCCAATGTCAGGAGAGCAGCCACCGCTGGGGGACATCATCATGTAGCCATTGGGGTCCACTCTCTGGGGATGGCGTCTGATGGGATTGATGATCTGCTGTGGGGCAGACACGCTCTTGGGGCTCATGGGCATATAGTCTCCACTGCCCTTTCGGCTGCTGGGCACTGGGGCCACCCCTGGGGACATGGGCATGTAGCCATCATCAGTGTGGAGGGTAGAGCTGTCTGGGCGGTGGTGGCCCCCCCGACGCTCCAAGGGGTGCATTTCCAGACCCTCCTCTGGGTAGGAGTGGGTGGGCACGAAGGCAGAGTGCCTGTGTCCCGGCAGTCGGCCTCCACTGCCACCTCCTGGTGGGTAGGCAGGCATCATCTCTGTATACTCCTCAATGGAAGCCACTGAGGACTGGGACGGGGTCTTCTGGTGGGTAATGGTAGGGGATGTGCCTGCAGAGTGAGTTCTCTTTCGGAAGCGATTATCCAGATCCGCAGCACTGGATGCTTCATCCCCAGCCAAGGCTGGACTCGTGCCCAAGCCTGTTCCTGGGGTGTAGCGGTGGCCATTGCCACCCCGAGACAAAATGTAGTGACCGTTGGGGGCGGTCAGGGTGGAGGGCCCCTTGCCGCCCATGCAGATATAGTTGCTTAGCTCCTCCTCACCGCGGGCTGGTGGGGTGTGGCCCAGGGAATCCGGAGTCACACTGCGGAAGGAACTCCGGAAATCGCAGGGACTGGAGCCATACTCATCTGAGGAGATGAAACCGCCATCGCTGGGAGAACCAGACACCGAAGCACTAGATCGCCGTGGGAAGAGACAATCCGAGGTGGAGCCATGGCCGCTGGTGCTGCTGGACGACAGACTGACGGGGCTGGTGGCCGAAGGCGAGCAGCGGGAAGCTGGCATGGGGATGGAGCGGCTGTGGTTGAGCGGGGGGTGCAGCCGGGCGCTGCCCCGATGCCGGTGGGCGTGGGTTCTGTTGGTGCTCGGACTCACAGGGCTGCCATCCACCGAGGCTGGGCGGGACATGGTGCCTTCGCCGTCACTGGAGGCGCGGACGCGGAAGGAGCCTGGTTTCCCGCCCACCATGCTGGCCGGGGAGGTGGCAGTGATGCTCTCAGTGCGAGATCGTCGGGTCAGCCCCACCTGGCTGGGCGGGGGGTTGTTGAGATGGTGCCGGCGCAGGGGGACGCTGATGGGGTTGGAGCAGTTGGACGAGGACTGACTCTTGCTGCGAGGGCGGAACTCATCGCTCATAGCCCGCATGGCCTCCAGGATGGTCTCGTGCATGTTCTGGGCCACCACGGAGTCATCCACCTGCATCCAGAACTCCCCGGGCCCCGTCACGGCAGAACGGCCCACCTCGATGAAGAAGAAGTTCTCCGAGTGGCCGCAGCGCCTGATGTTCATCAGCTGCAGCACCACGGCGGCTGCCTCCGAGTTCAGCTTCACGAAGCTGATGGTCTTGCTGGTCAGGCAGAGGCGGTAGATACCAATCAGGTTCTTTGTCTGACCCAGGCCCTTGGGCTTCAGGATCACCTGCCAGACCTCTTTGAACGCGGGTCCTGGGGGCACGTCACCGTAGCTCAAGTCCTCCCCAGCCTCACCAACGCCGGAGCTGCCACTGCAGCTGCCCCCGCCACCTCCCGCCCCGAGGGCCGCAGCTCCGTCGTGGTGGCCCTTGGCACGGTTGTGCAGCTGTAGGAGAGCCTGGTACCAGCTGTCTTGCTCCGCCTCGCTGTCCGCCGCGATGGCAAAGTGCTCGTCCCGGGTGTAGAGAGCCACCAGGTGCTTGTTCTTGGAGTCAGCCCGCTTGTTGATGTTGAAGCAGCTCTCAAGGGGGATCGAGCGTTTGGGGGCGCTCGACTTGTGCCGCCACTTCTTCTCGTTCTCGTAGTACTCGAGGCGCGCCGGGCCCCCAGCCTCGCTGGCCGCGCGCAGTACGAAGAAGCGTTTGTGCATGCTCTTGGGTTTGCGCAGGTAGCCCACCTTGCGCACGTCCGAGAAGCCATCGCTCTCCGGAGGGCTCGCCATGCTGCTGCCGCCGCCACCGCCACTGAGCAGAGGGAGGCGCCGAAAAACAACCGGGTGGGGGGCGGAGGCTCCTCGCTGTGGCCCCGCACATGCAAACAGGGCTAGAGGCAGCAGAAACCCCGACTCCGAAATCCACGCCGCCCCCCGCGCCAGGGAGGGGCTGCTGAAGGAGGACGCAGCTGCTGAGCCAAGGAGAGAGCCCGACCGGAGTTTTCGGGCGCTTCACGCCCGGCGGGGAGGCAGTGCGTCCGGGGTGAGGACAGCCCCGATCCTCCGAGAGCCAAGTCTCCTCTCAGTCGCCGCCGCCACCAGGAAGGAGCGAAGATGCATCTCTCGTCGCCCCAGCTGGAGTCCGGTGCGGGGAGGCGACAGTCGGGGGTCCCTGCGGTGCCCCTCCAGGAGCGCGCGCGCGCGCCTTCCCTCCTGAGTTCCCCTCTGGAAGTAGCGATTCCCGAGGCAAATTAAATATCCTTGGGCAGGGGGAGGCGGGTTGCCAAGTCCCAACGTTGCACGGGGTTCTCCCTCCTCCTTCGCCTCCTCCCACCCCCCAACCGTCCCAGCCGCCACCAGCCGCCCAAATACCAGCTCAATCGCAGAGACCGCGGCGCTGCGGCTGTTGCTGCTGCTGCTGCTGCTGCCGCCGCCCGCGGGCGCGTCCTCTGCAGCCCCCATTCGGGCCCATCTCGGCGGGCGGAGAAAGTGGCTTTTCCATGCGAAACGCTACCGGGCAGCCAGTGCAGCTGGGGACCGACCGGAGGGACAGGCTCATCCCTGCCCCTCGCTCCAGTCGGCAGGGGAGGAGGGGAGGGGACAAGGGCGAGAGGCGATGGGGGAGGTTTGTGAAGGGTTCGGGGAAGACGCCTGTTCCTAGGGAGGCGCTGCCGCTGCAGTTACTTCCCCCCTCCTCCCTCCTCCTCCTCCTCCTCCTCCTCGGAGAGTTGCCGAGAGCCCCAACCAAAACAAGCGGCGGCGTCTGGCTCTGCGCGCCGGCCCCCTCCGACCGCGCCGCCGTCTCACTCGGAGGAGAAAAACACGTGACGGAGCCTCCGCGCTCGGCAGCCGGGCAGCCGCCGCCGCCGGGAGGCTCCCGCCCGGGTCTCTACATTCCGGGCCGAGCCCGCCCCGCGCCCGCCCCTCTCCGCCCCCCGGCCGTACTGCAGCGGCGCCCGCGCCGAGCCCCGGCGCAGCGCTAGGACAGCGCCCCTGCGCGGCCGCCAGCCCAGGCGCAGCGCCTCCCTCACCGCGCGCCACCCAGGGCGCCCCCGGCCCGCAGGAATCCCCGCGGTGGGCGCGGGCGGGGGTGTTTGGGTGGCTACCCGAACGCACGAGGGGAGTCTGGGAAAACGGGAGGGGGCGAGCTCGAGAAGACGCAGGAGTGAGGGTGGGGGGCGACGGGGGGGGCACTGCGGCTACAGAGCCCCGAGTGGGAGACCGGGGGAAGGCGGGGGCGCGGGAGCTGGGCTGCCTCTTACCTAGCAGGTAAGACTTACCCACGGGAGGAAGGTTTCTAGTCAAGGCTTTTTCTCCCAGGAAATTTAAAAGCTACATTTCGGCTTCAGGGCGATAGGCCATGGTGAGGGATCTGTATTTTTGTAAGGTTTTCTAAAGGACTTCTGGGCCAGCCCTCCACCTTGGGATCCCCAGATTTGCTGCCGTGAGGTACCTGGAAGGCACAGAGGGACGCCGAAGGGCAGTGACTCGGAGCAGTTATGGTCACTGCAAAAGGAGAACAGGGATCCCCAGGAAGTGTCTCACATCCGGCGCTGTGGGATTAGCTGCTGATCAATTAGGGAGAAAATGTAAATATCACCGTTTCTCCTGCTCCCCTTGCCCATCCGAGTGAGGGGGGATTCACACATAAGGCTGAGGGCATGGGGGAGGGGAAATGAGAGGTCCCTTATCATATTCCGAAGTCTATCCGTGACTTTAAAAAGCTGTTAGGGACCTTCAGAGGGTTCATAAGGCCAAAACCCTACTGTGCAAATATTGGCTGAAATGTTTTTTTCACACACAGCTCCCACACCCATTGAACCACCCTATAAATTTTTAACCTTGACCACAAGGATAATAGGGAGAAAACAAGGATGGTGCCAGCTCAACTGTACAGGAAAATGGGTACTTCATGAATGGACCAGATCAGCAGCCTGGGTCTCCTTGAAGCGCCCCTTTCAGGGTCACCTTGCGGTATCAGTCTCCCCACAAGCAAATGTTCCCCAAAGTTTTTTTATTTTTTAAGCTGACCTATAAACAAGCAGTTTGTCCCTGCTTGCTCGCCTGGCACTAAGGACCCACACAGATGTCACTCGGTTTAATGCTGTCTCATTTTGATGCCCGGCCCGTTTGGGGTTGCCGCCCATTTACTACTACGAGACCCTCCTCGGCCTGGGGCTTCCAAGCACTGCGGGATGTTGGCGGGGCACTCTGCAGTCCAGGCGCTGGGCATGCTCAGTGGCCCGGACCCTCCGGGCCGCGGGGGAGCGCGCCTCGGCCCAATGCGGGCTGAGGGGCGGGGCGAGTTTCCCTGGGCGGCCTGCTGATTGGTGGGATGGCCTGTTTTTCAAGCCTTGCACTGCAGAGGGAAGGTGGGGGAGAAGGGTTGAGGGTACCAAGGTAGGTTGCAAAGCGTAGTAAAAAAAGAAAAAGAAAAAGAAGAAGATGATGATGATGAAGGAGAAAAAGAACCATGAGCGCCATTCAGAGGCGTGCGATACGTAAATTAGGGGGATTGGGCATCTGCAGAGGGGCTCCTCCCTACCCAAGCCTGGGAGCCTCCCGTTTCTCCTCTCTCCTTCCTGTTCCCGGTCGTTCTGCAGCCTCATCTAAACCTGGTTAATCTATAATTTGAGTACACATGTTGAATTGAAAGCCCTCCCTCCTTTTCCTCTGACAGCTTGGTGATGTGGGCACACGTGCCCACTATAGCAAGGCTATTAATAGCAGATATTTGGAAATGGAAGCGAGGCGGCACTCACAGTGACCGAAATTCTGGGGGTATAGAGTGCCTTATGGAGGGTGGGGCAGGGAGGTGAAGAATAGAGACGCCTGAAGTTGGTGGAAAAGTGTAACTGTGTGCCTGGTTTTACCCTAGACAAGAAAAAAGAGAGATGATAAAAGGGTTGTTTACTAGTAAAAATGTAATCCAGATAAGGCCAAAGGGCTTTTTACAGGTTTGATGTTTAGCGCTGCGATGGGGGTAGTGGAGTATTTAACGTTTTGTAAGACAACAAATCAAATCTATACACATTTACTTTTCAAATGGCCCGGTCCCTACCTTCATCCCTCCAACCTCCCCCCTTCCCCACCAAAACAAAGCTAAATAAAGGTACTGTACCTCTATGGGGGAAAAAATACTCTTTTCTAGAAGGAGGGGAGGGTTGGAAAATTTATTTGCATGTATTTTACAATTATCTTCATAGGAAGGATTTTGATCATAAAAAGCTAATTATGATAATAAACCGTTTTAAAAATATATCTCTCAGTGTTAAAGCATTTCTGCTTTAAAAAACACAATTTCAGTTGCTAAATATTCGATAAAATTATGAAATAAACCGCACTGCTGTGACAAATTATGTTCAGACCCATGGGTTTCCTATGGAAGATAGTCACTGATCATAGGATATTAGTGCCATTTTTCTACTTGCTGATGTTTTACTACCAATTTAAAGGTGGTTAACATTTGTTATAATTATACTACAGTAAATTCAATTGTTCTCTACATTTTTTTAAATTAATGGGCTAACTGGAAATGCATTTACATTTGGTTCATGTAATATATAGAATAGAAAAAGACGCGTTTATGGGAACTCACTGAAGTAATGCTGAGCAGGTATGAATATTATTCTGTCACCTAAGCTAAATTAGTCTTTTGGTGTATTGTAATGAAATACACTGTATGGAAAATTTTCTCCTCACTGAAAATTCACGAACAGAAGAACAAGCTGTTACCAAAATCTGTTGCTCGATGCTGCCATCTATAGGAGAGTTAGAGCCGATTTGCGTAATACGCTAAGGTGCATTTTAAAAGAGGGCTAAAATAGTGATTCATCACAACATTGCAACAGCTATGTTGATGTCACTAATACAATACTAATTAAAGGAGTTAAGAGTTTACATGCTATGGATGCACTTTGGGGCAATACCTCTACAACTAGCTTTAAAATTGAATTATTGGTTTATGTATGATACTACCAGGAAAATAATGCAAAATTTATAGATTATTACATATATCTGTAAAGGGCTTGAGTTGGGTAGATGTAAAACTAAACATTTCAAAATTATAAAACACTGCTTGTATCAAAACATATGTTTTCCTTAAGATGTATGGGTCATAACTGGAAGAGCTGTTTAAATACCGGCATCTCTTAGAATTAATTTTGGCAATTTAGAACAGGGCTTGAAGGACAACTGAATGTGGATTTTCTCACTTTAAGATGTATTTTTATTTTAAGATGGCTCGATAGTAACAAGCATTTGAATGCCTACTCTGCAAGGCAATGTGAAATACATAAAAAGACAGCTTCTTACAGCTTTGATGGAGTAATAAAAGAGTACAAAATAATAATTGATGACTAAAATGTGTGTGTGTGTGAGAGAGAGACAGAGAGAGAGATGTTGAATAACAAACAATTGGTATTTACTTTCATGATGGAAGAAATAACTAACTAAATTTTTACAGAAGAGAGGAGCCTTAAGCTTGAACTTGAAATGGGCTATAACTCAGATACTTGGCACTTTTTATCCCACTCAAGTATTTTGGAACACCTACTTGCGTTAGGCACTAGGCTGGACACTGAGGATTTAGATATCAAAGACATGCTGCCCACAGGAAACTTACATTGAAAATGGCAGATGAACACAAGCACAGAGCACTATGCTGTCTTTTGTGGAAAAAAACAGGCACAGGGCAAATGAGATCACGTAACAACAAATTGCCTTCTGACATAAACATTATTAGTCACAGACAGTACAATTTGGGAGTCTGAAAGGTGCCTCTTCCCTTAAAAACTTTGTTTTCTCATGTAATTAAAATCTTTCATCTGTTTTATTTAAAAAATATAAAATAGGCCAATTGAAAGTGAGCTGAAAAGTCACACTTGGCTTGTAAATCGGCTAGATCAGGGTTTCTCAAACCCTAGGATCTTGTTAAAATGCAGGGTCTGGTTAAATGCAGAAGGTCAAGGGCAGGCTGAAGCATTGCATTTTTAACATACTCTAGGTGGTGCTGATTCTGCTGGGTAAGTAGCATAGTTCTAACGACTGATGCTTAATTGAAAGACACAATAATTTGGTGCTGTGATATGCAACCAAGGCACTCATACTTTAGTATTATATACATGTATAAAGAGAACAATAGCAAGAAAAATTCTACTTAACTGAGGCATCATTGTGTTTGGGCTTCTCTCTTTTCAGTAACAGGCATCAAATCTTTCTGGTAAGCATGAAGAGTTATTATCAAACAGTTGTGTTAGTGTTTTCCAAGGTGTAATTAAAAATGGAGATTTCTTACCTCATCCCAGTCCTACTGAACCAAAATCTCTTAGCGATATATGGGCCCCCCTGCATTCACAGTTTAAGCAGCATTACAAGAGATTATTATTTACATTAAAATTTAAGAATCATTGGCTTAAATACAAAAAAAAAATTGTAATTATATACTTCCAGAATTGGCAAATGCACAGCCTTAACCAGTCAACAAAGATCTTCACCTGTGAACTGTTTACTACAACCGGGTAGAGCAGGCAATGACCCAAACCTGCATGAATCTCCCAATATGAATTGATTTTCCTTTGAAGAAAATCAATTACTGGCAATCAGCTAGTGAGAATCCAGTTCTGCTCTCATCTTGATTTCATCCCTCATCTACTCTAGAGAACTGAGGGGAAATAAATGCACCAAGAACTAACATGGGATTTCGGAAAGACAGTAATGCCCTCAACAGATGATTTCAAAACATTTGCTGTTTGGGGAGCAAATAAAGGATGAAATAAACAGATGGATGGGGTTGGAGGAAAGGAGGGAGGTGAAAACTCCATGCCACTGTTTAATTCTTTCACTTCAGAAATTCTAGTGATTAATTGGTGATTTTGGGAGCGGTGGGGAGAATCCATAAGTGATATTTGTCTAAAAAACTTGGTCCTGGTCCAGGCATAGTAGCTCATGCTTGTCATCCCAGCAATTTGGGAGGCAGAGGCAGAAAGAACCTTGAGTCCAGGAGTTCAAGGTTGCTGTGAGCTATGATCATGCCACTGCACTCTAGCCTGGTTGACAGAGTGAGACTTTGTCTCTAAATATGAATAAAAAGACGACTAGCTTTTCCTTTTTTAATTTTCTTGATTTCCTTAACTAGTATATTCTCATTTTCTTTTACAGTCTTGTTTGATAAGAATCAGGGGTCTGCCAGTCAATTTGTTATCTTAGACAATGCCAGTAGTGTTTTTGGTCATTTAATCCAGAGAAAGAACCTCCAGCTCGCTCGCTTGCTTTCTCTCTCTCTCTCTCTCTCTCTCTCTCTTTCTTTCTTTCGGCAGAGTCTCACGTCTCACTCTGTTACCCAGGCTGGGGTTCAGTGGCGCGATCTCAGCTCACTGCAACCTCCGCCTCCCAGGTTGAGGCAATTCTCCTGCCTCAGTCTCCTGAGTAGCTGGGATTACAGGCATGCGCCACCACACCCAGCTAAATTTTGTATGTTTAGTAGATACGCGGTTTCACCATGTTGGCCTGGCTAGTCTTGAACTCCTGACCTCAGGTAACCCACCCGTCTCGGCCTCCCAAAGTGCTGGGATTACAGGTGCGAGCCACGATGCCCAGCCACTGTTTCTTATATTTGAAGAGCCAAGTGTTATATCTAGAGAAGCACATGCTTAGAAAGATTTGCAGACTTTACAACACCTTTTGCTGGTTTTGCCCCCTTCTTTATCTTAAATTTGTCTTTTTGGTGCAGTGCCCTCTAAACTTTCTAAATTTAAATTTATATTTAAAGTCTAAAATTTGATAGCCCAAAAATGTCTTCACAGTAATCCCTCAACTTCATTTGTTTATTTTTTAATGTGAATTTCAGTAATGAAGAATGTCTCATGCCTTCTATTCAGTGGGCAGGATCTAGAGGTAGAGCTAGTTGGTTTTACTGTGGTCATACTAACAAAGAATTGCTGGGTCACCATGGCCCCCTCATTCTTCTCACATCCCCTCCTCAATTGCAAGGCGAATAATCATCTCTTTTTCTCAGTAATGATGTATGTCCCATGCTCTCTATTCACTTGGCAGGGTCTGGTGGTAGAACTAGTTGGTTTCACTAACAAAGAATTGCTGGGTCACCATGTTCCCCTCATTCTTCCCACATCCTCTCCTTAACTGCAAGGTTAAGGACCATCTCTCTCTTTCTCCTCTGCCCCCTCCTCCTCCTCCTCCTCCTCCCCCTCCCCCTCCTCCTCCTCCTTCTTCTTTTTACTGGGTCTCATCAGTCCAAGGTTCTTCATTTTAAGAAAGGAAAAAAAAAAAAAACTAACTAGAAGCTTAAGGACATTAGCTTTGTGTGGATTGGGAAGATACAAGTTAATTTGAACTTAAGAGATTTGTAATTACATCACTACCTGTGGTGTTGTCTGGTCTGACTCTACAAGTGGGCAGAGGGTTACCTATATCAGAATCGCCTGTGGAATTGTTCAGATCAAAGCTGCCTGCATCCCACCTCTGACGCTTCTAAATCAGATCCTCTGTAGGTCAATGTGTGACCTACATGTGTGTGACCATTTCCCATTCCCACCTCCATGAGTTTTATGTATGCTAAGATTTGAAACCCACTGATTGGCCTATCTCTAAAATCCTAGATTACAAATGAAGATATTAGGAAATGTATGCAATATTGACCTCCAGCAACTGTCACAACTTTGGTCAATAGTTTTTCTGAAATATTTTACTGCAGTGACTTTAAAACTTTTGACCATGACCTGCAGTAAAGATACATTTAGAAACACATTGTACATCAGTGCATACACACACAGTCAGACTCACTCATGACTAAATACAACTTAGCCTTACTACCTGCAATGCACTCAGATCTTTTTACCCTTTCTTTTTCTCTCTCTTTCTCTCAATCTCACACTTTCTCTTTTTCTTTTAATGCTTTCTAAGACCCACTAAATTCATTTCCCAGCACACTAAGGTGTCATGACCTACAGTTTGAAAACACCAACTTTCTATCTGAATATTTCTGAATTCAAAAACAACAGAACAATGATCATCTCTAGATCCTTGGCTGCACCACCCATAGAACACCTAAGGAGGAAATTCACAATGCTTCCAATGGATTCAAGTTTACTTAACATTATTTTTGGTAGTAACCAAGAATGTTTTTTTACTGCTTTTTTTCTTAAGTGGTTGGGCACCAGTCTGTTCCTTTTAAGCAATAAGATCTGATGCACTTACAGTTTTCATACAGTGGAAATCTAAAGACAGGCAAAAGGCAAATTAAGAACATTGAATGTGATTGAGTTACTGTTTTTAAAAATAGACATGTATCCTCACTTCCTAATATTATTTTCATTGTAATAATTGAGCTAATGTTGTTTGCTATATAAAGTATTGGAGGAAAAGAAGTTAGAGATTATAAATATATTTAAAATATATTCTTGTAAATTTGTATTTTATATTTGCATCAGTTTTGGACTGGGGTTAAAGGAGAAAATAGCTGTTTTCTTTTATAAAGAAGACAAATTTTCAAAAACTGCTTACTAGGAATTTAAATTATTAGTTTTATTAATAACATTAGTTTCATAAAAACTAGATAAAATGTTCCTATTTTGTATTTCTTAATTTACCAAATATCTTTGATTCCTAGGAAATTAAAATTTTAAGGGCTAATTCCCCTTAATTCATTCAACAAATATTTACTATGATGAAGAAATGTTCCATGCAGAGGAAATGGCCAATGCAAAGAGCTCCTGACTGGAGGGCATGTGGCACATTCTAGGAGAGTGAGGAGGTAAGTGCAGTGGGAGCAGAGTGAGGAAGGGGAGAATAGGAGGAAGCACGCTTAGTGAGATAACAGTGGACACAATCATAAGGGATCATGTAGGCCTTTGTAAGGACTTTGGTTTTTACTCTGTGAGTGGAAACCACCGGAGGGTGTATAATAGAGCAGTGATGTAATTTGACATATTTTAAAGACACTCTGGGCCCGGCTCCATGGCTCAGGCCTGTAATCCCAGCACTTTGGGAAGCCGAGGCAGGCACGGTGGCAGGCACCTGTAGTCCCAGCTACTCCGGGGGTCTGAGTCAGTAGAATCGCATGAACCAGACAGGCAGAAATTGCAGTGAGCTGAGATCGCGCCACTGCACTCTAGCCTGGGTAACAGCGAGACTCCGTCAAAAAAAAAAAAAAAAAAAGACACTCTGGAAGCTCTGTTGGAATAGACTGTTGGGAGGAGGACAGGGATAATGGCAGAAGCAGACCTCATAAAAGGCTACTGCAGAAATATGGTCAAGAGATTATGGTCATTAGTAAAGATGGTGAGAAGTAATAAAGTTCTGAATATATTTTGAGGGCAGCATCAGCAGGATTTGCAGGTGGTTTGGATGTGACATGGAAGAAAAAGAGTGTAGAATGACTCCAAGATGTTTTTTACTTGTACAACTGAAAAGATAAAATCCCCATCAACTGAGACAGTGTATCAGTTTTCTATGGCTGGGTTAAGAAACTGCTCTAAAGAAATAATTATGAGGTCGGGCGTGGTGGCTCATGCCTGTAATCCCAGCACTTTGGGAGGCCGAGGCGGGCGGATCACAAGGTCAGGAGATCGAGACCATCCCAGCTAACACGGTGAAACCCCGTCTCTACTAAAAATACCAAAAAAATTAGCCGGGTGTGGCGGCGGGCGCCTGTAGTCCCAGCTACTCGGGAGGCTGAGGCAGGAGAATGGCGTGAACCCGGGAGGCAGAGCTTGCAGTGAGGCGAGACTGCGCCACTGCACTCCAGCCTGGGTGACGGAGTGAGACTCCGTCTCAAAAAAAAAAGAAATAATTATGAAACATCAACTCTTTTATTATACTCTAGGATTCTATGGGCCAGGAATTCAGACAGGGCACTGTGTGGATGGCTTGTCTGTGTGCCGGTTGGGATGGCTCAGATGATTGTGGAACTATTTGACCTGAAAGGCAGGAGCCTGGAATCATTTGAAACATTGTTCACTAATGTATTTGGCACCTGGGTTAGAATAACTGAAGGCTACATCAACTAGAGTACTCACATCTGGTCTCTCCATGTGACTTGGACTTTTCACAGAGTGGAGGCTGGATTTCAAAGGTGAGCGTCTGAAGAGAGACCATCTCAAGAGTTAACATGCCAAGAGGGAGCTTCTAGAGAGGAGGTGTTCCAAGAGAATCAGAGAGAAGTTGTGTAGCCTTTTGTGATCTTATCTCAGAAGTCAGAGCTTCATTTCTACTGTATGTATCCTATTGATCAAAGTAGACATGAGCCCACCCAGATAAAAGGGCAAGAAACCTAGACCACAGTTCTTGATGGAAGTAGTGTCAAAAACAAACAAACAAACAAACAACAAAAAAAAAACACTTGTAGTCATTGTTTTAAACTACCACAGATTGAAAGACTGTGACTGAACAGGAATGGGGAAGATGGGGGAAGATCAGGAGTTTGATTCTAGACATGTTGAGTTTCAGGTGCTTATTGATCCTCCAAGTGGAGATATCAAGTAGGCATTTGTATACATGAGAATAGAGTTGAAAAGATGAGTCTGGGCTCAAAGTATAAATGTAAAGGTTGTCAGCCTATGAGTGGGATTTAAAGCCCATAATACTGGATAAAATCATCAAGAGAGAAAGTAGATAGAGAAAAGAATAGGACAAAGATGCCAGCAAGGGAGACAGAAGAACAACCGTAAAGTTGCTCTCTTTTAGGCAAAAGGAAGACACTGTATCAGGAAAAAGAGAGTGAACAACTGAGTCAATTGCTGCCGATGATCAAGTCAGAAGAAGACTTGGAATTGACATAAGATCTAGCATCATGTTTGTGTTATGTGTAAGATATTAACATTGATCGCAGATGCACACAATGTTTATGATCTGACTGAATTCTTTAGTAGAATCACAAAAGTTCAACATACTCAGATGTGTACAGTAGGTTAGTAGAGTTTGTAGGAATAATTATGGCAACGTACTTCATATTTCCTAAATAACTTTAACTTGAAAAATTCCTGTGAGGATAGAGATACTAAAGTACAGTGGATGCTATATTTAGTCTCACTATGCAATTTAGTCTTCTTGTCTCTAAGATTGGACTTCTAAACATTCTTAAGATTTTGAGAGAGGGAGAGAGAGATATTCATATTAATAGGAAAAATTACCAAGATATGTCCTAATTTTTAAACCAAATATTTTAAAATCTTTTAGACTAAAGTTTATATCTAGGAATATACTTCTGGATTTATTAGTCTTTACTGATTTAAAACTTACAAAATAACAAATAATAGCTTTCATCTTTTTAAAAATTATTTTAAAAGATTAATGTAAGGTAATTTAGTGCAAAAGACAAATACCAATACCAACACCTAGTTTTAAGTTGGAAAATGTGAAATAAAATCTTATGTAAAATACATAAATACCCAACAATATAATAATAATGTAACATAAAATCACCATGTCATTGGCAGGACACACAATTTACCAAGGTGTAAAAACCATAACATAACTCTTGGAATCTCTATAGAACTACAAAATATAGTTGATTCTTGAACAATGCAGGCATTAGGAGTGGCAACTCCACAAAGTTGAAAATCTGCATATAACTTTAGACTCTCCAAAAACTTAACTTCTAATAGCCTACCATTGACCAGAAACTTTACTGATAGTGCAGTTGATTAGCACATATTTTGTATCTGCATTTTATACTGTATTTTTAAAATAAAATAAACTAGAGAAAAGTGAATGTTGACTGGGCACGGTGGCTCATGCCTGTAATCCTAGCACTTTGGAAGGCCAAGGTGAATGGATCACCTGAGGTCAGGAGTTCGAGATCAGCCTGGCCAACATGACGAAACCCCGTCTCTACTAAAAATACAAAAATTAGCTGGGTGTGGTGGCAGGCGCCTATAATCTCAGGTACTTGTGAGGCTGAGGCAGGAGAATCGCTTGAACCCGGGGGGACGGAAGTTGCAGTGAGCCGAGATCACACCACTTCACTCCAGCCTGGGCAAAAGAGCAAGACTCCTTCTCACACACACACACACGAAAAGTGAATGTTAAGAGAATCATAAGGAAAAAAATATATTTACTACTCCTTAAGTGAAAGTGGAGCGTCCTAAAGATCTTCATCCTCATCATCCTCAGATTGAGTAGGCTGAGGAGGGGGGAGAAGAAGAGAGTTTGGTCTTGCTGTCTCAGTGGTGGCAGAGGCAGAAGAAAATCGTGGATAAATGGACCCATGCCATTCAAACCCCTGCTGTTCAAGGGCCAGCTGTATACTTAAACACATCCCTGGGAGTTGTAAAACTAATGTTACTGTTGTTTTCATTTTGCAGTTTTTCCATCATGATATAAAAGCAAAAGTAAAACTAATCTGTGTACAATTTATTATAGGTCAACTGAGAATGGCAAAGGACTCATCTCACCTTTGCCACATGGTGACTCGCCCCACTCCCCCAGGTGACCTTGCTTGTGCATGTGGATATTTGCTCAGATTAACGTTTCCCACAAAATTGCTTGCTCTCTTTCATTCTGTCCGTGGTTGGTTGTGGTTTATTTGTTGATAACTGAAAGTATTTAAAAATTGCCAAAATAAAAGCCATTTCTTTTCTCCCCGAATAGCCTCATTTTTTCTATTCCCTGTTTCCCCTCCTATTACATTTCGAGGGACTCTAAAACAGAGTTCAAGATGGTTCAGGACCACGGAGAGCGCAAGGAAGGGGAACTACCAAAGCGTTTTAGTCATGCAGGTGGGGAAAGAGATGATCCTGAAATTGTTTTTATTTTTTTGAGAGGGTGTGTCGTTCTGTCACCCAGGCTGGAGTGCAGTAGCACCATCTCGGCTCACTGCAACCTCCGCCTCCCGGGTCCAAGCGATTCTCACGCTTCAGCCTCCTGAGTAGCTGCGATTATAGGTGTGCACCACCATGCCCAGCTAATTTTTTGTATTTTTAGTAGAGACAGGGTTTTGCCATGTTGGCCAGGCTGGTCTCGAATCCCTGACCTCCAGTGATCCACCTGCCTCAGTCTCCCAATGTGCTGGGATTACAGGCGTGAGCCACCACGCCCGGCCGATCCTGGAATTGTTGCTGGACAATTTTTATTTAAAAGACATTACTGTTTTAAAAGCAGTGCAAGAAAAGATAAGTCTCATCTCTTGATCAGAATCCTAGTTTTAAACCTATGAAAGAAATGCTTCCATTCTGAAATTTTAATAGACTTTTACAATTACTTTTATGTAATGTTTTGTTATTACTTTTCTAAGGGTTCTTGCACTGCTTTTAAAATGAGAAGATCAATAAAGTTAACTAAAGTATTAATATTTGCATCTTTAGAATACTCAAAGCATAAACTGATTTTTAAAATAAAAATATTGCATCTAATCATGAAAAAAAATAAAAATAAAAAAATAAAAGACATTATTGTAAGGAGTAACAGTGAATTCTGGCTCCTTGAAATTTGAGGAGAATGACTTTTCTGGACATTTGGCCAGTGCTTTCTAAACTTCTCCACTGAATTCTATCTAATGAAAGATAAGAGGACCCTGAAAGTAGGAGTAGCCATAAGCCACCAGTGCCAAATGTCTTTTGAAGTTTGCATTTATTGATTGCTACCATTTATGTAAAGTTTTACAGTTTTGACAGTTATGGGGTGCACCAATTCACCACAGAAGAGAATTAAGTCATACAGAGACAGCAGGGTTTAGAATGGATGAGAAGAGGAGTGTGCAGGCTCCAGTCCCCAAAGTCTCCAGGACTGTCCCAGAACCTGCAGCTCATCTGTCAATTCTGTCAACTACCCAGGATCCTCTCAAGAATTATCCCCCAACATCCACCTTTTAAATTTCCTCAAGCTAGTTTCATTTGAGTTTTGTCACTTGCAACTGAATGAGTCCTACTAATGCAGGTAGATTCCATTGAGAAGGGGAATTCTAGGCTAGGAGTACAAGATTACAGGCAAGGAGACGGGAACATAGCTTGGGATTTCCTGGGGCAGTGAGAAAACTGACTTTGAAAAATGAAATGGTTTCTAAAAAGTTTATACAGCTTCTCTATATGGCAATGGGGTAGGAGTATAAATTATTTCAGCTTCTTCTGAGGGCAGTTGAACAAGAACTATAAAAATTTTGAATGCTGATAGCATTTGACCTAACAATTCCACCTCTAGAAGTAAATTCTACAGTAGTAATCATAAAAACGTATTCATTGAAATGTTATTTTCTCATAGAAAATGTCAAAACAACATGTGTCCATCAATAGAGAACTTGCTAAATGATTAATGCTACCTTTACATATTGAAATACTGCATAGCCGGCCGGGCGCGGTGGCTCAAGCCTGTAATCCCAGCACTTTGGGAGGCCGAGACGGGCGGATCACGAGGTCAGGAGATCGACCATCCTGGCTAACACGGTGAAACCCCGTCTCTACTAAAAAATACAAAAAACTAGCCGGGCGAGGTGGCGGGTGCCTGTAGTCCCAGCTACTCGGAAGGCTGAGGCAGGAGAATGGTGTGAACCTGGGAGGCAGAGCTTGCAGTGAGCCGAGATTGCGCCACTGCACTCCAGCCTGGGTGACAGAGCAAGACTCTGTCTCAAAAAAAAAAAAAAAAAAAAAAAAAAAAGAGAAATACTGCATAGCCGTGGAAGAGAATTTAGTAGATCTATATGTCCCATTATGGAACAATCCCCATGGGGGGAAAAAAGAATAAGGTACAGAATTGTATCATAGATGTTCTCTTTTTTCTTTTTTTTCTTTTTTGGAAAGCACACATATGCTTTTATATACACAGGAAAAGTTCTAGAATGGCAAACAAGATATCTTTGCAATAGCTTTTTTCTGGGAGGGGACTCATTTAAAAAATTCTCCCATATTGCTTGTTTTGTTTTGTTAAACACATCCGTGTATTCTACTTGGGTTAAGCTGTAACTAAATGTGATTAAAATATAGAACAATAAAAACCTTAGAGGTGTATGCATAAATATCACTTGCTTAGGAATTTCTAGGTAGGTACTATTTTAAGCCCTCTACATATATTATCTCATTCAATCCTTGGAGCAACTCTAGGAGGGAGGAGTTCTCCTCAAATTGCAGATGAGGTTGATGAAGCTTAAAGGGTAATGATGCCATGAGTCCATCCTCTGGCTCCAAAGCCCTTGTGTTTAACTGTTCTCCCTTTTGCATATCTGTGCTAAAGTGAGTTTGCTATAATATCCATAAGGAAGAATTTCCATGTAAAAACTAGATTTCCTTGCAGGCAGTCTATTGGTGATATCCAATAAAGACTGAATAGTGGCTAGCAATACAAACCACACACACAAGAAAAACTTTTCCTTTTGTACCAGGTACTTAGATTAGGTGTAGTGATTTTCTTAAATTGACTGTCAAGGTAAACACCACCTCATATATTTCATCAGAGAGCAAGTATATAACAGTGGTTTCTCTCTCCAGCAGTGGGAGCCACGGAATCAGGACAATGCCACACAGTTGGGCTTTCATGTTAGATCACTCTTATAGTTTTGAGGGATGGAATTACAAGAAAGGAGATTGGAGGCAGATAGGCTATTGTCATGCAGATTTGTAGGGTGTCCATCCAGCATTCACTTTTTCCATCTTTTGCCAGGGGTACTCTACACAATATCACCAGTCATTTAATAGAATTCCACTTAGATTAGGCTTAAGTCTGGACTGCCTTCCTTCACTCAGCTCTGCCACTTGACATCATTGTAAAAGCAGACAACTTAGTGCCTTTCATGCTTCAAGTATCAATACTATAGGAATAGTAATAGTTTCACATTGAATTATTGTGGAGTTTTAAACAGATGATACTTGTGCTATCAGTGCTCAATAAATATCAGCTGTCCTCCTCCTTGTTGTTGTTGTTCTCAACCATGTATTTTAAATGGGATTAGTCACACCACTCCTCATGTCCCCCAGACATTAATACCTGACTCCTTTGCACAACAAGGCTTAGCATATAGTGGTGGGGATTACAAAATCGTTACAGAAATTTCATATGTAAAGAAGGGGCAAGAGTTGGTCAGTTTGACTCTTCCTTAACCTATTTTATTTTTCTTAAATATTACAATATCACCAGATATACTTTCTGTTTATTTGTTCTCTCAGAGTATGTAATGTGTCTGATTTGTTGCCTGCTGTCTTTGGGACAGTGATAAATATGAGTTCAATAAAGGGGGTGAAGAAAGCAGTCCATGAGTGGGACTGTATGAACAATGGAGAAAAGTCATGAAGGAAAGATGGCGTTCCATGCGAAATGGAGTAAAGTGAACATGATGTCTTGTCTATAAGAGGGATCACGCATTTGAAGCATTCAGCATCCTGTAACCATCACAAAAGTCATTCCAAGAAGAGAGTTTGAGCTTTTAGAGGGAAAGGAAAGTGTCCTCTTCCCTTGAGAAGCATTCAGAGCATCTAGTACCACACTTGGGATATAGCAGGCACTTGGTATTCAATTAAAGAATAGAATGGGATTAAATAACTTTGAGGGCCCACATGGATGACTTTGAATACAGATCAAAAGTTTTGACTTAGTTTGTCAGTAATGAGGAGCCTTTGGTATGATCAACAGAAGTAACATAAGCAGAACTGACGTATAGAGTAAAATGGAAATCTTGAGCAAAGGTAGGTTAGTTAGGAGTCTGTTTCAATAGACCAAAGGAGATGGAGAGCATGAGGGGCTCAGTTAGTCTTGTGGTGGTGGAAATAAAGAGGAGAAAGCAGGTGCAGAAAAAAATCAGAGGAGGAAACAATGGGCTGTTGAAACAAATTGGATATTTGGGACAATGGCAAGAGAAAAGTCAAAGATGACTGGGATTTTAATCCTGAGCAACTGGTAGGCTAGTGAGACATCTAACCACTCTCCCCATCTCCTTCCCCAATAAGTTAATTACTCACAGAAAAATCTTTAGCCAGAAGTCAGCATGTTTATGTCAGTTCCTTAACCCTGCAAGTCCACATTGGTGATGCAGGTGGCCAAGACAGGTGCTGCACACACTAGATTACAGCACGGAAGAGGAGCCCAGGGCCATGGAGGCGCCCAGCAAGTGGCGAAATATGGGCACCTTGACCTACTGGGTTGCCTGTATGACCAGCTACAGAAGCTGCTCAGTGTTTGAAGATGGAGCTGCCTGCAATCTGGCCACTCAGCAAGAATTTTCAGACTGTTTCTATCCCATGGTGGATGCTCCTTCCAAAACCATTCTGTTAAAGTGCACACTTCTGATCACTTTCCAACTATAAATCGCCTGAATTTATTTTCCTTTCTTTACCAAAAGCTAATCTAAGCAATTTTTTTCTTTCCATGCTCCTTATTCTTGAACTCTAATTGTTGGTAACTTTGAGAGCATTGGTCATCTTAATTTCTTACCACTAATGACATGACAAGTTAATTTCTGTAATAAGTACAGCTGATATTATTTTTCTCTTATAATATTTTGTCATGAATACTTTCCTAGAATCTTCCTTCTGGAATCCCACTTTTTATGTAGTTTGCAGATTCTCTTTTCTAAAATAAAGATTAGCATGTAAGATAATAAAGTTATTATATATTTCATCCAAACTGTAAAAATACATTGAATATTTTACTTCTTAATTCCTCTAGGTAATATAAAAGTATTTTAGACAGTTTTATATTGTATTAATTGAAGCATATCAAAGTTGATTGATTTCTAAAGACTGTGAACTTAACCCACATAAGAGGAGGCAAAAGTAAAGATTAGAACTTGCCATCTCTATTCCAGTCCATTAATTCTATCTTAAGCTATTTCTGGTAAGTGTGTACTTTGGAGAAAAAAAAAATGTTATTTGAAGAGTGGCCACTATATTTGTTTCTAGCTAAACTAAAGTTTTAAAATTCCAGTTCCTCAACAAATGGAAGATGAAATTTTCCAGTTCTTCAAAGTACGATTTTTAGGACTTGCTACTAAAGGTTAAATTTTCTCTCTCTGTTACAACATATTCATGGATTCTTTAGACATTAAAGTAAAGGTGGGGTGGAAGAGTAGAACATAACAGAATCTATTTATAACTTTAGGTTTTCTTATGAATTGCCCCCTGCTCTGTCTCTAGTTTGTGACATGATGCTGATAGCATGTCTATTAGTGTGTAGGTGACGCTGCCTTCAGCTAGAAGCTGGGTTCAACAACATTAGGTTGACTTGCAGGCTACAAAGCCTGTGACTAAGGTCATCACATGTAGCACCAGTTTGATGTCAGGAGCTGATGTTCTTTTCACCTTCTTTCCCCATGAACTTCTTAACTTAGTATTTCTAAGGATATTATACAGTGGCATCGTGCTGACTTAGGCTAGGCAGTGACAAATTTAATGTTACTTCACCTCTGCTAGGGGGAATTCAAGACTCATCACCGTGTCCAGAAACCAAGAGCATATCTGAATATTCTGAACTGCAAACCTGGTTGCATTAACAAGAATGGTATGGGAATGGTGAAAAAAAAACAATAAGCTATGCAATAAATTATCAGTTTATTTTCTGGAGAAGGTTACTTTGAAGGTCATAAATTTCTTCTGTCTAAGGATCCCTGGAATGGTTTAAGAAACAGCCTACTTATGGTCAAAGTTAAGAAATGAATAATCTCTTAAACTGCCCCATATCCAAGACTCTGTTGTTTACAGGTTATACAAAGAAAATATAAAACACAGGTCTAGGCCAGGCACAGTGGCTCACGCCTATTATCCCAGCACTTTGGAAGGCTGAGGTGGGTGGATCATCTGAGGTTAGGTGTTTGAGACCAGTCTGACCAACATGGTAAAACCCTATCTCTACTAAAAATACAAAAATTAGCTGGGCGTGGTGGCAGGCACCTGTAATTCCAGTACTCGGGAGGCTGAGGCAGGAGAATCGTTTGAGTCCAGGAGGCGAAGGTTGCAGTGGGCCAAAATCGCACTACTGCACCAGCCTGGGTGACAGCACAAGACTCCATCTCAAAAAAACCACACACACACACACACACACACACACACACACACACACACGTCTAATACCTTTTTCTGAGGGACAACTTGCAGTTTAGTTCATTTCTCACTGAAGTAAAATAACAATTTACATTTAAATGGTGGTTTTCCTTAAACATACGAAAATGTATAGTTCTTGAACACACCAGTCTATTGGCATTTTCTACGGCTAATGCTTCCAGTGTCTGAAGTGGTGTGACATCATCTATACCACCTTCATTATACTATTTTTGTCCCATGTAGGAGTGCATAATGAGCTATATACTACTAGTAATATGTTTATTCCTTGTGTTTAAGAGCAGGCAAAGTCAGAAGTTATACTAATTCTTTGGGGATGAGTTCATTGGTCAATGTCAGCAAATAACTTTTCTGAGAGCTAAAAATTGGTCCAGTTATTGGCTTAACTAAAATGCCTAGAGTGTTACAGTAAATGATTGTTCAGCTCAGTCACAGACAGTTGATCTGGTAGGCCTAGTTGATGGTGTTCTAATTAATGCCCTATAGTAGTCAATCAAAAATTACTGGGCACCGATCAGGTACATTACACTGATACTCAGCAGGGAACCAAGAGGAAATAACCCACTAAGGCATTAGCTAAATGAAGAGCAACCATAAACTGGTAGCTAATGAGGTAGACATTTGTCATCATGAAGTATCAACCTGAAACTATGTAATTGAACAACCCAAATGCACAGATGAGTTCCGAATCACCCAACCAAGCAGGGATCCAAAGGATCCCAAATTTGCCCTGTTTAAATGGAGCTGTCTCTGCATGGAAGAATAGGGAAGACAACAGCAGTTAAGGCTGGCAGTTAAATGACATTGTAACCAGTATATTCTCAAAGGGAGAAACTCCACTCATGTTTATATGTGAATCATTTGGGGATTGGAGTGCTCACACAAAGTTAAATTCCTAGGATCCACATGAGACCAAATAAATAAAAAATCCAGCATGCACCTTTTTAACAAGCTCTTCAGTGAATTCCGCAGTCAGTGGTTTACAGTTCACATGTTGAGAGATACCCTTTATGGTTTCACATAGATCCCTAGGTCTTTCCTGTTTGTATTGGTAAAGTCTAACTTAATTGTTAAGGTTATACAGAAGCTAGTTTAGAGGTATAAGAATTCAGAATGATATGATAATTTGGAGGGGATTCTTTCTCCTATTACTTGTTTGAATCAGGAGTTGCAAACTTCTGGCCAGATGTGGTTGGTCCATGAATAGTCTTTTAAGTGGTCCAAACAGTATTTATTTATTTATTTATTTTTTGAGATGGAGTCTTGCTTTGTTGCCCAGGCTGGAGTGCAGTAGCACAGTCTCTGCTCACTGCAAGCTCCGCCTCCCGGGTTCACGCCATTCTCCTGCCTCAGCCTCCTGAGCAACTGGGACTACAGGCGCCCGCCACCAGGCCCTGCTAATTTTTTGTATTTTTAGTAGAGACGGGGTTTCACCGTGTTAGCCAGGGTGGTCTCTATCTCCTGACCTCATGATCCTCCCGCCTTGGCCTCCCAAAGTGCTGGGATTACAGGCATGAGCCACCGCGCCCGGTCGAGTATTTTTTAAATTATTTGCCAACATTAAACATTAGAAGATGATACACCAAAATCTGAAATTCTAGTTTCTCTTTAAAAATCAGATGACCTGGCCAGGTGCAATGGCTCACGCCTGTAATCCCAGCACTTTGGGAGGCTGAGGCAGGCAGATCAGAAGGTCAGGAGTTTGAAACCAGCCTGGCCAACATGATGAAACCCCATCTCTACTGAAAATACAAAAGTTAGCCAGGCGTGGTGGTGGGCACCTGTAATCCCAGCTACTCAGGAGGCTGAGGCAGGAGAATTGCTTGAACCCGGGAGGTGGAGCTTGCAGTGAGACCGGATCGCACCATCGCACTCCAGCCTGGGCAACAAGAGTGAGAATCCATCTCAAAAAACAAACAAACAAACAAATAAAAACAGATGACCTGAGAGTACTGAGCCCTGATTTCTACAAGACCTCAGTCAGCTAGAATTGAAAAACAGCTGCCCCTTTCAATGGGTAGTTTTCCATAGTCCCATGACTCCAGATCATTTCCCTGACACCATGGCCAAATGTCAGGCGCCATTTGTCACCACGGTGCTTCAGATGCTCTCTTCCATCTGGCCCACTTGACTCATTTATATCACCTGCCTATATTCTCTAGGCACTTGAGTTTATGACCCCTGTCTTAAGGGTACTTCAAAACCAATTGCTTTTGAACAGTATTTGATGATGAAGACAGATATTCCACATTCAGACTTATTCTGGTGCATTCCCCTGGGATCCACATACTATGCTCCTGGGCAGAATCTGGGCTAATTCATTTAAAGAATGCTCATTAATCAAAAGAAAGTCCAATCTAACTCAAGTCTTTCTAGGAGACTACACAATTTCCATGTCTAATTGATGTACATATTTTATTTTCTACAGCAAAAGGAAAGATACTGCTTAAGAGGCTGTTGTTTTATAGAAAACATAGCTGTTTACAGTCGTTTACAAAAATTTAACCACTTTAAAAACCACTCTAAAAAACTCATCCTTGTGTAATTCTGATGTGTCAATGTAGGTTCATCAATGGTAACAAATATACCCTCTGATGGGAAGGCTCATAATGTAGGAGGCTATGCAGGGGGTGTATGGGAAATCTCTGTACTTTCTGTTTAATTTTGCTGTGAACCTAAAACTGCTCTTTTTAAAAAAGTCTCAAAAAAATTTCATCTGAAATCAATCCCAGGTGCTTAACAGCCCAAGAATATTCAATGGTCAACATTCTCTATGTTTTTTCTACTTCATAAAAAATATACTTTAAAATATTTCACATTATTTCTCAGTAGAACCTTGAAAAGTGAACATGCTATCTTTTTTCCTAGATCAAATATGACATGGCATTGCAAAATAAGCCTTTCCCCTCATTACTTTCACTCCCTTGATTATGTGCACTAAAAACATGTCTCAAGAAAATCCAAGATAAAAACCTGTTGGTAAAATATTAAGTTCAGGTTTCAATGTGAAAACTACATATTGTTTTTGTTTGTTTGTTTGCTTTTTTTTTTTTTTTTTTGGCTGAAATTCAAGTCTCTCTTTTAGCTAGGGCAGCTAAAAATCTGTGGGTGAATTCATGGTAATTTAAGTTTGGGTTTCAAGTCTCTCCCGTTTTGGCACTGTGAATTTGAACTAGTTACATTGTTTCTGTAAAATGAGATAATAATCCTACCTCATATACTCATTAAAAGGACACAAGTAGTTTGATGAATAAAGTACATGGCACACACTCAATAAATGATAGCCCTTATTTTAATTAGTGACAATGAATTTCTTTCTGTACTGACCAAACAGTATTTCCACAGGACCTAAGAAAAGTGCTTTAAAAAGGAAGTCATAAACCCTTTTTTTGACTTTTCTTTTAAGCCGCTTTATTCACCCACAAAAGGAAAGGTAAGTGAATTTATTTTCCATGACAACATTGTTTAGGCTGATAGCCAGTTATAACTCCTACCTAAGACTCCATCTTGCTCAGTCTTATATTTCTCAGGTAAAAACTCCAAAGAATTCTACAGAGAAGTAACTTTCTTTTAAAAATTAACTTTTACTGGCCAGGTGCAGTGGCTCATGCCTGTAATCCCAACACTTTGGGAGGCCAAGGCGGGAGGATCTCTTGAGGCCAGGAGTTCAAGACCAGCTTGGGCAACACAGTGAGACTCCATCTCCACAAAAAAAAAAAAAAAAAAAAAGAAAAAAGAAAAAAAAAAAGAAAAAAAAGAAAAAATAATTAGCCGGCCATGGTGGCATGCACCTGTAGTCCCAGCTACTCAGGGGGTAGGATTACTTGAGCCCAGGAGCTGGCATCACTGCACTCCAACCTGAGAGACAGAACAAGACCCTGTCACTAAAAAAATTTAAAAATTGATTTTTACTTTTGAAAGTAGTATCAGAAAAGCCATTAACACCGATCAAAAAGGGGTTGCCAGAAAGTTAGCTGGTGTGTCAAAGAATAATGATGAAGAAAAGGGGCCTGTAACTGGACCAGGAAGGTGAGCAAACAGCATCCCTGGCATCAGTCAGACCTTCCCTCTGTTCCTCCAGGCTTCTGGTACCCCCATCCTCTCCTATGTCTGCCACTCAGGCTCTTCCTTTTTTCCACCCAAAGCAGAAAATTGAGTGTGAATGATACAAGGTTGATATTATAGTTAACATTTTTTGAGCCCCCTACTGTGTTCCAGTCACTGATCTATATGCTTTATTCACCTTAATTAATCCTAACAAAAAGCCACAAAGAGAAGAGCTATTGCCCCATTTCAGAAGTTGGTCATACCATCCAGTCCTTAGGCTAGAGCTAGGACTGAAGCTTGGGTTTATCTGATTTCAAGCTACTTCTAAATGCAATAGTGACGGGTACTCTGTGTGTGTGTGTGTGTGTGTGTGTGTGTGTGTGTGTGTGTGTGTGTGTGTGTGTGTGTGTGTGTGTGTGTTTAGCAGTGGATGAACTTTTAATATTTGTCATATTAAATTAAAAATAACTAATTTGTTTTTTGCTTGAGTTAGTGTCCACAGTCATTGACTTTGTTGTATTTTTTTCTCCCCTGCCCCCACGCCCCATGACTTACTGGCTCTCAACAGCTGGAAATGTGTTTAAGTTTTGCTCTAGTTTTTTTATTTTAATAATTATTTATTATTCTATAATTTAGGAGTTTTATTTGTTCAGAGCTGTCATTACCTCTTATAAACATCATAACATGAGATATATTTATTAAGTAATTGTGAGTTGTATTTAGCTACTGACTATTTCTTGGTTCTGTTTCTTCATTCCAAAATATAGCAAAGGCCTATATTTCATTTCTCTCATTTTCTATACTATAAAACTTTTAACAAAATGTATATGAATGTTTTAAATATGAAAAATTATGGTGATTCTTATTGTATCTCAAAATTTTACCTTTTCTTTGGCTCAGCAACTCTTACTTCTAGTAATATTTTAATATTTTTGTCATCTTTGATTTTTTTCTAATATGCCATTTACTTTTTACTCTAGATCTTAGAATCTTAAAATAATCTGGAAGAGATCCTTCTTAAAAAAATTTTCATGTTATTATGTCATCTTACAGTTGAGAAAACTAAGTTTCAGGGGGTTTGAATGACCTACTAAGGCCACATAGCTAGTGGTAGAGCTGAAAATCATATTCTGTGAACTTTCCAATTTTCTATGCTTTTTTTCTCATTGTAAGTCAAAGGCATTAGTAAAAAAAAGAAAAAAAAAAACTTCTGTTAGGCCCGCAAATAGCTTTATAGCTTTATGTAACAATTTTTACCATAGCCTGTTAGACATATACCTCCCCTGACTCTTCTGGTCCCACTCTGTAATAGCTTGTTTCTTTTGGATGAATATTATATTCATTCAAGCAATTAATTTTAAAGCTCTGGGCTATTATTTAGTCAAATGAATTTAATTTTGTTGGGATGCCTGCTCTTTTGCATACATTAAGAAAGAAATGTGGCTGGGCACGGTGGGTTACGCCTGTAACCCAGCACTTTGGGAGGCCAAGGCGGGTGGATCACCTGAGGTCAGGAGTTTGAGACCAGCCTGGCCAACATGGTAAAACCCTGTCTCTACTAAAAATACAAAAATTAGCCGGGTGTGGTGGTGGGCGCCTATAATCCTAGCTACTCAGGAGGCTGAGGCACAAGAATCGCTTGAACCTGGGGGACTGAGGTTGCAGTGAGCTGAGATCGTGCCACTGCACTCCAACTTGGGTGGCAGAGTAAGACTTTGTCTCAAAAAAAAAAGAAAGAAAGAAATGTTTGAGTCATGTTGGCAGTTCAATTCAAAGAGTGACAATGTTTGTGGTGTCCCTCCAAAATTCATATGTTGAAATTTAATCCCCAGTGTGTTGTTTTTAAGAGATGAGACCTTAGGGAGGTTACTAAGACATGAGGATGGAGACTTGTGAATGAGTTTAGTGCCCTTTTAAAGAGGCCTAAGGGGCCAGGCGCAGTGGCTCACATCTATAATTCCAGCATTTTGGGAGGTTGGGGCGGGTAGATCACTTGAGGTCAAGAGTTGGAGATCAGCCTGGTCAACATGGCAAAATGCCGTATCTACTAAAAATATAAAAATTAGCTGGGCGTGGTGGTGTGCACCTGTTGTCCCAGCTACTCAGAAGGCTGAGGCAGGAGAATCGCTAGAACCTAGGAGGCAGAGGTTGCAGTGAGCCAAGAAGACTGCACCACTGCACTCCAGCCTGGGTGACAGCGAGATTCCGTCTCAAAATAAAAGAGCCCTGAGGGAGCATGTTTGCCCCTTTTTGCCCTTCTGCTACATGAGGATGCAGGAAGAAGTCATCATCTATACTGCAGAGAGCCCTCGCCAGGTACCAAATCTGTCAGTACCATGAGCAATCAATTTCTGTTGTTTATAAACCACCTAGTCTAATGCATTTTGTTATAGAAGTCCAAATGGATTAAGACACAGTCAATCTGCATTCTGTTTCTTAAAAATCTAGTTTGTATTCTGCTTTATATTTGGATGTATAGTCGAGTAGCTGTCAGCATTTCCTCATAACTGAGTCCCATGGCACTTGAATACTGCCAACTTAAAATGGGTAAAATGGTGCACTAGACTTACCCTGGAAATTTATGAATAATATATGTTTCTTAAAAGAAGTCCTTGTTTTCATAACGAAATGCCTACTGCAGCAAAGGGGCATCTTATCTGCAATGTGCATGAAAATGATTCAGAAAAAAAATGTGGATAGATATATCTATCTGAGTCCAATTTATGCTGCTATAACAGAATACCACATACTAGGTAATTTATGATCAACAGATATTTGGGTAATTTATAATGAACTGACATTTATTTGACTCAAGGTTCTGGAGGCTGGGAAGTCCAAGATCAAGGGGCTAAATCTTCTGATAGCCTTCGTGCTGGATCATAAATCGTGGAAGGCATCACACGGGCAAGAGACGGCAAGATGGGGCTGAGCTTGATTCTATAACAAACCCATTCCCACAATAACAACATTAATCTATTCATGAAAGCAGACAGCCCCTCATGATTAAATCACAGCCCAGTAGGCCCCACCTCCCAACACTGTTGCACTGGGGATTAAGGCTCCAACACATGACCTTTGGGGAACACATAAAAACCACAGTAATACTTAACAGAATTATAATTGATATACCTACACACACACTTTTTCCTCTCTCTCTCTATATATATATATATACACACACACACACACATTATATACATATAAACTACATAAACATTTTATATACACTATATATACATGATATGAGAGAGAATATGATATAGCAAATGTTAACATTTAGGACATTTGAAGAATACACAGGAATTCTCTGTACGATTTTTGCTACTTTTCTATACATCTGCATTTATTTCTAAGTAAATTTGAAGAAACAATCGGCAGCATTAAAACTCGTATGATTGGACATCTACTTAAAGATTCGCATCCTCAAAACAAGAAAAATAAATGAAATTGTAAAAAATCTTTTCCACTTATATATATTTAACATTCTCAGATAAGAGACAGCCTTTACTTAATTAGCTCTCAAAGAACAAATTCCCTGGAAAAGAAAGGATTGAGTTAAGTCAGGCAAGTTAAATTAAAACAGAAAAGGAAGAAATCTAAATTATGTAAAGTGGAGCTATCTGTGATTGTACGGGATGTCAAAAATTGCCCCTACTCCTTGCTTCACTCCATGGCTTCTATTTTCTAAGCCCTATGGTAGTAATTTGGCTAGAATCTTAGCAATACTTCTGCAAATTTTTCAACTGTGTCTTTTGTCCCAGGCTCCCTTCACTCAAGATCTTCTGTCTCCCGCTCCCTCCGGTCACCATCCAGGGCTGAACAGATTGACCTTTAACTGAAATTCATCCTTCCTTGTATACATGATATGCCTAATTGTGGATGTAAAGGCCTTTTTGAAGGGATTTTTTAATCATTAGTAAGCAGTGGCAGAGATACAGCTGTGTTTATGAGGTTATGGATGTGTAAACATATGCACAAAGGAGGTCCTAAAATCACTTTCAGACTACAAGCAGACTGGAAAGCTAAGCCAAAATGCCTAAGAGTCATCTGCTACTGTTATTATCACAGACTGATTTCCCACGTTTTGATGCAAGTTCCTTTTTGGACATTTATTTCCTAACAGAACATTCATAGCTTCTCCTTTTCTAAAAGTTCATTATCTACATTAGTTTTTCATCAAGCACATATACACAGTATTCATGAAATATTTTGCCAGAATTTAGGAGGGGTGGTTTAGAAAGTCTCCTATGAGGTCTCCAATGGCACACAGAGAATGTGATTTGGAAGCTGTGGAGAAAGTTTTCATTATAATCGTGGAAGCATCAGAATTTTAGTTGATTAAAAAAACAGAAGTGGCAGTTGCAGATGTAAAAAAAATTTAAAGGAATGTTTATTAAAATAAACTGCTTATTTAAGATTTATTATTTGAAGGAAACAAGAACTCTCAAACAATATTCTACTATTACCCTGTGACCACAGGACCATATCCTGTGACAATTGGACAGCTGTAACCAAATTTAATTTTTAGAAAATACTCATAATGAGTCAAACTAAGATTAAGATTTATCTAAAACACTCAATAGATAAGTACTCCTTAAAATAGAAAAACGTAGAAAATTGGAAAGAAACACATCATTCAAAATAATTCTGAAATAGATAGCAAATGGTTATTTTCATTTTGATAGTTTAGATAATTAATAAAACAATGGAAACTTAATGCAAACATGCATGAGTAAAAACAAAATTGGCTTTTATATGGACCAATGATGCATTCAATGACACCCAGTACTAGACATTTAATATTCAGAAGTAGAAATAATGTATTGTAATGGAATCATTAATCCCTTTGCCCACTAGCTACCTGAGCTTTGGCAAATTACTTAGACTTTCTGATGCTCTGTCTCCTCATTTGTAAAATGGAGACGAAGTGCCTCACATGCAGCAGACACTCAAAAATGGTAACTAATATTATTAGCTAAAATAACAGTTATTGGGCACGGAGAGTTTATTGTGTGCCAGGCACTTTGATAAAAGCTCTAAATGGATTATCTTTTTTAGCTAGTAGGGGTCACACTGCTGGTTAACAGTGAACTCTTACAGGATGTTAGAGGAGTGATAAAATTTTAAAATCTAAAATAATAATGAGTTGTAACAAAATCAAGGAGATCTGGCTTATTTATCTATTTCTTAGGAAACCATGTAGATGAAGCATGAGTACAGAATGAGGTTTTATTGGTTTAACACGCCAAAATAGGAAATAAAATGATCTATTTATGGTGAGATTGGAAATCAGGGAATGGCTGATCTAGAGGCAGGAGTTTAAGCATTAACATTGTAAGTATTAAAACACTTGCAGTGTAACACCAATTATTTTATTGTTATCTCAGCTCTTCTGAGTTCCATTAGATTAACTGAAAGTTGATTAGTGAAAATTGATATGCAATTATAATAATGGCCATAAATATGTCAGGATAATTAACCTTGGCATGTCTACTTGCAAATGCATTGCTCCTATTTGTAGTTTTGGTAACAACTTATTACTGACAGGATTCTCCTGGCTATAGAACAATCATGATAGGTTTTTTTTTTAGACAGAGTCTCGCTCTGTTGCCCAGGCTGGAGTGCACTGGCACAATCTCGGCTCACTGCAACCTCCACCTCCTGGGTTCAAGCAATTCTTCTGCCTCAGCCTCCCAAGTAGTTGGGACTCCAGGCGGGTGCCACCACACCCAGCTAATTTTTTGCACTTTGAGTAGAGATGGGGGTTTCACTGTGTTAGCCAGGATGATCTCAATCTCCTGACCTCATGATCTGCCTGCCTCAGCCTCCCAAAGTGCTGGGATACAGGCGTGAGCCACTGCGCCTGGCCTGATAGATTCTTAATTGTACATTCTTCTTTTACACCAATGAAAAACCATTTGAGTTCTAAAGCACGAATTTTGTATAAAGACTCAAATAAAAGATCATTGTAAGAATTTCTAAGACACGTTAATAGATTGCATTTTTAATTTTTTTTATTATGATTTCCTGAGAAAGTGCCACTATTACCCAGGATGGAGTGCAGTGGAGTGATCATGGCTCACTGTGGCCTCAACCTCCTGGGCTCAATAAATTCTCCCACCTCAGCCTCTCGAGTAGCTGAGACCACAGGTGTATACTACCATGCCAGGTTAATTTTTGTATTTTTTTTTGTAGAGACTGGGTTTTGCCATATTTTCCAGGCTGGTCTCAAACTCCTGAGCTCAAAATGATCCACCTGCCTTGGCCTCCCAAAGTGCTGAGATGACAGGCATGAGCCACTGCGCTCAGCCTAATGGTGTTTTTAAAAGTAAGATTTAATATTCTCCATATTTCATATCCATAATCTACAGATAACCTTTCCATTATCCCAAATAAATTATCTACTCCATGTAGTCCAATGTCCACATAGGAATGCTCATGCACCAAGAATATTGCACATGATAGCATACTTATCCCTCTTATTCCTTACTATTGATCAAAATGATACCCTGCTAAAATACTACGTAAAACATACATTACCATAATGATTCCTCAAAATATTGTTTGCCCGTCACCTTTTTGTTTTGTTTTGTTTTGATTTGGCCTGCAATGCTCTTCCATTTAACTCAGTAAGTCCAATCCCACCCATTTAAACATTAAGTATTGAAATGCCAATTCTACAAAGTATTCTGCCATCTCTCCAGCTCTAGTCAATGTCTTCATCCCATAAACTCCCAAGTTAATTTCAACTTCACTTAAAGCAGATAGCTCTTTCTATCTGGTTTCATTGATAGTAATGTAGATCCCTTGGTTTCTTTACAAGGCTAGAAGCTCTTAGAGTATGAGATCCACTTGTGATGGTTATCCTTCATCACAAGAATAATTTCTTGAGCATAGCATGTGGATGGGTAGGGCCTGGGTAGAACTTCCATGGTCAGTCTTTACCAGGCCTTGGACCTAAGTGACCATACGTGTACAGACTGGTTATCTTCTTTAAATAGCTTTGTTAAGGTGGAATTTACATAGCAAAAAATTCATGCATTATTTGTGTATAGTTTGTGATTTTTAATAAATTTATAGTGTTAATACATTTATAGGCAACCATCATCACCATCCAGTTTTAGAACACTTCCATCATTCCAAAAAGTTTTCTCATGCTCATTTACAGCTAACCTGCTCCCACTCCTGGGAGCAAAGATCTGTTTTCCGTTTCTGTAGATTTGTCTTGTCCTAACATTTCATATAAATGGAATCACACTATATGTAGACTTTGGGTTTGATTTCTCTCCACTAACATAATGTTTTTGAGGCTCATCCGTGTTATAGGATGAATCAGTAGTTTGTTTTTCGTTGCTTAATCATTAACAGTTGTTAAGCATTTGGATTGTTTATAGTTTTGTCTATTATGAATAATGCTGTCATAAAATTAGCATGCAAGTCTTTTGTGGACATATGTTTCATTTCTCTTGGGTAGATTTCTAAGAGTGAAACTGTTGTGTTGTATAGTAAATGTATGTTTAACCTTCCAAAAAACTGCATAACTATTTTTCAAAGTGGCCACACCACTTTATAATCCCATCAGCAGTGTATGAGTATCACAGTTTCTCCACATTCTTGCCATAATTCCATCTTTTTTATTACAGTAACTTAAGGGAATGTGGAGTGGTTTCTCATTGTGGCTTTAATTTGCATTTTCCTAATGACTAATGATGTTGAGAATATTTTCACATGTTTATAACTCATATATCTTCTTTGGTGAAGAATATATTCAAATCTTTTGCCCACTTTTTAACTGAATTGTTTTCTACTTGATTGGTAAGAGTACTTTAAATATTCCAGAGGAAAATCCTCTATTAGATATTTGCAAATATTTTCTTCCAATCTCTAATGTGATTTTCATTTTCTAAATAATGTCTTTTAAATACTTTTTAACTTTGAGAAGGTCCAATTTATCAAATTTTTTTTCTTTTGTGGATTGCACTTTTCCTATCATACGTAGAAGTATTTGCCTAATCTAAGATGACACAGATTTTCTTTTGTGATTTCTTCTAGAAATTTTAGAGTTTTAGCTGTTACATTTAGGCCTATGATCCATTTGGAGTTAATTTTTGGGTATTGTGTGGGCACAAGTTCATAGGTTTTTTTTCAAAAAGACATCCAACACTGCCAGCCATTCTTTGTTGAAAAGACTATCCTTTCCCCATTAAATTGCCTTAGCAATTTTGTTGAAAATCAACTGACCACATAGGGTGTCATTTCAGTTCTGTTCTGTTGATCTCTATGCCTATTCTTACACCAATAGCACACTGTCATGATTACTATAACTTTATAATACACTTTGAAATTAAGTAGTATAATTCCTCCAAGTTTATTCTTTTTCAAAATTGTTTTGGCTATTCTAGGTCTTTTATTCTAGATTATAGGGATCAGCTTATCAAGTCTGTACCCCAAAATAGCCTGCTGAAACTTTGAGAGGGATTGTGTATTGAATTTATACGTTAATTTAAGAAAGAGTGTCATTTTAACAATATTGAGGCTTCCATTCCATGAAGGTGACATGTCAATTTATCTCAGCCCTGTTAAGTATTTTTCAGTGTACAAGCCTTACACTTCTTTTATTACATTTGTTTTGAATATTCCTAAGTATTTTATTCTTTTGATGCTACCTGGAATGAAATTGGTTTCTCAGTTTTATTTGCAGACTGCTAATTTGTAGTATACATAAATATGTTTTTTTAAAAAATTTTGTATCCTGAGACTGTTAAACTTATTAATTTTAGTTTTTATCTGTGTGTGTGTGTGTGTATTTTCCTTAAGATTTTCTACATATAAGATCAGGTATCTGTGAATGAAGAGTTTCACTTTTTCCTATTCAATTTGATGCTTTTTCTTTCGTTCCCTTTATTACACTAGCTGAAACCTCCAGTACAATGTTCAGTAGAAGTGGTGAGAGCAGACATTTTTGTCTTGTTTCTAATCTCAGGGGGAAAGCTTTTGGTGTTTTACGTTATGTATGATATTGACTGCAGTTTTTTTTTATAGATGCCCTGTATTATTACTAGATTGAGGGAGTACCCTGTCATGCCTACATCTTGGAGAGCTTTTATCACAAATACGTGTTGGATTTAGAACAGTGCTTTTCTACATCTATGGAGATGATGCTGTGGTCTGAATGTTTGTGTTGCCCCAAAATTTGTATGTTCAAATTCTAATCTCCAAGGTGATGTTATTAGGATGTGGAGCCTTTGGAAGGGGATTAGGTCATAAGGACAAAACTCTCATGAATGAGACTGTGCCCTTATAAGAGACCCCAGAGAGCTAGTTCTCCTTTCCAGCATGTAAGGACACAGCGAGAGGGCAAGAGGGCGCTGTCTATGAGGAAGCGGGCACTCATCAGACACAAACTGCCCATGATGCTTCGTTTGTCAACTTTCCAGCCTCCAGAACTGAGACATAGATTTCTGTTGTTTACAAGTCACTCAATTTATGGAATGTTTGTTATAGCAGCTCAAACTGATTAAGATGATCATGTGGTTTTTGTTCTCTAGCCTATTACTATAGCGTTTTATATTAATTTTTTGCTAAGAAGGTCTTGCTATTTTGCCCAATCTGGAGTGCAGTGGCTACTCAAAGATGCAATCATAGCCCACTAGAGCCTCAAATTCTTGGGCTCATGTGATTCTCCTGCTTCAGCATCCTAAGTAGCTGAACCTACAGGTGCATACCACAGTGTCCAGATATGAATTTTTATTTTTAAAGAGATGGGATCTTCCTTACTCAGGCTGGACTGCAGTGGCACAATCACAGCTCGCTGCTCCTTGAACTACTGAGCTCAAGTGATCCCCCACCTCAGCCTCCTGAGTAGCTGGGACTATAGGTGTGTGCCACTGTGCCTGGCTAATTTAATTTTTTGTATAGACAGAATCTCACCATCTTACCCAAGATGGTCTCAAATTCCTGGGCTCAAGGACTCTCCCACCTTGGCCTCCCAAAGTGCTGGGATTATGGATGTAAGCCACTGCACCTGGCCTTTTTTGATGTAAAGTCAAACTTGCATTCATGGTATATGATCTATCCTTCATACGTATTGCCATATTTGGTTTGCTAGTACTTTATTGGGAATTTTTGTATGTTCACAAAGGATGCTGATCTTGTAGTATCTTTGTCTGAATTTGGTATCGGGGTAATAACATCCTTGCAGAATAAGTGGAGAACTGTTCTATTTTCAGAAACAGTTTGTGTATGATGGTATCATTTCTTCCTTAAATATTTGATGGATTGACATCAGTTAATCCATCTAGACCTGGGCTTCTCTTTGTGGGAAGATTTTCTTTGTGGAAAGTATTACCTTTCTGTACTTGTTACATGTCTGTTATGGCTTGAACTGTGTCATCCAAAAAGATGTGTTGAAGTCCTAACCCCCAGTACCTTAGAATATGTTATTTCAAAAGAGGGTCATTGCAGATGTAATTCGTAAAGATGAGGTCACACTGGAGTAGGCTGGGCACTTCAGCCTCTAGGAGACAGGCACGTTGAGGGAACAGCACATGTGGAGATGGAGGCAGAGACTGAAGTGCTGCAGCTACAAAGCCAAGGAGCACCAAGAAAGGCCAAGGGTTGCTGAAAACACCAGCAGTGGGAAAGAGACAAGAATTCTCTCCTCTAGGTTTCAGAGGGAGCACAGCCCTGCCAACACTTTGATCTTGAGCTTCATGTCTCTAGAACTGTGAGGTAATAAATTTCTGTTGTCTTAAGCCACCTAGTTTGTAATACTTTTTTTTTTTTTTAACGACAACCATATAAAATGAAGTCTTTTTGGATTTTCTATTGAGTCAGTTTTGGTAATTTGTGTCTGTCTAGGAATTTGTCCAGTTCATCTGCATTGTCTAATTTATTGGCACAAGGTTATTTACAGTCTCTTACAATCCTTTTAATTTGGGTTGGTAGTGACGTACCTGCTTTGATTCCTAATTTTGGTCTTTTTAATTTTTTGGCCAGTTTAATATTCGCTCATTAATTTTACTGTTTTTTTCCAAAAAACAAACTTTTGATTTTCATTTTCTCTATTTTTGTTACTTATTTCATTGATTTGCAATATAATTATTTCCTCCCTTTGCTAAAGGTTTACATTCCGCCTTTCTAGTTTTCAAGGTGGAAGTGTAGATTTGAGACTCTTTTTCTTGGTGTTTAAAGGACTAAATACCCTTTTGATCACTGTTTTAGCTGCAGTGCATGACTTCAATATGTTTTCACTTTCATTCATTTCAAAATACTTTCTAACTTCCTTTAGTACTTCTTCCTTGGCCCATGAGTAACCTAATTTCCAAACATTTGGGGATTTTCCAAATTTCTTTCTATTGTTAATCCCTAATTTAATTCCACTGTAACTAAAGAATATACTTTGTATGATCCCAATTCTTTTAAATTTACTGAGACTTATTTATGGCCGACCACAGGGCTATTCTGGAGAGTATACTTTTTTTTTTTTTTTTTTTTTTTTAGATGGAGTCTCTGTCTGTTGCCCTGGCTGGAGTGCAGTGGCGTAATCTCGGCTCACTGCAAGCTCTGCCTCCCAGGTTCACACCATTCTCCTGCCTCAGCCTCCTGAGTAGCTGTGATTACAGGCACCTGCCACCACACCCGGCTAATTTTTTTGTATTTTTTAGTACAGACATGCCCGACTAATTTTTCTGTATTTTTTAGTAGAGACGGGGGTTTCACCATGTTAGCCAGGATGGGCTCCATCTCCTGACCTTGTGATCTGCCCACCTCGGCCTCCCAAAGTGCTGGGATTACAGGCGTGAGCCACCGCGCCTGGCGCAGTATACTTTTTAAAAAGAACATCAATTCTGCTGTCATTAAGTACAGTGTTCTGTACATATCAGTTAGGTTGAGAGTCCTGTTCAAGGCTTCTACATACTTAGTGATTTTCTGCCTGGTTGTTCTATACGTTATTGGGAGTAGGGTACTGAAATATAAAATTACTGTTGTTTGTATATTTCTCTATTCGATTCAATCATTTTTGCTTCATGAATTTAGGGTTCTGTTACTGGCTGCATATACATTTATAACTGTTATATCTTCCCAATGTATTGACCCTCTTATGAGTATGGAATTTCTGTCTCTAGAAATATCTCTTGTTGGCCAGGCACGCTGGCCTGTAATCCCATTTGGGAGGCCAAGAAGGGTGGATCACATGAGGTCAGGAGTTTCAGACTGGGCTGGCCAATATGGCGAAACCCCATCTCTACTAAAAAAAATACAAAAATTAGCCAGGCGTGGTGGCGGGCACCTGTAATCCCAGCTACTCGGGAAGCTGAGGCAGGAGAATTGCTTGAACCCGGGAGGTGGAGGTTGAAGTGAGCCGAGATTATGCCATTGCACTTCAAAAAAAAAAAAAAAAAAAGAAAGAAAAAAATATTTCTTTCTTAAAGTCTATTTCATCTGATATTAGTATAGCCACTACAAATCTCTTATGGTTCGTGTCTGCATAGTCTACTGTTAAGTATCATTGGTATTATTATCATTATGGTACATGAACCAGTTTCTCACTTTTACAGTTCTTAAATTGAGATCTGAATTATTTTAATTTGCAAGCTTTTCTATAACAAGAAAGCTATAAATTCTTTGATCAGCTTTACACATATTTTGGTAGAGTTTTGGGTAAGACAGTAATCAATACTCGGTTCATTAACAGCAATTAGAAACCTAAACAAGCTTCTCCCTTTAAAAAGATGATCGAGTTGTGTATTTGTTGCATGGTATTGTTGCCTGACGTTGTCTCACTTTCAGGCTGGGTTCTGAAATCTGAGAATGACACTTGTCCACCTTCCTGCCAGTTCCAATCCAGGATTTATGAACTGTACAAGGGTTGTTACCACCACTCCTCTGCTTATGTGCAAGTACCACATCTTAGAAACACTCATTTAAGTCCGGTGGCTTAATCATAGGTATTGCTGCTTTTCCTGTAAGCCTTAGATAAAAGTTAAAATTTATTTTATACCATTCAATGTCTCACATATTATGCACAATGTGCACAGTGTTGCCTTGTCTCATCATTAAGATACATACTTTTCAGCATTTAGAAATCATTGTTTTACATGGTAATGTAGTGATTACATATATTTTAAGTTAAAGAATTTATTCTGGCATTGATTCTTTGGTATTTTTAAGCCTTGCTCAGTGAAAGGATGCTGCTGCTGATTGCTTCATATGTTAATATTTAAGATATACAATTATTATCCAAGTGGTTTGTCAATTTAAATGGGATATGAGCATGTTACAACATGCTCATTTCAATAAAAACGTTTAAAAAACCCAGTCTGCTCAACAAATCACGTAAGGCAAAAGAGAAGGTCGTTTTAAAAAAGGTAGGTATTTTTTTCTACCTGTTAAATGTCTTTTACCTCTTAAATGTCTATGACAATTTTCACTGATATTTGAAACAGAACATAATTACCTAAGAATATTCTTAGTCCCTATATATTGCTACATTTTAATGAAATTTTTGAATTGAGACTTCTTGATTTGTGGCTCCCTTAAAATCACCTCTGCATTTGATGTATTATAAGGACAAGAAAATGATGCAATTATAGAAAGGTGTATAGAGTGATGGAGAACAGAAGATAGGATTAATAGTAATTGAATGGATTCATATGATAGTGGATCAGAAGGATAAATGAGGACTTCTTCCTTTTGAGAAATTACACATTTCGCCCTCTAGGGAAATACAGAAAATACCTCTATAGGCAATTTACTTTTCCCCGCATTCATTTGACTTTTCATTTCCAGAAATGCAGTTTCTCATTGTCAGCTGAGCTTTTGGAGGAGTATATTGTTTTTCTAGGAAACGGGTAACTTACAAGTCTTAAGGAACACATACAATTTGCTAAGAATTTTCTTTGTCACTTGAAAGTCATATGTAAACCCACATCTATACATGAGCCACATTTTCACTTAAATTTCAAACTCCAAAATAAACATTCCTATTAAGAGTTTTAATACACAATGGCAAAAGATAAACTCTTCTGGTTTAGGCAGTTTTTGTTTTAGCAGACTATCTAAACACAGCTGCTACAACTTCCAATAAACAAAGAGCAACACTAAACCACCTGTATTTGGATATTCGGATTCCTTCTTGGAAAAAGAGCATCTTTACCCTAGCTAACAGCAAATTGTAAGTTTTTTTTTTTTTTTTTTTTTTTTTTTTTTTTTTTTTTTGAGACGGAGTCTCACTCTGTCGCCTAGGCTGGAGTGCAGGGGCGCGATCTCAGCTCACTGAAACCTCTGCCTCCCAGGTTCAAGGATTATCCTGCCTCAGCCTCCCGAATAGTTGGCATTACAGGCGCCCGCAACCACGCCTGGCTAATTGTTGTATTTTTAGTAGACACGGGGTTTCGCCATGTTGGCCAGGCTGGTTTTGAACTCCTGACCTCAGGTGATCCGCCCGCCTCAGCCTCCCAAAGTGCTGGGACTACAGGCGTGAGCCACCGCGCCAGGCCTGTTGTTGTTTTTTAAATAGAGACAAGGTCTCACTATGTTGTCCAGGCTGGTCCCAAACTCCGGAGCTCAAGCGATCCTCCTGCCTCGACCTCCCAAAGTGCGGGGATTACAGGCATGAGTTACCGTGCCCGGCTGTAAGATAGTTTTTTCATATCATATTAAATAAATACAGCATTGCAGCATTTAACTTAGCCTGACTCCGACAGCTGAACATAAAACTTGCTCCCGATAGCAAACAATTAAAATGATATCAAGTGATCTAGTAATCTAAATTCTATTAACTGAAATACGAAACACCTAAAGCCCTCAAAATGCGCAAACGCTGCGTGGTGCGGTCCCAGACCCAAGCTTCTGGGAGTGAAAGGTGCACCCGCAACCATCTGGCTGGCTCTGGGACTCTGCGATAAACCGCCCTCTCGCTGTCTGCAGATAGCTCCTGACACGGGAGAGTCTCTCCCACCCTCCGCCTAACAGGCGGTATCTGACCCTTCCAGGCAGCAGCTACCCAGCCTGCGGCTGCGCTGGGGCCCAGAAGGGCGAAGCTTCCCGGCAGAGAACCTGGGCAGAGGCTCCCGCTGGGGTAGGCGGCCGGGACCCACTGGCCGCTTCTTCCCTCGTCGTCGGGTCCCTTGAACGCAGGTCGCTTGTTTGCTTTACGCGTTGTGAGCACCCAGTGGCTATTTATGGCAGTAAGGAATATTATTATCCACAGTTCACGTGGAGCTTGGAAGACAGGGCGAGGGTGCACCCTCTCCTTACTGTGCTCTGCAACGGTCCTGCCCCGCCGTGCCCTCGCAGCCCCCTCGGGGCCAGTGCCGCCGCACGCTGCCAGCAGATAGCAGAGCGCGGGCGCGCACAACTGGGCATGCGCCATGGCCAAGCCGTCCGCTTTAGTGCCCTCCCCTCCCGTACCCGGCCCGGAGGAACCGGGAGCGCCCGGGAATCGGGAACGTGCGTGATGACGCACGTGCACGCGAAGACGTGGGGACGCAGGCGGGTCGTAGAGAGCGTGAGTTTCCGCGTCTGTTTGGTCCGGCTCCTGTCGTCGGTTCTGAGAGGCGTCTCTCGTTGTTTTCCCGGGCTGCGGGCGCTGGCCGCCGGGCAGGGGTTGCTGGGCGGAGGTCGGCGCCTCCCGCGGGGCCAGGGCGAGGGAGGCATGGCAGGGTTGGAGGCATAGCCTCCCCGTCCGGGACAAGTTCGAGAGCGGGGAGGGCGTTTCCTGGGGCAACTCCACCGGGGTCCTGTGGACGTTGCCCCTTCTCCGCCGGACCGCACGGGAACGACGTGCCCACACTCGGAGGAAGGGGTTGGCGCTGAGCGAGTTTAAAGGGTTCCTTTTGAAAGCAGGAAGTTTGAAGTGAAGTTGCGTCAGCAGCAGAGCATGCAGTTTCAGGTGCTGTCGGGACAGCTTTCAGCTTCTCAGAGCAAACCTAACCCTCACCGCAGTAATAACTTTTATTAGGGGACAAAAAAATTCACCAAAGTAAAACCCTTTCTGCCCAAACCTAAAATCCTTTGGATAAACGTTTGCAAGAAACGGATCACAGCCTTATTTGTTTTTCTAGACTGAGCATAAACTCTTTTGAAGACTCAGCGTTACTGTCAAAATGAATGATTGCCTGCCTACTTACGATTCAGTTATCGAGGTGTTTAGGTCTCCTTGCAGTACACTCAGTGACTCCCAGACTTTTTTTTTCCCCCTCCCTTTGAAATTGCTTGTTAGAAGGCTTTATCTAATTTCTCACATTTGTGTGTCTTTTTAAGGTGGTTCTAATAAACTTTAAAGGCTTCTGATTTGCTGCAGGCCTGCCATCGCTGTGGAAAACAAGTATTCTTTCAAAGGAGAATAGAAGTGCGTTGGTTTCTAAATAGTCCCAATAGGACGCTAGCATCAGCATCACTTGGAAACTTTTTGGAAATGCACATTTTGGGATCTTACCCCAAACTTACTGAATCAGAAATATGTTTTAACAAGCCTTCCAATTGGTACCAGTGCACCTGGATGCTAAAGTTTGAGAATTACTGGCGTAGTGATAACACCCATTGTGGAGTCACATATAATGGAATTTGAATTGAAGTAATTCCTAGATGGAGACACTTGGACATGTTACCTCACAGGGCAGGAATATGAAGATGCAAGAAAAATGTTTAACACCAAACACATAGAAAACCCCCAAAGATGTTATTAAATAACTTACTAGAACTGCATAAAGTAAGTACATAGTTTGTGCTGGAAGGATTCTTCAGCGGGGTAGATATGAGTTGTAGTGCATGGATATTGGGACCACTGCTTAGAGGGTATTTTGTTTACCTCGGGATTCTCAATTCTGTGTAGTCAAGGTTGTTGGATGCAGGATGTTCAGTTAAAAGTTAAAGCGGTGCATACTAATGCTATTGTGGTTGTGGGATTTTTAAGAATAACGTTGGTATTTATGTTGAAGAGTAGTTTTTAATTCTTTGACCTTGTGAGCTCTTCAGTTTTATTTGTTTATTTGGAGACAGAGTCGCTTTCTGCCGCCCAGGCTGGAGTGCAATGGCGCGATCTGGGCTCACTATAACTTCTGCCTCCCAGGTGTAAGCGATTCTCCTGCCTCAGCCTCCCAAGTAGCTGGGATTACAGGTGTCTGCCACCACTCCCAGCTAATTTTTGCATTTTTAGTAGAGGTGTTTGCCAAGTGGTCTCGAACTCCTGACCTCAGGTGATACACCTGCCTCGTCTTCAGTTTAGTTATACCTTGTTTGACCCAGAATTTGGTAAAGACCAGAGGTAAGCACTAGTTTTGGAGTTGAGAAGTATTGTAACATAGTGACTTGCAAGCAAAATCCAAGGCTGAAGATGTTTCTATCCTTCTTTGTTTCCCATATGTCGTACAGCTCCACGGTAGCAAAGCTCTCATGTCTACTTTAGATGCCTCCCTTTTCAGGAAGGATCACAGGAGTGCCCTCAACCTGCTGTGTTTTTTAGATGCAGTGTTTTCTTACAACTTTAATTCCTGCAGGGGCCCATTGTAGGGGGATAAAGAAATATTCAAGATTTAAAGCAGCTGCTCTAAAGGCTACGTTCACTGCAATGTTGAGAAGGTCAGTGCCAAACCGTGGCCTACACATGTCGTTTTGATTAGAGCACACTGCTCCCAAGGCTACACCATGGCTCCTGGATATTGAGAGTTTTCAGGTGAAACATGAGTCACTTTGGATGGATTATTCTGGAAATAATTTCGTTAGCTCTGCCACCAAATTGGCACTGCCCCATCATAAAATGTTTATTTTTCAAAGGCATCAAATTTTGTTGTTGTTGTTGTTCTCCCTATCGGAGAGACAGATTGCTATCCGTGGTTTTGGGTCAGACAAGTCTTTCTGCTCGGAATCTTGCGTCTGCTACTTAGTGATTGCGTCCCTTAGGCAAATTAACATCCTCCCCACTTGAATTTCTGTAAAGTAGGAGTCATAGGATGTGCTACTGCAGGCCATTGAATTAAATGAAGTAACGCATAAAACATGTTTTAGGCACAGAGGCTCAGTAAATATGTGTCGGACAAAGGGAAAAAAGGTATTTGTCACCTCAAACCTAACTTTATGCCATTCATTTTGTAATATTTTTATCAAAGAGGTAATTTTATTACCTAACTGCACTGCTTTTCTTTTTAACCATAAAATGCTGAAATGGAGTCAAAGCTTTCACATTATTGTGAATGAGAAAAAACACTTGAAAAAAGTTGAAAGTTTAACGTGGAAAAACACCATCTTCAGTTTTATCACTGAAACAGCAACTTCTAGAAATTGTTTTGGATGATTACAGGAGGTTAAACATCCAAAGGTCAGGGGATGAATAATAAAGTATCTTCAGTTAGTTAATGGGGACAGTCAGCTAGCGAAGGGGACACTGTTACAGGAAATGAGACCTCACTGAAGGTATGCATCAAAGGATGAGAAAATGCTGTTAGCCCTGAAATTGCTAATATTTTTTAAAAACACAAGTTCTTAATAGCAAAGTGAAAAGTTTTACATTCCATTTTTAATAAGGGATAACAAAATTCTTACATGTATTTGTGTGTATATATTGCATATGAACGTATGAGTGCAGAAAATACTTGAAAGGACTCACACTAGGTGATAATGTTTATTTGTCAATATATTGGAATATGGGGATGGGGACCAAGTATAAAAGGAAATTATACATTTATGGAAAATTAGATACATACATGTATATGTAAACGTTGTTTAAAAAATCTATTAAAAACAAGCGATTCTTTAAAAGGTAGATTTCCTTTTATGTTGCAGTTATAGCCATGTAAGCAGTGGTCCTCATATCTTTTCAACAGGGAGCCTCTTAAACAGAATCTTATCTGTAAAACTCAGGAGCCGAGAAGCTTTAAGAGCAGTGAGGTTGAAGGGCACAGGCTCTTGGTCCTTGGCAGCGATGCTAGGAGGTGTGCCTAGGGAACCTAGGATTCTGGGGAGCTGGACATGAAGCTCTGTGGTGGAACAGAAATCCTCAGGGCATGAGCTATACCTAAAAAGTAATGGTATTAAGAATTGTGGTAAGTGGGATTCACAAACTTGTTCTGAAGACAGTTTCCAAGGTTGTCAGCCATGTCACCATATGGATGGCTTCTCATGCAGGGGAGTGAGTGATTATTGAGAAAAAAAAATCCACCTGACCCATATTTTACAAAGTGGGATTCTGTGCTCTTTTTTGAGGAATTAGCTTTTTAAAAAATCCCTCCAAGTTGTGACAGCTATATCACTATTAAAAGTTATTTGGCATTTTAACTGACTGTTGTTTAGGATTACAAATGACTCAGGAAAAAAGAAACAGGGAGTCAAAGGAAATGTACTACTTGTGTTTATAGCCCTGTCATTTTTTTGTTGTATGGAAGCAACTTCTCTATATTTATATGGTAAAGTGCTTTTTTTTTTTTAGAGAGTTAATTTTCAGTTAATGAGCCTTCATAAGAAAAATAATTTCAAATTTTAAGTATTAGTTAGATTGTTATTAACAGTGGTAGTGATATTACATTGTCTTTTTCACACATCGAAGAGGGTTTCCTGGTGACAGCTGGAGCTTGGGCGAGGGGGAGTTACTTTCAATCAACCAGCTGCTTTGTGGCAGTATCATGATGGTGATATTTGAAAGCCCATAGATAATTTTGGCTGTATTCAGGGAAGAAAATCTATCAAATTTCTGGGAAGCAACAGATAGTGGGCAAGAGCCCTTTGGGATCTAGATGATGGCCAACTAACAATGTGTGCATTTAGGTTTGCATGTTGGAGTTATTTACCATCTAGTTTCTTGGACATTGTTACATGCACCTCATAATTACACAGCAATAGAATCTAGTTCTAAGGGCAGGAAAGGCTGATTAAGGAGAGGAAAGGAGAGTGAAAAACTTTGGTGATGTGCTACACGCTTTAATATAATACCCTATTTCATCTATTCTTGATGGTGATTCTAGGATGTAAGTAGAATTTTTTTCCGTCTATGGATAAAGAAACAGAAGCTCTACAGTACTGATTATATGATTTGCCCAAGGCCACATACTAGTATACGATGGCATCCATATTTGACCCCAGATCTTCTGGCATTAGCTCCAGGAGTGTTGTCATTACACCAACAGCTGTTTCTCCAGGTGTTAACTTGCTTATGCATTTTTAATGCAAAGTCACAATATCAGAGTAGTAATGAGTGAAATAAATATAAATGTTACTTACAATGACTTCAGTTTTATAAATAATGTATAGGGGTGTGTGTGTGTGGACTTGTGTGTGTATATGTGTGTTTTGGCAACTACATATAATTTGGGTTTTTTTTCTTTGAGTAAAAAGTCTCTTGGGCAATACTGTGAAAAAAAATTCACTACCTTTTTTTTTTAATATATTGCTGATACCAGCAATATTGCAATTATGTGTGTTGCAATGAATCAGTTATGATTCTAAATTTGAACAAGTCTAGGAATGAATTTTGTGCACACTGCCCATGTAGTCCCCTTATCCTAACACATTGAAGGAATTTTTTTTTTCAAGGCATATTCATTTTTCATTCATTTATTTATTTTTTTGAGACAGCATCTCACTCTGTTACCCAGGTTGGAGTGCAGTGGTGTGATCTTGACTCACTGCTGCCGGGACCTCTTGGGCTCAGTTGATTCTCCCACCTGAGCCTCCCAAGTAGCTGGGACTACAGACATGTGCCACCACATCCAGCTAATTTTTTTTTCTTCAGCTTTTAAGTTCAAGGGTACATGTGTAGGATGTGCAGGTTTGTTACATAGGTAAATATGTGCCATGGTGGTTTGCTGCATAAATCATCCAGTCACCTAGGTATTAAGCCCCACATCCATTAGCTATTGTTTCTCCCTGCCTACCACACCTCCCTGACAGGCCCCAGTGTGTGGTGGTCCCCCGCCATATATCCTTGTGTTCTCATCATCTAGCTCCCAAATGTAAGTGAGAACATGCAGTGTTCGCTTTTCTGTTCCCATGTTAGTTTGCTGAGGAAAATGACTTCTAGCTTTATCCATGTCCCTGCAAAGGACATGCTTTCATTCCTTTGTATGGCTGCATAATATTCCATATGTACATCTTCTTTATCCATCTGTCATTGATGGACGTTTAGGTCAATTCCACGTTTTTGCTATTGTGAATAGTGCTGCACTGAACATATGCATGCACGTATCTTTAAAATGGAATGATTTCTATTCCTTTGGGTATATACCCAGTAATGGGAATGCTGGGTCAAATGGTATTTCTACCTCTAGGTCTTTAGGAATCGCCAGTCTGTCTTACGCAATGGTTGAAGTAACTTACATTTCCACCAACACTGTAGTAGCATTCTGTTTTCTCTGCAACCTCGCCAGCATCTGTTGTTTTTTGACTTTTTAATAATACCCATTCTGGCTGGCATGAGATAGTATCTCACTGTGGTTTTGATTTGCATTTCTCTAATGATCAGTGACGTTGAACTTTTTTCCATATGTTTCATGGCTGCATGTGTGTTTTCTTTTGAGAAGTGTCTGTTCATGTCCTTTGCCCACTTTTTAATGGGGTTGTTTTTTTCTCCTAAATTTAAGTTCTTTGTAGACTCTGGATATTAAACCTTTGTCAGATGGATAGATTTTAAAATTTTTTTCCCATTCTGTAGGTTGTCTGTTCATTCTGATGGTAGTTTCTTTTGCTGATTAAACTCTTTAGTTTAATCAGGTCCCATCTGTCTATTTTTGCTTCTGTTATAATTGCTTTTGGTGTTTTCATCATGAAATCTTTGCCCATACCTATGTCCTGAATCGTATTGCCTAGATTTTCTTCTAGGGTTTTTATAGTTTTGAGTTTGACATTTAAGTCTTTACTTCAACATGAGTTAATTTTTGTGTGTGATATAAGGGGTCTAGTTTCAGTTTTCTGCATATGGCTACCCATTTCTCCCAGCACCATTTATTAAATAGGGAATCCTTTATTTGTTGTTTTGCCAGATTTGTCAAAGATCAGATGGTTGTAGGTGTGTGGTCTCATTTCTGAGTTCTCTAATTTGTTCCATCTGTCTATGTATCTGTTCTTGTACCAGTACCATGGCTGTTTTGGTTACTGTAGCATTTTAGTATAGTTTGAAGTGTGGTAGTATGATGCCTCCAGCTTTGTTCTTTTTGCTTAGAATTGTCTTGGCTACTTGGGCTCTTTTTGATTCCATAAAATAGTTTTATCTAAATCTGTGAAGAATGTCAATGGAAGTTTAGTGGGAATAGCATTAATTCTATAAATTACTTTGGGCAGTATGGCCATTTTCATGATATTGATTCTTTCTGTTCATGAGCATGGAATGTTTTTCCATTTGTTTGTGTCCTCTCTGATTTCTTTGAGCAGTGGTTTGTAGTTCTCCTTGAAGAAGTCTTGCACTTCCCTTGTTGGCTGTATTCCAAGGTATTTTATTCTTTTTGTAGCAATTGTGAATGGGAGTTCATTTATGATTTGGCTCTCTGATTGCCTGGTGTTGGTGTATAGGAATATTAGCAATTTTTGCACATTGATTTTTGTATCCTGAGACTTTGCTGAAGTTGCTTATCAGCTTAAGAAGCTTTTGGGCTGGCACGATGGGGTTGTCTAGGTATAGGATCATGTCATCTGCAAACAAAGGTAATTTCACTTCCTCTCTTTTTGAATACCCTTTATTTCTTTCTCTTGCCTGATTGTGCTGGCCAGAACTTCCAATACTATGCTGAATAGGAGTGGTGAGAGAGGGCATCCTTGTCTTGTGCTGGTTTTCAGGGGGAATGCTTCTAGCTTTTGCCCATTCAGTATGATATTGGCTGTGGGTTTGTCATATATGGCTCTTGTTATTTTGGGGTATGTGCCTTTGTCATATATGGCTGTTATTATTTTGAAGTATGTGCCTTTGTCATATATGGCTCTTATTATTTTGAGGTAAGTGCCTTTAATCCCTAGTTTTTTGAGAGTTTAATATGAAGGGATTTTGAATTTTATCGAAGGCCTTTTCTGCATCAGTTGAGATAGTCATGTGGTTTCTGTCTTTAGTTCTGTTTATGTGATAAATCACATTTATTGATTTGTGTATGTTGAACCAACCTGGCATCCCGGGATGAAGCCAACTTGATCGAGGTAGATAAGCTTTTGGATGTGCTGGTGGATGCAGTTTGCCAGTATTTTGTTAAGGATTTTTGCATTGATGTTCATTCATCAAGGATATTGGCCTGAAGTTTTCTTTTTGGTTGTTGTATCTCTGCCAGGTTTTGGTATCAGCATAATACTGGCTTCATAGAAGAAGTTAGGGAGGAGTCCTTCCTTTTCGATTGTTTGGAATAGTTTCAGCAGGAATAGTACCTGCTCTTCTTTGTACCCTGGTAGAATTCAGCTATGAATCCATCTGGTCCTGGGCTTTTTTCGGTTGGTAGGCTATTTGTTACTGTTTCAATTTCAAAACTCATTGTTAGTCTATTCAGGGATTCGATTTCTTCCTAGTTCAGTCTTGAGAGGGTGTATGAGTCCAGGAATGTAGCCATTTCCTCTGGATTTTCTAGTTTATTTGCATAAAGGTCAGCAGCTATGTGAGCTCTTGAGGTTTGGGGAGACTTGGTAGATCTGGAAAACTCTTCAAATTAACGCTCTGAGAACCAGCTCCAAAAGTTGTTGATCACATAGTTTCTCAGCACAAGTTTTAAATTCCAGGGAAATAGTTATTATTCCAACTTTGGTCACTATCACCTTGGACCAGTATTAGAAATGGCACCCTTGATTGATAGCTGCCCCCCCACCCCTGTCCCCCACCGAAGACCACATCCAATGGGAGTGAGAGACAGATTCCTGTTACTGAAAAAATGAAGTATTGATGCTATGCAGGCAAAAAGCCCTGAGCTGTTCCCTATCACTTAATAATTTGTGGACATCCCATGTGGTTTGTGGTAATATAACATATATTTGAAGCATGGCATGCTTTTTCCCTCTTTTCACTAGTTGTTGTGCAGGGAAAACTTCAGTTACATAAATAATTCACAAACACTTCTTACACAGATTAATTTAAATGGGGGCAGGGAGCAGTGATAGCTCTCATTTTTCCATTGACTTTAGGTAGACAAAGAAATCTGGTGCAGAGTAAACCTGAGAATGGAACTACTTAAATCCTGTTGAAGCAGCGATCATGGGATGCTGGCATTGCTGTTCCCTGTGTGCCTCCTGGTTTAAAAACCTAGGTCTGAAGGGCTGTCAGTTGGAGAACTTTAATGAGCCTTCATTACACTAAACCTTGTGGTCTCTGAGAGAAGAAATTGGCTTATGATTGATACTGGAAATCATAAATGGCGATGGGTCAGAATTGGAGTTGGCACTAATTCACCTAGCAGTAGAGCGAAATTTAAGGTTATATACAAAATCTGGTAGTTTCATTTTTTAGCCATTATTTTTTATGTATAAATATAGTCTAATCATTTTCGTTTATGCTATGTAACACTTCTAAAAGCTGGAGAAAGAATTTTGCCAGCTGACGCTGACTTTTTTTTTTTCCTCCTAAAATGGAGGCTCATTAAATTCTCAAATCATCAGATAATCTTGACAGAGATCCTGGTTTGAGATTTTACATAAAGCTTATTTAAATGAAAACATTATTTCTGCTTTCAGGTTGCTTCTCTGTATTTGTTATACTTTTTTAAAAATGTATGTGTAATTTAATCACATTATGCAGTTTTAAAATGTAGGGTCACAGAAAGTCATGGAAAATGTTAATTAGTTACTGTGTTATCAAAAACATTTTAAAACTATTTTAAGTCTTATTTGTTTATATGGGCAAAACCACTATCATGTCACAATTTGTGATTTTGTGTAATAAATATATATACATAATCCCATTTAATCCTCGTGAAACCAAATGAACCTATGTTATCTTCTTTTACAAGTGAAACTCTGAAGGTTAACTTTCCTAAGGGCACGTGGCTGGTGTATCGTAGAGCCAAGGACCATGCCCTTAACTGCTGTCCTATACTGCATATGTTAATATTGCTACCCCTGTATATAATTTTGGCAAAAAGCACTGGGACATTTCTTTTCCCAAAGCCCATCTCTTTACTTTCAGTTTCCTGACAACAACTTTATATTCTGAAACTGTTAAAAATGTGTTGTATTATCCATCATCTTGTGCTTCTGTTTGCTGTGAATGTGGCAACAGCTCCTGTATTGGAGCAGTGTGCCCTGTGAAGCCGTTTGTTCTTTACGTCTTAGAGCAGCCTGACAGCCTTTCGTGTTGAATTCAACAAGATTGCTTTTCATTTAACGAAGCTGAATGTTGCTTTCTTGGTGAAAAATAATTAAATGCTTTTAAAGATATATTTGATTAACAGGAAGCTGATCTGTGTAAATTAATTATAACTGTAATGATGTCATAGCCTTGTCTTTTGTTATTAACCAGGTAATTGACCAGCAGTTTAGAAGCTTATTGTAACTGACGGTTAGTAGTTTGACCTTGTGTGCTGTCTGGAAGTGAAACATGCGCAATGAATGTAAATGCAGTTTGTTCATTGAGCTGCATGTGTTGTCAGAACATCTGATCTTGGGTTCTTGTTTTTATTTTTCCATTACTTCTTTGTTGAAATTGGTGGTCAGGATTATATACTCACAGTGAATATTATACTTATTTATCTTACTGAAAGCATCTGGCCAAATGGAAATGTTGCTTGTGTCCTTGAATAACTATAATCAGACATGAAACCTTGGCACATTTAGGACATACAGTCAAGTAAACAAATGCCAAAATTAAATGAATCTCATTTTTAAAGTTTGTATGAAGGATAGTAAAACAACTTTTGATAGAGAAATCAGAAAAGGAAAAATAGGGGCATATGTGATAGAGAATTTATCCCCTCTAATTCTGATTTGTCTGAGAAAATTAAAAGCATGTGGTATTTTCAATATTTGAGTAAGGAGAACTTCTAACTTTTGTAGGTTTAATTAAAGAATGGAAGTGTAGGCCGGGTGCGGTGACTCACACCTGTAATCCTAGCACTTTGGGAGGCCGAGGCGTGTGGATCACCTCAGGTCAGGAGTTCAAGACCAGCCTGGCCAACATAGTGAAACCTTTTCTGTACTAAAACTGCAAAAATTAACCAGGCTTGGTGGCGAGCGCCTGTAGTCCCAGCTGCTCAGGAGGCTGACGCAGGATAATTGCTTGAACCTGGGATGTGGTGGTTGCAGTGAGCTGAGATTATGCCATTGCACTCCAGCCTGGGCAACAAGAGTGAAACGCCATCTCAAAAAAAAAAAAAAAAAAAAGGAAGTGTGAGAGTAAAACATGGAGAACATGCAGTAGAAGTGGGATAATAATGACTGACAACCAGCCATTATTAAATGGTTAAAAATATGTAAGTACTGTGAATGTAAGAAAATATGGCATTTTACCTTCAAAAGTCCTGACCTTTGCTTGTGGAAGTAGTTGTCAGGATTGCATCTTATGAATTTTTGTCAAGTAGTGGGAGGAGGGTTTTGTCAAGTAGTGGATGGAAAGTTGTTAACTGCACATGTGAATAGGTATAGCTTATAATGTACTCCGACCTGGGGTAACTGATAGATGTTTGAAATGTATAAAATTGTTCATTTTGTGAATTTCTGTGCAGTTTGCCTCAGCAGGGTGCAGTTTTCTGCATGCATCAAAAGTGAAATTTGCGCTTTTGCTCAAATTATTCCCTAATATACAAGTTGCATTTGAGCAAATTTTTTCATTTCAAAACAAGCATTATAGCAGAGCACAATGGAGCATACTAATTACTTCTACATCCCTAAACATTATTGTATTTTATGTCTCTACGGTAACAACACATACATGCTGTTTTCTTTCTTTAAAATACCTTTCTTTCATCCACTTTTTATCTTTCAAAGCCTGACTGGGCTGAGGAAACTTCCCTAAGGTTTTCTCTGAATTAGACTGCCTTAACATTTTCAATATTGACGTATATTTTTACGTTATTTGCCCATTTTCAAAAAGTATCTGTTTTACATGACATAAGACACAAGCTTGTAGTAAAGAAAGAAAACAACCAACCCAAATGGTTGAGTGGCTTTCAGCAGAGGGAAGCATATTCATTTACTAGGCAGACTTAAGCTTTTTCTAGCTGTGATGAGATTTTGCATGAGAAACATTGTCTGAATGGTGCTTCACAACAATATAAAGATGATTCTTTGGGTGAGACCTATGTCAAGGCCTCTAATATTAGATTATATCTCCGCAAACGTCATTCTATAAAGACAACATGATATGAACTGACCATGCAGCTTTCAGTGATCTGGCAAAACACAAGGACAGTGATCCTTTATGCTAGTAATTCTTAAAAGGTAGAAAAGCAGTTTTCGCCTCTCTGACTTCTCTCTCAGAGTAATCCTTGCTTTGCAGGGTAGGGCCTGGGGGTGAAGGAAAGCCAAGATGGAACGCCTTGCAACTCCCCAACCCCCTGAAGTCCTCCCAACCAGAGTCCTAGCCAGCCAGATGGCTGGCCCTGGTAGGATAAAGTTGGAGAAGGTGTGGGTGCTTTTCTATTTACGTAGAATACATTCTAAGATGAGAAAAATGAAATTTGGATTATTGTTACTTTTTTTTAAAACTTGATTTTTAAAACTGATTTTTTTTCTTTTCTTTTCTTTTCTTTTTTTTTTTAATCTGTGACTGTGATAACAAATACCAAAATAAGTTGGGTATTTGAACATTACTTGGTACTATTCTCTATAGTATTCTATGCTGTATAGATCTACAAACTTATATTCTACATCAATTGTAACTGTTTTCTTGTCCTCAAGAAAACAGTTACAATTGATGTAGAATATAAGTTTTACATAGTGAGATTTTCTATATTTGAAATGTTTTTAAAATGCCTGAATATTTTAACGTGTAATGGAAGTCACCAGATACCTTTCTTGGGAAAAACTATTCCTTATGCCGAGATGATGTCCTCCCTAATTTTTTGGTAGTCAAAGTGTCGTATCTTACTAGTAGACAATTGGGGGTAACTTCTGGTCTCAGCTCTGACGCATAAAGATACTAGAAGTCATCATCGTCACAATAAAAAAAGCTGGACAAACTGAAAAATCAAATACTTTCCGTAGGTCCCTCAGATAATTGAGGTCACAAGTCAAATCACCACCCTGAAATCTGAAAGGCTTATGTAAAGAATCAGCCAAGATCAACTTACTGGAAGCCCCTAAAGGCAGTAACCAGTAGGGACGCTTAAACAGTAATTTTGGTGAGTTGCTGAGTCTGAGTGTAGAATAGCTTGAGAATTAAGAACTCTTTTTTGCAGACAAACCGGACCACAATTTCATTTTAAGGACAGAGCCTTGGGAGCTAGATTATTTTGATTAAAATCCCTGCTCATCTATAAAATGGTTAATAATAATACCTACTTTGTAAAGTTTAGAGGATTGAATAGGGTAATCACGTAAAGTTTGAGAGCAGTTCTACAGATTAACTAGTAATGTGGTTGTATGTCACTTTGGCTGGTGGTTTGACTTTTTATATTTTAGAATAACAATCAGTAGCAAAATGGGATTTCTTTTTCAGTCATTAAAAAATAGCTGTGATTTATTGAGTGATTACTGTATGCCTGGCATTATCTAAGAATCTCAATGTTTTAGGTTGTTTAGTTTGTATAAGAACTTTAGGATCAGGTTTAGCTATTATTACTCCATCTTACATGGTGGGAAACTGAGACATAGATTAAGTGACGTGGGCAAGGTCACATAGCTCTTAAAGCTAAAGCCAGTCAGTAGGACCAATTTAGGTTCCAGATTGTATGCTTTTAAGCTCCAATGTATAAGGAAAACACACCATTTGGAAGAGATGATGAAGGTTCCCTGGTGAATCCTGCTGGCACCGGTGGAGTAAGCATATGTGCAGGAAGCATTTGGGAGGTTAGTGAGCACTGGCATGGGCAGGGAGCCTGTCAGGAGGGAGTCAGGTCGGGAGCTGGCTTTGAGGATTGGGAAGGAATTGCGTGGGTTGGTGGAGGCAGGTGTGTGTCTCAGGCTAAGGTGCCATGGTAGCATTGCCCTCAGGCTCCGCCCACATCCCCTGGCCCTTAGGGGACATTCCAGCAGGCTTCTAGCCTCCAGACCCTACATTTCTTTGATCAAGTGCTTTCTCTGGCCCCGGATGTCCTTTTTGCCTTCTCTGGTAACACGGCAATGACAGTCAAGGCAGACTCCCTTGCCCTGTGGGCATAACACTGAGCCATATCTATATATCTGTATCTATATCTATGTGTGTATCTATATCTATTTCTATATCTATATCTATTCTAGCTCTCAGAGTTCCCCAGTGAGATTAAGCTCCAGTCATTCACAGTGATAGCTCTTTTGAGAAGATATATATATATTTTCTGTCTCTCTACATATATATGTGTAGGTATTATTTTTTACATCTTGCCATTCCTGTCATGCTTCCCTACTCCCCAGTCAGTGTATTGGTCATCTCCCAAATAAGTGACTTCCACAGGGACCCTTGTCTTAGAGCTGCTTTTTGGGGAAGCCCAGACTAAAACAGTAATGCACAATAATAATAACAACAAAGAGCTTCGTTTGTTAAGAGCGTGCTAACTGAATCTTTACTGACCTATCTTACAGATTGGGAAACAGACGGGGGTTGATGAGATAATTTGCTCAAGGTATCTAATACAATGAATAGACTGGCCTAGTGGTCTTGAGTGGCTTGATGCTAGTCAGCCATCTTAACCACCTCTTGGCACTGAGCAAACACCTAAAAACAAACATGATCTCTGATTGGGAAACCAGTCGTAGGAGGAGTGTAATAGAAAATAAGGTTAAATACTCAGTGTTTTAAGTTAAATTTCTGCGGTTTCAGAGAGCTCTTTTAGCAAGGGTCCTCTATCCTGCCATTACAAGAATGCACAAAGGGTTTCATTCTTTTTTTTTTTTTTTTCATTCTTTTAAAACTGTGTGGGTTGGATTTATGGCATCAGAGTGACCCCAGTTAATCTGGAGTTTTGAACTTGTTTTTCCCAGTTAGGAAAGTACAGAGAGGAGCAAAACCTAGCTGCCCTTCTAAGATGGTGTCATCCTGGTCTTAGATATGGATATGCCAGATTCTAGGTGGTGTCTATAGGGAAGATGACCTTACACTATCACCCTTTCCAGAAGTTCTAATCCATAGGAGATCTAAGACAGAGTGATTTTTAAGAGGCTCTGTGCACATGTATGATTTTCTGAGGTCCCTTGTAGATTCCACTGAGATTGCGTGAAATCCACCCAGCAAATGGGCAACAGTAAATGAATAAAAGTGTTTGTATGCATAAAAGGACTCCTATTTGCTGCAGAATCTTCTGTGAGACTTCTTTGGTGATCACGAGAAAAGGAAAGCTAGGGTAGTTCCGTACAACTCTATTACATGTGTTTTTCTAAATCTACATCCTTAGTCACCCTAGGGAGTTGAAGCATTGTCTCCTGTCTGATTACATTCAGGAAATAAAGCAACTTAACTCCTTTGAAACGAGGAACAATAAGTGTGCCCTATGCCTTTTTTTTTTTTTTTTTCCTCTGAGCCTAATAACTCTGCCTTACCTGTGGAAGATGGTCAGTATGTTACTTGTTTTGAGTCCCGTTGATGACCTTGTTAACATTTAGCCTCTTCCAGGAAGGAAGAAGCTAAACTTTTTTCCATCAAGGAGAATTGATAAATTCCTCTCCATTTCTCTCTGTGTATTTCCATGTCTTTTTCTCCATATATGTCTCTGCATTTGAGGGTGTGTGTGGGTTCCAAACACATTCCCCCCAAATGCAGAGACAATAGATGGAGAAAGATTTTCAGTCTTAAGACTAGAATTAAACTTCCTGAGCTCTGTGTGCAGCAGAGCAACTTGATCCAACTGAGCCTAAAGAAACCAGTTGTTCAGGAGGTTGATGACCTTGGATATCCAGGACCACACAACTAGGAGCCAAATCAGGATGGGCAGAACCAGGACAGCTGGCAAAAGTAGAGGTGGAAGCGTCCCCTCTCTGGGAAATAGTCCCTCCAGTTATTTTTTATCGTCTTTGCTTTTTTTAACCTCAGGTTTCCAAATTACCTGGGGATCCCCTGCACTTTGCTCAGCACTACCAAGGGCTCATCTTTTCCTCTCACTTTGGCAAAAGTCTGTAATCCCTTGGAATGAATTAATTGTGAATCCTATACCTTCACTCTGTGTAATTTAGTTAAACTGACAGATGAGCCTTTTTGTTGTTGTTGCTATTGTTGTTGAAAGTAGTTTAGAGCATTTCCTAAATCTGCAGTTCCCTTCCTCAGCCTTTTGCCTTTACCTGAAACCAACACGCATGTAGTTCCTTTGGAATTTTTACCCTCAACAGCCAGTCTTCAGTGTGGTAAAGCGTGGTGTTTGTTGTGGTGGTGTTGGTGGCTTTTTGTTGGCTTCTTTTATCTTTTTTTTTTTTAATTTTTTATTTTTTGAGACGGAGTCTCGCTCTGTCGCCCTGGCTGGAGTGCAGTGGTGCAATCTCAGCTCACTGCAAGCTCCGCCTCCCGGGTTTACGCCATTCTCCTGCCTCAGCCTCCTGAGTAGCTGGGACTACAGGCGCCCGCCACCTCGCCCGGCTAGTTTTTTGTATTTTTTAGTAGAGACGGGGTTTCACCATGTTAGCCAGGATGGTCTCGATCTCCTGACCTCGTGATCCGCTCGTCTCGGCCTCCCAAAGTGCTGGGATTACAGGCTTGAGCCACCACGCCCGGCCTGGCTTCTTTTATCTTTTAGTTCTTCAGCTGTTCTATCCTCCTCCTCAGTGGCAAGGCCAGCACAGTTGCTGAAGTCTTCGGTTTAGCCATGTATACTTTCTACCCTGCCATATTTCCTCTTCAGTGAAACTGATCTCATCTTTCCATAAACAGTCTGAATCAATTTTTTTTTTTTTGAGACGGAGTCTCGCTCTGTCGCCCAGGCTGGAGTGCAGTGGCCGGATCTCAGCTCACTGCAAGCTCCGCCTCCCGGGTTCACGCCATTCTCCTGCCTCAGCCTCCCGAGTAGCTGGGACTACAGGCGCCCACCACCTCGCCCGGCTATTTTTTTGTATTTTTTTAGTAGAGACGGGGTTTCACCGTGTTAGCCAGGATGGTCTCGATCTCCTGACCTCGTGATCCACCCGTCTCGGCCTCCCAAAGTGCTGGGATTACAGGCTTGAGCCACCGCGCCCGGCCTGAATCAATCTTACTGCCCCTTGAATTTTGTTGAATCCCTAGGACAGAACTGATTATCAAGACCTGACTTGCCAGTTTCTTTTGGTGATTCTATTTATTGCCTTGGACCTGCATTTCTGTGGCTTAGAATAGATGATAGTATCATTTGAAATCACTTTCCCATAGTTAATTTAAACTTCCATTTTTATAGCTGCCACCTTAGTTTTGCCACAGTAATTTTTGTGTTTACAAAAATAAATTTTATAAAAATGTTTGTGTGCAATGGCTCCAGAAATTCTGGTGACTCTAGAATACCTAAAGTGATGGTACAAGGATGTGGTGGAGCCTTTGGCAGGTTATTAGGTCATGAAGGTGGACCCCTCATGAATTGGATTAGAGTCCTTATGAAAGGGACGCCAGAGAGCTCTCTTGCTCTCTTTCTACCATGTGAGTATATAATGGAAAAACAGTTCACAACCCATGAGAGGGCCCTCAACAGAACCTAACCATTCTTATACCCTGATGTCACACTTGCAACGGGCAGAACTGTGAGAAATAAATTTCTGTTGTTTATAATCCTCCTGTCTATGGTACTTAGTTATAGCAGCCTGAACTAAGACAATTGCCAGAAACAATATCTAAGTCAAAATTTATTGCTCTACCTTGTCTCTTTCAGTAAGATCTTATTTTTTAAATTTAATTAATCTTATTTTTAGAGACAGGGTCTCACTCTGTTGCCCACTGTGATAGCTCACCACAGCCTCAAAGTCCTAGGCTCAAGTGATCCTCCTGCCTCAGCCTCCTAAGTACCTAGGATTATAGGTGTGTGCCACTGTACCTGGCTAATTTTTTGTTTTTTTATTTTATTTTATTTTATTTTGTAGAGATGAGGTCTTGCTATGTTTCCCAGGCTGGTCTTGAATTCCTGGCCCCAAGCAATCCTCCTAAATTGGCCTTACAAAATGCTGGGATTATAGGCAAGAGCCACTGAGCCAAGCCTGCAGATTTTCTTTTCTCATTATTCACTTCTAATTAAATTTTACACTGCATATTACAGATGGAGGTTGAGCTAAAATGAAGCATTGTTTTGGTCCCATTTAGTACTTTTTTATTTATTTTTTTTTTTGAGATGGAGTCTCGCTCTGTCACCCAGGCTGGAGTGCAGTGGCATGATCTCCCCTCACTGCAAGCTCCGCCTCCTGGGTTCATGCCATTCTCCTGCCTCAGCCTCCCAAGTAGCTGGGACAACAGGCTCGTGTCACCACACCCGGCTAATTTTTGTATTTTTAATAAAGATGGAGTTTCACCACATTGACCAGACTGGTCTCGAACCCCTGACCTCGTGATCCACCCGCCTCTGCCTCCCAAAGTGCTGGGATTACAGGCATGAGCCACTGCGCCTGGCCCATTTAGTACTTTTAAAACATTCAAACTTCAGCTTATCCTCCAGGAAGCATTTATGTGAAAGAAGAGTCACTGACATCTCTTCTAAAGGTTCCTGGTCTAGTGGCTTAAGTTAAAAAATATTGGCCATAAAGCAGAACATTGAACTATTTCCTGGCATGCCTCTAGATCACAGCCTAGAATTTTATAAGATTTTTATTTAACTACTTATAGCAGCCATTTGAGACATCTGTTACATGCTGTGGAATTGCAGAATGTGGAACTTGGCTTTCTTGAGGCAGGCCAGCCTGCTGGTGCTGCTCACAGGCATAGGGGCCCCCAGAAGGGTCACAGCTGGGAGTCAGGAAACTGCAGGGCTTCATGGTGGAGCAGCACTGTCTGGTGGGAAGAGCTGACTTTGAGTCCTTACACTCCAGCTTCTGGGCATCATCACCTTGGTTTCTTTATCTGTGTAATAAAAAAGTGGAATTTCTTTCTGTCTTTCATGGTTTCACACCAAAACTGCTGGAAGGACTTTCACTAAATTGAGCACAAGATGTAATCTGTGGGAGGCGCGAGAAATTCACTTTCGTCACCTCTTGTGGTGAGAGAGTCCATGTGACTGCCCATCTGTGGGAATGGCCTTGCTTATTAAGCACCTTGGACAGAGAAAGTGCAGGCCTGAAATTTCAACATCCCCAAAAAGTCTGAAGGGCTGAAGCTCCATGGATGTACATCTCACGTGGGCAACTCTATGGAGCGTGTTTTAGAATGGGCAACTGGACAGTTAGTGATTTTTCTTGGCAGGCGGTGGGTAGACCAGCTAGTAGATAAGGTGGAACTAATTTCGCCTGCACAGGATTGTGAGAATTAAGTGAAATGAAGCAAATTATATATGATTACTTTTAAACTATAATTGCATAAAAGGTATTGGGAGGTATGTAAATATTATAAGACCTTCATTCCTGGGATGAATAGCTTGAAGTTGATCAGATAATGTTGATAAATATTTAATATCTGCTAATACTTATGTAGTACTTATGTTTCAGGCATTATTCTGTGTTTTACCTATATTACTCATCAACAACTCTATGAGGTGTTCCTTATTATTACTTAATATCTGTTTTGTAAATGAGGAGACTGAGGTAGAGATTGATTAAGAACTTAACCTACGGGCCGGGTGTGGTGGCTCACACCTGTAATCCCAGCACTTTAGGAGGCTGAGGCGGGTGGATCACCCAAGGTTAGGAGTTCAAAACCAGACTGGCCAACATGGCAAAACCCTGTCTCTACTAAAAAATACAAAAATTAGCTGGGTCTGCTGGCATGCGCCTGTAATCCCAGCTACTCAGGAGGCGGAGGCAGGATAATTGCTTAAACCTGGGAGGCGGAGATTGCAGTGAGCCAAGATTGTACCACTGCACACCAATCTGGGTGACAGAGTGAGACTCTGTTTCAGAAAAAAAAAAAAAAAAGCACTTACCTAATGTCATGTAGCTCCCAAGCAATTAAGCAGGATTTGAACCTAACTCATTTGACTCCAGAGTCCATTCCATTAATTATGACACTATTCATCGTTTTTTAAAAATCTGCTTAAAGATATTTTTCCCATAAAGAGTATCGCTACCTGAGACACTGTGCAGTGTTTTAACCATGAATACAGAAAGCCATTGGGTGGATTGAGGTGGGGGTACAACATGGTGAAATTGGATTTTAAGCAAGTTGAGTCAGGTACTGTGTAAGTAGACTAGGGGAAGAGTGTAAGGTGATAAAGGCCTGATTTCTGTTGAGATCTTTCAGCATGTAACACATGTTCTTATTAACAGCTTATCTGTCTAGAACATTCTTCATATGTCCATTTAGTGGTCTTAAATCCCAGCTCCTCAGAGGTTACATATTTTGCCTATACATGCCTTCCATATGGGTGGCATTGATACTAAAGGCAGGCTATTATAAAGCACATCTGAACATTATCCCACTAAGGGATCAGAAATTTTGTATTCGTGTTCATCTGGGGAGATGGTGTATGAAGGAAAAAAGGAAGGAGGAGCTTTTATGTCTTAAGAACTCTAGGTTTGAGCTTGGGTGTGGTGGCTCACACCTGTAATCTCAATACTTTGGGAGGCCAAAGTGGGAGGATTGCTTGAAGCAAGGAGCTCAAGAGCAGCCTGGACAATACAGCAAGACCCCATCTCTACAAAAAATACATATAAAAAAATAGCTGGATGTGGTGACACTTGCTTGTAGTCCCAGCTCGGGAGGCTGCTGTGGGAGGACCACTTGAGCCTAGGAATTCAAGGCTGCTGTGAGCTATGATTGCACCACTGCACTCTAGCCTGGCAGCAGAATGAGACCCTGTCCCTAAAAAGCAAAAAAACCCTCTAAGTTGGATAAATTAAAGTCAGAAAGACATAGGCAGCTGTCATTAGAGAGATAGTCGAATCGTTGTGTTCAGCTGGGTGAGATGGTTTCTTAATATGGCTGAAACAATGGAGGGTGTGAAGTTGGAGAACCGTCATATTAAAGATCTCAGTAGGCTTCAAAAGGAGGAAATGCTCTCGCTTCCCAGTTGCTTCTGAAATGGAGTCTAAGTTGTAGATATTTCCATGAATAGATACTGAAATATAATTATTGAGAGAGTGTCACATAAAGACGAGATTCCCATTACCATCCTAATGTAATTTGATTCCAGTTTTTATTTTTTATTCATGAAGTCAGTTTTCATTCATTTGATTGTCTTCATTTCTTTGTATCTCTGCCATTAATGTGAAGGAAGGAAACAGAGGTCCCTACTCTAATTCCCTCTGATTTTATCATTAATGTAGCTCTGGAAGCCATTTAACAGATTAGATAGCCAGAAAAAAAATGTCATTTATGTGCAACTAGTCATCAGGTAATTATGCTGTCTAACTAAGGTTTCATACTATACCCCCAGGACTCCCTATTTACTAATCAACTCAGGTAGAATATGCATTCTGGTAAATTGAACATGGTGTAATGATGTGAAGCCATACCATCTGCTATTATGTTAAATATTTAAATATTACATTTTAAAAGCACAATTTACATGTTATTTAAACAACTATGTTTTGCATATAGCAAAGCTTTTCAAAATGCATTCATGTATTTGAAAAGAGAAAACAGATTACTTTGTGAGTATTCAGTTCTTGTTTTTCACTAAATGCAAATATATATTATACCATTTTCTTATTTTCAAAACTGTCTTGAAAATCTGCATTTTGTGACTGGATTCTCTTGGAACCTAAGGAAACTAAAGCTTTTAAGAAAAATAAAATTATGCTAAGTAGTTTTATTGGAAGAACAAAGAATTTTATTGTTATTATCTTGGACTAAAATGTTCTCATCCATTGGCTCTATAGTAACAGTAACAAGTGGAGCAAACAATTTCATAAATTTGGACTAGAAAAGCCGTGAATGAATAAGATTCCTGAGAGAGTTACAAGGGTTGGAAGAAAAGCTCCAGTTCAGTTTATTCACAGAGAAAGATGACTGTAATGAAACAAAATAAGTGAGAAAAACTGCATCTAGTGTGTGTGTATATTTTGACCACATTAATGCACTATTTGTGATGCACAAATTTGCTGTCTAGCTCTTGTAATTAAAAAAGCAGAGGAAGTTTTTATGTTTAGTATAAATAATTTGCTATTTTCATAGCATTTTTGCTTTGTTTGCATTAATAAAACACACTAACCTTTTTTTTTTCTAAATAATTGCACAGAATTTGTAGTCAAATGTGTTGGCCTAAGCAATATCTTGCCACTGGAGTACATTCGCATTCCTTTCCAACATATTATATCACAGGGCAATGGTAGAGCTGCAGTCTTTGTGGTTTAACCAGGACAGTTTGTTTGTGGTTTCACCTTTCTTTCTGAAGATTTCTCTTGACCTGAGCTTGTTAAATAATTTTCTGTAGAAAGCGTGAGTGAGTGTGTATGTGTGTGTGTGTTTGGGTACATGTGTGCTTATGTGTGTGCCTGTGAACATGTGTGTGTTTGTATTGTATTTTAAGCAATGAAAATCTAAGCATTTTCTCAGTATCATGAGTCTTTAGGGAAATGAAAATCAGTATTACTTCACATCCACCAGGATGGCTACAGTAAAAAAAAAAAAAGATGGATATATACAAGCATTGTTGAAGATGTGGTGAAACTGGAACCGTTGTACAGTGCTGAAGGGAATGTAAATGGTATAGAAATTTGGAAAACAATTTTGCAGTTACTCAGAAAGTTAAGCATATAGTCACCATATGAGCCAGCAATTTCACTCTTAGGTATATACCCCAGAGAACTGAAAACATATGTTCATAAAAATTGTACATGAATGTTTATAGCAGCATTATTCATTAGAGCCAAAAAGTGGAAACAAATGTCCATCAGCTGATGAATGGATGAACAAAATATGGTATAATCATACAATGAAATACTATTTGACCATAAAAAAGAAACAAAGTATTGATAGTTGCTACAACATGGATGAACTATGAAATCATTATGCTAAGGGAAAGAAGCCAAATACAAAAGGCCATGTGTTGTGTGACTTCATTTATATGAAATATCCAGAATGGGCAAATTCATAGGGACAGAGAGTATTAAAGATTAATTGTTGCCAGGCACTAGGTGGGAAGTGAGTGAGTGACTGCTAATGGGTATGGGGTCTCTCTTTGAAGTCATGAAAATTCTAGAACTAGATAGGCACAACCTCGTGAATATACTAAAAAAAAACACACACTGAATTGTGCTCTTTAAGATTGAATTTTATGGTATGCGAGTTATATTTCAGCTTTTAAAGATGAATGCTAAATCCCAGTTATGCCTAGTGTTCCATTATTGGAATGCTAAGCTTATGGGAGTTATTTATATCCTGCTGTTCAAGGTCATCGCCAAGGTCTAGTTTTTCACACACAAAAATTGCAACCTCCAGCATAAATGGGTTAAGCATCTGGAAGGTCAGGTATTAGCAAAGTACTGAGTTTGAGTGATAAGAGGACTCTTGCCGAATGACTTGAACAAACCTAAATTTTCCCTTATTTCTTAGAGCATATACTTCAAATATTCAAAACTGTTAAATGAAATTTACCAAAGGCATGAAAGTAGTGCTAATGATATAGCATTAATATATCTCAATTATGTAGTGACAGACTTTTCTTGAATCTTCAAGGGGGAAAAAACATACAATTTAAGAATATTTCGGTGAATAGTTTTGGAATTTGTTATACTTTTAGTAATACGGAAGTCTCAATCTTCAGAACAGCATTTGATTACTCCCATTAAGACTCTGTAGTTCCTGTCTTTCTTGTGAAATTAATTTTGTTGGTAGCAGACACCAAATTGGGAATAGAATTTATAACTGGTATATATTCTTGCAATTTAATGGTCTCAATTCTTATTGAACATTTAAATCTGGAAATTGAGATATATACTGCCTTAGTAAATGATAATGATGAAATATTTTCTGCTTTGTAAGTAGAATTGAAAATCACTGTAATTAGTTTCTTTTCCCTTTTTACTCCTTTCTCTCCCCCTTGAGACACATTGGTTTCCCAAGTTACGAATTCAGTTTCTTTTGTTTGTTCTAGCTGCTTAGTCTTTCTTATTACATACCTGTTTAATTTTTAATTTCTCATTAAAAGTAAATATGGCTAATTTTCCTATCAATATTGCAAGAAACCTTCCATTTCTCTCTGCCATAACCTTGATATAGTACTGTCTAGTCTGTATTATTACATAATTAAAATGCTTTTTTTTTGTCAAATAGTTCTGGCAAAGCAACTTATCAATACGTTTTAAATGGATCAGAGATTTATTTCTGTAATGTTGAGATTAGCGTTATAAATACTGTCATGGACCTAAAAATGCTAAGTGGAATAATATGTTCAATGCTCTGGGAAAAGTTGTTAAAATTGCAGGAAACATACTTAAAGATGAACGTATCGTAGGTATTCAGACCTTCTTAATCAGTTTCATTTATCATATAATGTAGACACATTAAAAAAATACACTAATCTTGAGTCATTTGAGAAATACAATTGGCCCTCCATATCCTTGGATCCTGTATCCATGGATTCAACCAACTACAGATTGAAAATTTTTGGCAGGTGTGGGGTGGGAAATGGATGATTGCATTGGTGCTGAACATGTACAGACTTTTTTTTTTCTTGTCATTATTCCCTAACAATACAATAAAACAACTATTTGCATAGCATTTATGTTGTATTAGGTATTATAAGTTACCTAGAGATTATTCAAAGTATATGGGAGGGTGTGCATAGGTTATATGCAAATACTACACTGTTTTATGTAAGGGACTTGAGCATCCATCGATTTTGATATCTGTTGGAGGTCCTGGAACCAATCTTCCATGGATACCCAGGGACAAGTGCATTTACTAAGCATGAACCATATGCCTGTCACTGTGTATTTGTGGTGATCCTATGGTGGCTGTGAGTACTGTTGGTGATCAAAACGGATAAGGTTATTCCTGCCCTTGGCTGTTTATACTCCTGCCCTTGGCTGTTTATACTGTAATCCTGGAGCTACTGATTTGGTAGCACCCATGCGACTGGAGCATAGTGACTGATGCAGAGACCAGCTTGAGATGAGACCACCTGGGTGGTGGGCAGGGAACTGGTGATATAAGCATATAGTTATGGGAAAGAGTTTGAACTTATTCTTGCTGTGATGACAAGCCATCAGAGGCTTACTACTGGGGAGTCCAACTTCAATTTTATACAAGATTATGCTAAGCAGTGGTGGAAAATAGTGGGTATCAGAGGAGAAGCAGAGGATTCAGTTGGTTGGATTTTATGGTAATCAGGCAAGCTATGATGGTGACCCAGACTAAAGTAGTGGCCCTAGAGCTAGAAAGAAGTAGATTGATAAAAAACTGTTTAGAAGAATTAATAAAACTTGATGGATAGGATTTGGGGGTAGCAGGGTGATAAGGTTAAGGTCAAAGGACATGTCAAGGACCTTTCTACGTCTTTGGCTTGAACAACTGGATAGGTGGAAATCCCGTGTCTTGAGGTGGAGCACATGAGAGGAGGAGCTGATTTGGAAGGGGCAGTCCAGTGTTCAGCTTGGGGTATGTAGAGTCTGGTGGGGAGGGTGTGTTTGTAAGGTAAGGGAGCACAGGGACTGTCCTTTCTTGAACTCTGGTAACTGGCTCGTGGTCTGGATGCAAGTTATAATACATAAACCATTTCTAAAACCCAACAGATTTTTACAGGTTTTCAGTTCACAGGTAAGTTGCTATAACTGATGATGCCTCTGTGGTCTTTCAGATAGCGCAGCACTCTAAAAATTTCTATGTATTTGATAGTCAAAACATTAACTATATTCATTTTATAGTCAGTGCTCACTTACTGTGATCGGTCTTCCTTGGTGTTCCTAGAACCGTGCCTCTCTGGCCCACAAGGTCAGGTTACAGATTTGATCTTTACATGGTTAAGTTGGATTTTCTAAGTTGTCTTTTGACAGGCTGCATCCCTCACCTTGGATGGCTGACCTGGTAACTGATTAGGAAGGAAACTGCTCTACAGTTGTTATGAACTAGGACTGATTTGTCTTTCCTACCACTTAAGACTCAAAACGTATGTTCTACCTACACTGGGACTCTAATGGCCTTTGTTTACAAAGGTGGAGCCCAACAGATATGCACTTCTTACATTGGCTATGGTTATATCTCCTTTGGCATTAAGTATGCATTTATGGAGAAGTAAAGCCACACAATTTTACTTCTCTTTTGATTTCCTGTGGACAACATTTTTATTCCTTCAACAAGTATAAGTAGGCCATTTAAAGGCTGGGAATATAAGTGTTTTGTTATTTGCTGTACCTCCAGTGCCTGGCACAGGGACTGGCACGCATATGGCACTTGATAAATATTTATTAAATACATGAGTGAAAGAAGGAATGGCTGAATCATTGTTCTGTGAGAAAGGATAATTCAGTTTTCAGAATCCAAGGCGGCAGGCAAACTATATTTTCCTCTAAGATTATGTCCCTGGAACCTGCTGAGAAATCAAAGCTGAAAAATAGAAATTTGGGCATCATCCTGATAAAAAGAATTACAAAAATCATGAAAGTGGAAGCCCTTTAGTGTGTGCAGGGGGCAGTAGGGATAGAGGAGAAGCGAACAGCAGAGAAACGGGTTGGAAGGAGGAGTGAAGCCTCAGGAAAGCAAGGAGTCCTGTGGAAGCAGGAGCAGTCAACAGTGGAGAGCTGGGAGGTGCGAAGGGATGCAGACACAAAGACACCTTTTCATCTGGCCAGAAGTAACTTAGGAAAGTGCAATCAGAGCCTGGGACACAGTGTAAAGTAAGACTGAGAATTCTGTCCTTTTATCTATATTCTTCATTACTAGTGATTGTAATTGAGGGGCAAGTTTTTCTTGAGCAAAGATGTAGTTTTGATTTTCTGCTACATAAAGCCCAGCATCATAAGACACTCTTGGCAATGATATTGAAGGGTTTATTTTGAGATTTCTTGTAAGCTGATTATTTACTGATCAATAATCAAGGCCAGTTTTTTTATTGTTCCTATTAAAGGTAATAATGTTTGATATATATAATATACATATTTATGTGTATGTGTGCACACGTGTACACACATGTTGATAAATTTAGGAGAATTACAAAAAAGTCACAGTAGGAAAAGATTTGAAAATTGACTTGAGTTCTAATGTGAAAAATATAGGTCATTTATCCAGAGTTATTTGGAAGCATTTCAGTTTAAATTTCATTAAATTCTCTAGTTCATAAGAATGCTACAGAGCTACAATAATAACAATATAGAAACTTGAGTTGTGCTAATACATGGGGTTGTGCCAGTAATGTGTGTGTGCATGCCTGTGTAGGTATATGGCTAATTGTATGTGTGTGTGTGTGTATGCACACACACATTTGAGTCTTTTTAGGATGTTACCATTTGCAAAGGAATTAGTTCTTACATAAGTAAGTTTACTTTATAGAAATGAAAGTAGTAGCTACTGTTTATTCTGCAGCTCTTTTGTTCCAAGCATGTTACAGTAATCCTGGGTAGGAGGTTTTATGATTCTTAAAGTGAAGAAGTTGAAGTTCAGAAAGTTTAAATGATTTGCCCCAAGTCACAGAGCTGGAAGATAGGAGAATCCTGCCTTTTTTTTTTTTTTTTTAATACTCATGCATTGTCCAGTGTGCAGTTAGAGTCCTTAGGGTGTAAGAGTGAGTTACCTGTTTGGTTGGGGGCCAATTAATCTCCATAGAGAAAACAGAAACCATTAGATGAGAACTTTTTCAACATTTTGCACCTAATCTATTTAATATCCATAGCTACACCTATTTTTCTTTTCTTTCTGTTAAGAGGAAAAGGCTCTTGCCTCCAAGCACTTCATCCTTTTTATTTATCTGTGTCTCTGCCTGCACCTCTTCCCTTACTAGCTTCTTCCCATGAGCATAAACCAATTTCTCCCTGTCTTAGTCCGTTTAGGGTTGCTATAAATACCTGAGTCTGAGTAATCTCTAAAGAAAAGAGGTCTATTTCGCTCACAGTTCTTCTGGCTTAAAGTTCAAGATTGAGCATCTGGTGGGGGCCTCAGGCCACTTCCGTTTGTGGTGAAAGGTGAAGGGGAGCTAGCATGTGCAGAGATCATGTGGTGAGAGAGGAAGCAAGGGAGTGGGAAGGTGCCAGTCTCTTTTAACAATCAGCGCTGGCAGGAACTAATAAGAGTGAGAACTCACTCACCCCCTGACCCCAGGGAGGGCATTCATCTTTTCTTGAGGGATACTCCCCCATGACCCAAACACCTCCCATTAGGTTCTACTCCAATACTGGGGATCGGATTTCAACATGAGGCCGGGTAGTGGCTCCTGCCTATAATCCCAGCACTTTGGGAGGCTGAGGCAGACATATCACCTGAGGTCAGGAGCTCAAGACCAGCTTGACCAACATGGTGACACGCAGTCTCTACTAAAAATAGCTGGGCATGGTGGCACCTGCGTGTAATCCCAGCTACTCGGGAGGCTAAGGCATAAGAATCATTTGAACCCAGGAGGTGGAGGTTGCAGTGAGCCAAGATCATGCCATTGCACTTCAGCCTGGACTACAGAGTGAGATTCGGGCTCTAAACAAATAAATACATTCATTCGTTCATTCATTCAACATGAGGTTTTGGAGGGACAAACACCTAAACCATAGCACTCCCCAAAGGCAATACCTTCTGTATTAGTTGTAATGTTGCATAACAAACCACTCCAAAGCTCAGTGAAGTAAACCAGTACCATTTATTTAGCTTACTGTTTTGTGGGTCAGCAAATTAGGCTGGGCTCAACTGGACTCACTTGTATACCTGTGGTCAGCTAGACAGCTTCACCTCTGGAGAAGTAGCTGACCAGTGGCAAGGACCTTCAGGGTGACTGCAGTCTGTACCTTTCTTTCATTACTCAGCACACTGGCCTAAAGTTCACATGGTTGCTTGAGAGGGTTTCAAGAGAGAAGCCTATAAATCATCTTGAGGTGTAGGCTGGGAGCTCGTGTAGTATCCCTTCCTCCACATTCTGTTAGCCAAAGCATGTCACAATGCCAGCCCAGGTCCAGCGGGGTGGAGAAGCGGGCTAGTAAGCCATGGAACTTCTCATTGTCATTAACCCCAAATCATATTGTTGGGATCAACAATATCACCCTTGATTTGGGGTTAATGTTAGATCTCATAGTTCTCATAGTTAGATGACCACCTCAGGCTGCGTTTGTGCCTGTGCTCTGGGTTCCCTCTCTCACTGCAGTTAGAACATCATGTGGCCGCTGTTGGTTTATTTCTCGGTGGAAAGTGAGCCTCTTAAAACCAAGGACTGTGTATCAACCCAGGATTTGGCTTGTAGAGGAGGTAACGAAAAGCTGAAGTTGTTGTGAAAGTAGATGTCAGACCATTGGTATCTGGCAGCATGGAAATTGGGATTCAAGATAATGTATGCTTGTGTCTTCAAACTTGCTTGTTGATGTTTAAAAACTTTGGAGCAAACTCATTCTAACATATCAAAATCAAATATTTCTTTGAAAAAAATGGAGGGGGTAAAGAATCCTGGCTAGGATTCTGAGTAGAAATCATTTAATGCTTGCACACTATCTTTGTAGGTTTTTCATGAGGTTACATGTTTGTTTATAAGGAAGTCAAGTTAATTTCGTGACGTGTTTGTCAGAGAAAACTGTCCATTAACTGATTCATTGGGATTTGGGATAAAATTTCTATTCTAGAATGTAAAATGAAGGAAGGGTGTCAGTCAGCATCCTAGATATTACTCTAGAAGATGTTGAACGTAAATATTTCTGTTAGAATGAGTAGTAGCATTTACCTTAAGGGAGTTTGTCTTGAAGTGAGTATGTCTTATTGTGCACTGATTCTTAATTGATTGTTTTTCACATGCATTTTGTGTTTTAGGTTCAGCTGTCTATATATCTCCCTAGATACCTAAAACTGACTACCTGATCACGTCTTCCCATTGCTGAGCTATTTCCCTGATATCTGGCCATGCAACGGAGATCAAGAGGGATAAATACTGGGCTTATTCTACTCCTTTCTCAAATCTTCAATGTTGGGATCAACAATATTCCACCTGTCACCCTAGCAACTTTGGCCCTCAACATCTGGTTCTTCTTGAACCCTCAGAAGCCACTGTACAGCTCCTGCCTTAGTGTGGAGAAGTGTTGCCAGCAAAAAGACTGGCAGCGTTTACTGCTCTCTCCCCTTCACCATGCTAATGATTGGCATTTGTATTTCAATATGGCATCCATGCTCTGGAAAGGAATACATCTAGAAAGAAGACTGGGAAGTAGATGGTTTGCCTTGGTTATCACCACATTTTCTGTACTTACTGGAGTGGTATACCTGCTCTTGCAATTTGCTGTTGCCGAATTTATGGATGAACCTGACTTCAAAAGGAGCTGTGCTGTAGGTTTCTCAGGTAAGGGAGACAAAATTGTGAGGTTGCATGCATAAAGGAAGCAAGGGAGGTGTGGCTGCTGTCATTTTATGAAGTGTGGGTCCCTAGTTGGTGAGAGGAACCAAATTCTAAGTGGTTAATGGCTGCTGATGCTTTGCATCTTGAAGAGGAGGCTGGAGCATGCAAGGACTAGTTTTTGCCATTTAACATTATGCTGCATCATCCACTCTTAGACAGTCTGCACTAGGACCTGCTGGGAGGTGGTTTGTAGAAGACATAGTATTGGAAATATGCACCAGCTCCATATGGTAGGGTCACAGAAAGACCCACAGATGTATCTGTAATAGGGAGGTCTCAAAAAAGATGACTGTGCTTGTGAAGTAGGCTCAATGTGCTGTCTCTGATTACCAACTTGTCTGCACCTGGTGAGACAGAGCACACTCATCTGCAACAAGTTACATGAGGCAGATTTAGTATTGACAGTTAGGCAGCAAGGGACAACAGGAGCCTAGGATTCATTGTGAGCCCGTCCTTCAAGGCTCAAAAAGCTGCCCAGGGCTGTTGGAGTCTTGACTGTGTGTGCTCCTTTCATGCAGATAAGGAACCCCGAAGAGGCAGCCAGGTACAAACCTGGGAATCACATGAATCACTAGGCAAAGCTTTGAAAGACATCCTATTTAGGGAGTGGATTAGGCTGTTTCAGCCAACCCCCTTTTATCTCAGGGTGTTGAATTTCCAGCACATTTCCACAGTTATTCTTGAGAACGACAAGCGAGAAAGGAGGGGGAGATCTACATAGGTCCAAGTCCACCTGGAGAACTGTCCTGCATATGCCTCTGGATGACTTTGTTAATAAATGCACTACACCCTGGTATGGCATGCTGGCCCTGTTTTAGGAGCCATGATAGTCACTCTGCATAACCTAACCAATTTAATTTATACAGCAGATCCATGTGGAGATGGGATTGTCTTGATTTTATTTTATTATTTTTTTATTTTTTTGAGACGGAGTCTCGCTCTGGTGCCAGGCTGGAGGGCAGTGGCGTGATCTCGGCTCACAGCAACCTCCGCCTCCCAGGTTCAAGCGATTCTCCTGCCTCAGCCTCCCGAGTAGGTGGGACTACAAGGCACGTGTCACCATGCCCAGCAAATTTTTGTATTTTTAGTAGAGACGGGGTTTCACCATGCTGGCCAGGATGGTCTGTATCTCTTGACCTTGTGATCCACCCACCTTGGCCTCCCGAAGTGCTGGGATTACAGACGTGAGCCACTGTGCCCGGCCTTGATTTTATTTTACTTTTTTTATTTTTAATTTTTTTTTTCCTGACCACCTGTGGACTGTTGGGGGATTGTCCTGATTTTATAGATGAGGAAGCCAAGACCCAGAGAAGTGAAGTCACTAGCACAAGGTTACCCAGCTAGGAAGCGATGGAGCTGGGATTTGAACCCAGTCTGCGTATTAGCTGTATGATGCATTGTCTCTCACCTTCTTCGTCACTAGTTCCTTTTTACAGATATTTCATGGGACCAAAATTTCCAGCAGGTTTTAAATTAGGTGTTCTAAATATTAGAATGTGAAGGGGAAGAGAGAAAAGTCCTGAAACAAGGAAATCTAATCTAATCCTTCCTTCTGCTTTTCCTGACATCCTTCCCCTTTCCTTCCAAGATGTGTCCTTATGCATCTAATTGTGGGAGAAGAAAGAATATATGCCCTGCCTTCAACATGTTTTTCCATAGAGGTTAGAAAAATACAAATTACTGGTATTTTTATTGAGTTAAAATTATATAGCATAACTATTTTATTTTATAGTGTACACTATTTTATAGTGTACAGTTCACTGGCATTTAATACCAATGATAGTATTTTATTCACATGTTAGGTATTATGTATTTAGTAGCATACTGAACACCAATATGAACTTCTATATTTACAAACATCAAAGGCGTGACTGCCTTTAACGTTGTCTTTTTACCGAATGCAGGATTTTAAGGAATAGGGTATGTTTTAAAGCAAAAAGTTGGATGTAATCGAATAATCATTTTCACTTTTAATTGGCTTTCTTTGTAAATGTTGATACTCCTACTTTGGGATTGTTAATATTTGCATGTTCTTCATTCTCTTTTAGGAGTTTTGTTTGCTTTGAAAGTTCTTAACAACCATTATTGCCCTGGAGGCTTTGTCAACATTTTGGGCTTTCCTGTACCGAACAGATTTGCTTGTTGGGTCGAACTTGTGGCTATTCATTTATTCTCACCAGGGTAAGTGTTTTCTTTTAGGGAATACAGTTGAAGAACCTGATGTTCCATGGAGAAAAAAAATTGCAATAATAACAAGGAAACCACTTGTTTTCCACAGTGAGGTTTATTCTTTATCTGTTAGGACAGAGTCAAGCTTGATGGTTTTAATGTCAGACATTTCTGGGTTTAAATCTTGTTAACTATTGAGCTGTATAATTGTAGGTTACTTGTCCTAACTGAGTTGCAGATTCCTCGTTTTTTGACTAGGAGAAACTGTTATACAGATTTGAGGATCAATATTAACCGGCCAATCAGCTGGTTAATTCTGAAAGCAATATTCCAAAGAAGCACATAGAAACCATATAACTATAAAGATTTAAAAGCTATAAGATATGTTGATCTAATGCTTTTTTTTTGGTCTGTCTGTTTCTGAGATGGAGTCTCACTCTGTTACCCAGGTTGGTGTGCAGTGGCGTGATCTCAGCTCACTGCAACCTCCACCTCCCCGGTTCAAGCAATTCTCCCGCCTCAGCCTCCCAAGTAGCTGGGATTACAGGCTCCCACCACCACGCCCAGTTAATTTTTGTATTTTTAGTAGAGACGGGATTTCACCATGTTGGCCAGGATGGTCTCCATCTCTTGACCTTGTGATCCGCCCACCTTGGCCTCCCAAAGTGCTGAGATTATAGGCATGAGCCACCGCGCCGGCAGATCTAATGCTTTTAAGCCATTTTAGCTGTCAGTTGTCTTGGTAATAGAACTTTTTAAACAAAAGGCTTTACTTGACACTCAAAATGTGAAATGGATCAGCTCTGAAGTCTTTTGGGTTGAGAGGTGGCATGGGGCCCCTTTCACTGTACTCCCATGTTGCTGTGGCTTCCTCAGAGGAGGCACCTCCACAAAACTCTAAAGCTCCAGGAAGTGCAATTTCAGAACTGCTGATCTCTAGATGAATTTTTTCCCTTACAGAGAAGGACTTGGAAATTCGGAAGGTTAAGAGACTTGTCAACAAACAGTTTGTGGTAGACACCAGCCTCATGAGGATTCAGGCCCCCTGACTCCTGTCTGGGGCTCTTGCCTATTCATGCTGCACTTTCTTCCTTTGGTTCCTTTCTCTGCTTTTTGTTTAGGAAAAGGAGGATAAGTTGTGTTATTTGTCCACCTCTTCCACCAGCTTCACTTTCCTTAATCTGTCTTGTGCAACTGGAAATACATGATATTTGTTTTTACTGTGGGACTGGATATTGGCGAAGGGTGAGATTCAGGAAGGTTCAGAAAGAAGGAAGATTTCTGTTTGCTACTGTTCTTTACAGACAGTTTTTGTTTTGGTTTTGATTTGTGTGACTGTACTGAGTGTCTTACCTTATTCGAGAGTATTCTCATTGGGCTGTGTGTCAGCCCGGTAACTCCGGGTCCTTCTTTAATGCTAATTTCCCATCACGGGCAGCCCCTGGCAACTGGCCTATAAATGGCAGTGATGTGGTCCCTGAGTACTACTCATTTACAATTGTATTGCTACTTTTGACAGTTCCACGAAGAAAGTCTAACAAAATCTTCAAAGTTTTCTTTGAAAAAGCATCCAGTAATGTCTGTCCCTTATCTGAACAGCCCTCTCTATACCTTGTCACTCACTGCTCCTCTGACTTGCTTGATGTGACTTGGTTCTCTGTGTCAATGATAGGCTCTTGTATGTGACTGGCAACACCCAGCATTCATATGAAAATCACTCCCTCTGCTATTTGAACTTTTATCCTGTGATGAATCCATTGAATAACAGTGCATTTGATATTCTTATGCAACTATTTCTGAAGAGCTTTTTATGCATTTCACTTTTTAGGGTTCCCCCCAACTTACATGGAAAAGGCATGGTTGCGTTTTTATGTCATATGCATATTCTGTGTGGAGGGACCGGTAATTCTGAGCTTGGGAAGTAAATGAAATTTCCTGTCTTTGAACTTGAAGTCTTTTGATTTTTAAGATTTGACTGCTTTGAATGATAAACTTCTAATATACAAGCATCTACTTATGCATGTATCCAAATAAAGACTACACTAAACACCGGTCCAGGAAACCTAAGTAGTGAATGCTTCTTTGAGACAGATCTTGGAAGAATGGGTGAAACTGGAGCTCTCTTTGCAATGCATTGTTATTTGCCTGATGGTTGTCAATTAGAATTTTCATTGGGAAAACACTGTAAATCTTTACAACAAAGCTTGCTTTATTGCAGGACTGTATGGGCTGCCCTTTCGGAGGAAAACAAAATCTGCCAAAGCAAACATTTGGTGGACCTCTGTGTTTTATGAAAGCCACGGAATTAGTAATTTCCGTGGTTACAGTTAGAGTTTTATGAAGGAAAGCCACTCCAAATAGGCATTGTGAGGAGTATGAGGGGTGTGGACTTGATGCCAGAGTGAAGCAATCTCACTCATTCACGTGGTGCTTTTGCTTCTCACAGTCTCTGTACTTACTTCAGAGGTTGCTCTGCTTCACACGTGGCTTTCCATTTTCCTTCATGGGACCCTGATAGGTGATAGTGTCTGAAGAGGCGTCCAAGGAGGGAGGTGTGCAGTCCACCTCTGGTGCCTCCTTCCTAGACTGGGCTCCTGTCCCTTCCCCCCTCCTACCCCCAAGATTCTGTTGATGGAAGGAAGGGGGATATGTTGCCTGGTTTTACCTTCTAGCCAGATTGTGGACCTCTGTGTGTTCTCACCTGAGACTTAGGCCATCTAGACAGAAAACCGAAGTGGAGAATCATGAACATCACCCAGAGTAAAAGAGCCGCTCAGCAACTGTGCTAGAGGAGAGCGGTTGAATGTGAGGGGGCCAGGCTCACAAACTGGCTGTGGGATCTCGGGCAAGGTACATATCCTTTCCGAGCCTCATTTTCCTCACCTGTGAAATGGGATATTACTTACCTTCTCTGTTTAATAAGTCAGTTTTAAGGAGTCATATGTGAATGACCTCTTTGTAAACAATAAGTACTCACCCCTTTTATTACGAAGTAAATCTCTGGATGTGTACACTGTTCCTAAATAGAATCATACCTAATTTCTTTTTCTTTCTAAAATTAATAAATCAGCTGTTATTTAATTTTGTTTGTTTGACTTCCACTCCCTACTTCCCTTTGCTCCTACCTGACTTTTTTCATCCTTAATGACAGTAGTCTAAAAATGCCCATAAGCCACTCTTAAACACTAAATAAGCAAGCCTTGGTTGCATTTGGACCCTGGGGTATTACAGTTGACCCCTGAACAAGTTGGGGGTTAGGAATGCTGAGCCCCCATGTAGTTGAAAATTCATGTATAATTTTGGACACTCCAAAGACTTAACTATCAATACCCTACTGTTGACTGGTTAAGTCAACCTACCCAAAAACTGGTAAGGCTTTACTGATAACATACACACACATTTTGTATGTTATATGTATTATGCACTGTATTGTTACAGTAAGCTAGAGAAAATAAAATGTTTTTTAGATCATCATAAGGAAGAGAAAATGTATGCACTATTTGTTAAGTGGAAGTAGATCATTATAAAGGTCTTTATCCTCATTACCTTCATCTTGAGGAGGAGGAGGAAGAGCAGAAGGAGTTGGTCTTATTGTCTCATGGGTAGCAGAGGTGGAAGAAAATCCTCATGTAAGTGGACCTGCATAGTTCACACCCATGTTGTTCAAGGATCCACTGTATTTGGTAAAACATGGCAGCTGAAAGCATTACCCCCTAGGCTTTAGATACTGTTTCATTGCTAATATTTGACAAGAATAAAATTACTTTGACCCAACTAAAAACTCTTTGGCTAAATTGATCAAATGAGATAAATATATATATATTTTTTTACTTGTTTCCTTTTTTTATTATACAGATTTTCAATTTACTTTTCAATTTAAATTTTATTTTCAATTTATTTTTCTACTTGTTTCAATTTTTTATTTTCAAAAATATTTATAAATTTATAAATTTTCAAACATAAAGAAACGTTGATGCACCATTTGACAGTAAGTTGTAAACATAGTAACTTCACCCCTAAAAACTTTAGCAGGCATCTCTTAAACATAAAACTATAATTTTACAAAACCACATTACTGTTGTCATGCAAAGGAAAATTAACAGTAATTCTTTAATGTTGTTTAGTAATTGGTTCATGTTCAGATTCTCCTAGTGTTCAAAATATCTTTAATAACTGTTGTTGTGGCCCAAGGAGAACCAGGATCCAAAATTCACATATTACCTTTGATTATTATATTTATTTATTCTTGTATTCTAAGACGGTCTTCCCACCTTTTTACTTTTCCATGAAATTGACATTTTAAAGATATCAGATCTCTTGTTTTCTAGAATATCCCACACTCTAGACTTATCTCCTTGTTTCCTTTGGGGCTTGTTTAACTTGTCCCTCTATCCCTTGCTTTTCTGGAAACTGAAAGTTAGGTCTAAAGGCTTAATTAGATTCAGATTAAACTGGCTCTTTTTTGGCAATAATACTCCATAGGGATGATACATGTTGCATTACATCAGGAAGGACATACATGCTAGGTGGCTCCTCTGTTAGGAATTATAAGTTTAATTACTTGGTTAAGATAGTCTCCATTATAAGGGCACCTTTATCCCTTTGGAATTAGCAAGTACTATATGAGGTGACACTTGGACACCATGCAGATAACTTGTTTCCAGTAACTTTTTGTCTTATGGTTTTTGTATAGATCAGTGGTTATCCTTGTCTGGATTGTTTATTTTAGGGAGAGTTATAAAGGATGACTTTCTCATTGGTTATTCTTTTTACACTTGTTTGATGAGATTAATCCAGAGTTGGGGGTTAAGACCCCAAGACAAGGAATTGAGGAAGATGAATGTTTGTCAAAGGCTGATCTTAGTTTTACAGACTTCAAGCTTGTTTGGTTTTGTGGGTTCTCCTTAGGAAAAAAGTACAAAACTGCACAAAAAAGTAAAAATTTTAAATGAGAAAGGGAAAGACAGTTCATAAATTTTAAGAGCTGACAAATATTATAAACATGAAATCCATAAAAATAATATAATATTAATTCCCTGACACATCTCTGTAATATTTTCCCCCACAGGTTTTGCTGCATGCTTTTTGATCTCTTTTTTCATATGAAAATAATCTGGCAATAGTATTTCCGTAGAGAGAACATCATGGTGGCTCAAAATTAAGTTTCTATTATTAAAAGTTTAGAAGAGCTTTCTTCATAGCTCATCATGTAAATTTTTAGAATCACTGTCCAACTTTGGAAAGCCTCTATCAAGGTTCTTTTTACAATCAAGCTGTAAAATTTCAGTACTTTTCAAGTTTTTTTGTGTGTGTATGAAGTTATCAATATCAAATGTTTTTTGAATTGAATTGAATGTTGTCATTGACCTTTAGTGGCAAAGTGCAGGTTTTAGTTTTCTTCATTGATGTACTTTGTTCTTAAATCAGCAAGTAATTTAAGTACTTTATTAATGTTCTTGTGATGGATTCCTCTTCATTAATTGTCAGAAAGCCAAAGTCCTGCTGGTTATTTCTTTATACTTTTTGATGTGATTTGCATATAATTTTGTTTGAGAATTATAAACCTAGGAATTCTGATAAAGTTAGTTTGCAGGATTCTCCAAAAAGGAAAGGAACATGGTACATTTATAATTGCATATACTGCATTATCATAGATGTTCCTGATGTGGGAGAGCCTCTAGTTTCAGTTTTGACTATGTGAATGAGAAGTGAATCCTCTTCTTACAGTTTTACGTGCTTGGTGATTAGAAGATTTTTCCAGACACTGGGTCCTGATTCCAGCATGATGACTTTACTGCAAGTGCCGGCTGCCATAGGACACTTGAGAGTGCTCTCGGACCACTGCTCTTGTATCTCCTGTTATCATCTGGGTTACAAATGCACAGTGGGCATTAAGAGTATTTCTGGAAGCCATTGTTGCACTGTAAAGACTGGCAGTGACTCAGCTATGCACAGAAATGACCACAAACCACATAAATTTACCATGCTGAACCCAAACCAAATGTATCCTCAACTCAACGTCCCTTTAGCTGAATCCCAAAAATGCCTGGGGCTACTCCAGTGACAACTGATATGGGAGGAAGTGTGACAGAGGGGGAGGTAGAGTGGAAAGAGACAGCAGTTTTAGTAGGTTGTGGTTAAGATATCTCACTTTCACAAGTATAAAAGAAATATGACCATGTGAACATGTTGCTGGGACCCCTCCCATAGCCCTGAAGGAGGCCAGGCAAGTGAGGGACCTGATGCCTCATGAGCTTCTTGGCAAATCTGCATGTTTCTGTTGAGAGGGGGTTGGTGCAGTGATGACTCTGGGGACGGGAAAGTCATGGAGCTGAAGAGCCTTGTAGATTGCAGGATAATGGAGGAATTAAGAGATAGGAGGTTTTGTCAAGTATGAAAACTGAGAAAGCTGTGAGAATAGGAACTGGTAGTCAGAGGAGAGGATGCTGGAGTTGGTTTTGCTGGTGACATGGCCCTGAGCATGTCTATGGTGGTATGAAATTGAGACATGGGAGAAGAAAAGGTTGTGGGAGTCAAGGAGGTGTTCAGGGGGTTGTGAATTTAAGATGTTGAGTGGGTCTGTTTTCACACTGCTGTAAAGAATAGCTGAGACTGGATAATTTATACACCAAAGAGGTTTAATTAACTCACAGCTCCCCTTGGTGGAAGAGGCCTCAGGAAGCTTACAATCATGGCAGAAGGTGGAGGTGATTCAAGGTCGTCCTACATGGTGGCAGGTGTGAGAGAGAGCACAGGGGAAGTACCAGACACTTATCAAACAACCAGATCTCTTGATAACTCACTATCATGAGAACAGCGTGGGGGAAACTGCACCCATGTTCCACTCACCTCCCACCAGGACCCCCCTTGACATATGAGGAGTATATTCAGATTATGATTCAAGACGAGATTTGGGTGGGGACACAGAGCCAAGTCATATCGGGAAGATTATCTGCATGGATAGTGACATTACCTAGGATGACTACAGGAGGTAGGCTTAGGGGAACAAAGAGTGTGAGGCTACTCCAGTGTTCTCTGTGGATGTCAGGAAATGCTATTAGAGGCAGATAGTAGACAGCATCTTTATTAGTTTCTTATTGTTGCTGTAACAAAGTACCACAAACTTGGGGGTTTAAAATAACACAAATTCCTTCTACGGTTGGTGTTGTCAGGTGGAGTTCCCCTAGACTCTAGAGCAGTTCGTAGGGGAGAAACTATTCCTTACTCCTTCCAGCTCCTGGTGGCTGCTGGCATTCCTTGGCTTGGGGCTGCATCGCTCCATCTCTGTGTCCAAGGTCACGTGGGCTTCTCCTTTTGTATCTGTGTCAAATATCCCTGTCTCTTTCTCATCAGGACACGTGTGATGGCATTTAGGAGTCACCCTGGTAATCCCGGATGATCTCTGCACCTCAAGATCCTTAACTTAATCACACTTGCTAAATCCTTGCCATATATGGTTACATTCATCAGTTAGATGTAGATGTCTTTTGGGGAACCATTATTCAACCTACTACAGCATAAACAAAAAATAGGAAGCGGTGGAAATTCAAACTCAAAATGCCAATCACATGTGTCTCGGCCTGTGTGTGTGCGCGCCTCTCTTCCCTCTCCCTGGCATGCCTTTTATTCTCTCCTTGTGAATTCCTGGTTATTCAAAACCCAAATCATACAGTATCTATTGTGTGCTACTTTCCCTGATTCCTCCAGGCAGTGTTAATTACTTCTTTGTCTTTGCTTCTATAGTGTTTGTAGATTTATCTACCATAAGCACTTCCTCCATCATAATTTTTCTGTGTTTTTCACTTTCTTTCTAGGCTATGAGCTTCTTTAGGGACTGTTTCTAATTTACCTTTGTGTCTTAACCATCTGCCTGACCCAAACGAGGCACTTAGTAAATATTTGTTGTTGAATGGACATAAGTTAAAGAGCATCAGTTGTTTCATGGTTGCTGTTTGGCTTGAAATGGCTTGCTAGATTGTTTTATGACCTCTCTCAGGTATTTTAACTTTATTCTTTCCATTATAAGGTGGAGTGATATCTCATTGTTTTAGAACTTGGTATGTCACTCAAATGTAAGGAGGTAGCAATCTTGAACAATGTTGAATTAAATCTTTAGTAAAAAAGAATGTTTATTCCCTCATGTGCCCGTGCTTTTGAGATCCTCGTTAAATGTTGACCTCAATCAATACACTACTTCCCTACCCATAGAGACTTCACAGTTTAGCAGAAGAAACACTAACTACCCACCAAACCAAAACAGAAGGTGGGAATGTCAGTTCAATAAAAGTAGAGGAACAGAAAAGGAAAGTAACTCTGATTTGAGAAATTAGGAGGCTTTGCAGAGGAGAGGGGTATGTATATTGAGTGTTTGGAAATAGTAGGGCAGATGATGAGACAGACTGCTCTTTGAAAGGGGAAGAAAAAGAACAAATACTAGGAAGCATGGCAAATTTATGAAATCGCAATCTATCCACAAATGCTGGGACATAAAGCTAGTGGTGTTCCTTCAGATGTGTTCTGTTGACCACTAGTTCCTTGAGATGTATCCTGAAACAGGGCTTCCTGGTCAGTAAACTTCAGCTCATGTGATGTTCTGTGTTCCTGCAAAGGCACAGTGCACATGAACATGGGAAGGATTCTGAAAAGACTGCAAGATGGAAATCGGATTTGCCAATTAGTTTCCCACATTTGCTTGACGATAGCACTGTTTTGTTTTAGCACTAGCATGAAGCAATCTACAGAGCAAATGTTCTTCATGGTACATTTTATAAACTCCAAGTTGGGAAGAAGCAAAACCATAGAGAACAGACTAAATCATAGAGGGCTTTGGATGGCAGGTTAATAAATTTAGACCATGCTTGTAGTCGGAATGGACACACACGGCTTTGGTTTCTGAGAAGGAAAAGCCATGAATTAATACGTGGTTTAGGACAGGAGGCCAGGAATAGTATAAAGATTTGCAGAATTGGTGGCAGGTGTCCATTGACACTGTTGACATAGACAAGAGAAGACACTGAAGGCTAGAACTAGTGCAGTGACTGAGAGAATTGAAAAGAGCAGCCTCACAGGAGAGGGGTTTCCAAGGCCCAGTGACAGTTCATGGACCGTAATAGGAATGACTGGTGTGTTGGGAACTTCCTACATGCCAAAAACCATTTAAGCTCTTTACATCTATTATCTCATATCATTCTTACACCTACTTTGTGAAGAAGAGATTATCATTTCTACCACTTAAGAGATGAAGAAACTGAAGCACAGGAAGTTAACTTATTGTAGCTACTTAAATATCAGCTAGTCCATTGGATAGCCAGTATTTAAGTTTCTGCAATCAGGCCCCTAAATTCATACTCTGAACCAGTGGTTCTCAAACTTTTGGTCATAAAACCTGTTTAGAGTCTTGAAAATTGTTGAGGACCCCAAAGAGTTTTGGTTTATATGGATTGTATCTATTAATATTTACCATATTGGAAATTAAAACTAAGAATTAAAAAAATTAATATCATAATTCATTAACATTCATAATATAATTTATCAATAATTCATTTTAAATATCAGTAGTAAGCACAATATGTGTTCACATAAATACGTTTATGAATAATTAAGATAGTTTTCAAACAAAATGAGATGAATGACAATATTTTTGCAAAACTTTTAATGTTTGGCTTAGTAAAAAAGAAAAAAAAAATCTGTTTTCCATATTTGCTTCTGTGTTAACTCCTAGAGCTATATCATTTTGGTTGAGTGTCAGTTTGGCCTCACACAGGTATGTACTTGGGAAGGGTAAGAGGGATTGTTTTAGCAGCTTTTTCAGATAATCGTGGGTATTCCTCTTCGCACTACATCAAAAGTTGGCATGTGGTAGTTTCTTGAAGGTTAGTTCCAAGGTGGAACCTGAAACCATATCAGTGAACCTGACCACGTTCTGTAACATTAAAATCTGTTGATCTGTCTTGAAGTTTGAATAGATCTTTTCCCAATATATGATTTTCTAGTATTATGCATTGATTATTTGGAAATAGTGATTATTTGGAAAAAGTCTACAAATGATGTAGACTTTGTAAATATTGACTTAATTATACAATATCAAAATATCACATTTGTTTATGTCACTACTGATCTCATCAGAAAACTCTTTAAGTATTGGGAAGTTGTCAAGCTTACAGTGCCAGATAGAAGTTTTCCAAAATTCTAATTTTCACTTCAATGCTCAGATCTTATCATTGACAACAAATTCATTTGTTGTTTTCCTTAAAGTCTTGCTTTGTTTTTTAGAAAATGTGAGCCATTTTCCGTTTTTTTTAAACCATAGTTCATTAGTTTTTCTTTCTTTTTTTTTTTTTTTTTTTTTTTTTTGAGACGGAGTCTCGCTCTGTCACCCAGGCTGGAGTGCAGTGGCCGGGTCTCAGCTCACTGCAAGCTCCGCCTCCCGGGTTCACGCCATTCTCCTGCCTCAGCCTCCGGAGTAGCTGGGACTACAGGCGCCCGCCACCTCGCCCGGCTAGTTTTTTGTATTTTTAGTAGAGACGGGGTTTCACCATGTTAGCCAGGATGGTCTCGATCTCCTGACCTTGTGATCCCCCCGTCTCGGCCTCCCAAAGTGCTGGGATTACAGGCTTGAGTTTTTCTTTTAAGTAAATATGGCAGGGGAAAGTGGGGAGGGCCCGTGAAAACAATGGCTCGTTCATCTCACAGCTCAAACAAACCCATGAGTGCTTTTCTTTTTCCACAAGCATCTTTCTTTGCTATACAGCTGAAGTGCTTTATATGTATTTCACATTTCATCACACAGTGTATGAAAAAGATGTGGACTAATCTTGGTGTTTAATAAAATTAGGAATTTTACCACTTTGTCAAAGATATTCCTAAAAACCATGAATATGTGTCTGTGACGAGTACAATGACTATTGGTATTGTTTGGGGCCACTGCTTTGATTCACTTGACTCATGCTAAGGCATCAGCAGCTGTCTCCTTGCTTTTGTGCCATTAATGTAAATGTCAACAATTTTTTTTTTTTAAAGGGCAGATCATGTCTTAATGTTGCTGTGAAAATAGTTTTGACTTTGTGAACCTCTGGAAGGGTCTTAAGGGCTTCTCGTGATTCATAGAGCACATTTTGAGAATTGCTGCTTTAAACTCTGACGCTACCTCTCTAGTCACGGGAGGACTGCTTAGCTTGTATGAAAGGAAAGATGGTTATTTGCAACCTGGGAGCTTCCAAGGGAGCTTCATGCGGTTAGGGATGGGAGGGAGAGGGAAGCAGTAGAGTATGTAAAATTATATATAATCACTGAAGTTGCTAGTTAAAAACTGTGGACTTGAACTGTTAACTCTTTGTATAAAGAAGAATGGCTACTGGCAATTTAGAAGATAACTGTAACAATAGCTTCAGTCCCCCATGTTCTTTTCACACTTTCCCACTCAGCCATTAAGAGGTGGAGTCCAGTTCACCTGTCTGCTAGTTGGGTGGATTTGTGTCTTGCTGTAACCAGTGTTAAGTATCACATTGCTTCTGAAACAAGAAGTTTCTTGCCTTGTGAGCTGAAACGCTTGTTTCTGGAGCCCATATCAAAAGCCTGCAGCTTTCCTGATGTCACCAGGCTGTGAGGAAGAGGCCCAGCCATCAGTGGCATCAAAGCCAGACATGTGAGTGTGTGGCCTTTGATAGAGCCCCCAACTTACCTCCAGTTTTCTCTGCTGAGGCTGCTGACATCATGGAGCAGAGACCGACCACCCCGTGTGCTCCTTTTGAATTCCTGACCCACAGAATCTGTGAGTCCAAGAAAACGTTTCTTTGGTCCCACTAGATTTGGGGAGACTTGTTCTGTAGAAGTGATAATGGCAACCATGAGTTGAATGAATATAGGAAAAGTAGAATGAAAAGTGTGCAGAGGACAGGGTTGAGGAGTCAGGGAGAGCAGAGTGAAGAGAAGAGAGTGAAAGAGTCTGAGCTGCTGTGCTACTGTGAGTCCTAACAACATCACCCATCAAGTAACGGAGTTTTATATCAATGGTTTTCAACTGTGGGTTCTAACTCACAGTTAGAACTTGTTAGAACAAGTGTTAGAACAAGTTTTTAGGAATATCTTTGGCAAAGTGGTAAAATTCCAAATTTTATTAAACACCAAGATTAGTCCACATCTTTTTAATACACTGGGTGATGAAATGTGAAATACACATAAAGCACTTCAGCTATATAGCAAAGAAAGATGCTTGCAGAAAAAGAAAAGCACTTTTGGGTTTGTTAGGATGTGAAATCAATATAGTGTGTCACAACTGGCATTCAAAAAAAGAAACAGATGTAGAAATATTAGTGTTACATATAGAAAGGGTATTATTTCAAGGACCTCTGATTTCAGCTATGTTTGTATATGTGCCGGGTGAAGTCTAAAGTAAGTTTTTATGTGGAACACAGTACACAAATTTTGAGACATGCTGCTTTAAACCATCTACTAGTTGCTTAAGCTAGATTTAAATATGTGTGTGGGATGAGCATCATTTATTGCCTTCAGTGGAAGAGGGAATTAGATTGCCAGGACTCTGGTGGCAATGAGAAGAACAGGCCATGATCATAGATTTCTGCTAATTTATTGTCTTTTGTTAGAACAAGTACTGTTTGTTCACGAGGCTTACTAATGAGTGTGCCAGCTCTCAAGATAGTTGTCCATATACAGAAATGTGTGCTCACGGATTTAGACTTCACCTGAGCCAGAAATGCTAATAACAGTTGTCTAGTTATAAACAAAGTTATTAATAAAACCCTTTAAAAATGCAAAAAGGGTTATCTAGAGCAAAGGAGAAAATGAGGTATAAAATTTAATACACTTTCCCAAATAAAAGTATAACATTCCTTTCTAAATTGTTTGAAATGTAAAAGTATTTCTGACAGCTTAGTAGAAAAAAACCAGTGGATATAGGGTCAAAGATACATTGGGAGTTCATATAAATAAGCAAGTGACAAACATATAAATTCAGCAATACCCAAATTAATCATTCTTGGAAGAGAAACCTCCTTCATCAAAAATAACCTGATGGATGAGGACTCCAGAAGGAATTTTCGTCTTCTCAGAGTTGGGTTCGTGTCTGTGGCAGCTCTTCGAGAGGGGAGAAGGGCAGCTGTCTCAGATTTAGGTTTCTGAAGGAAGGTTTAGGTTATTTTTCAAGAAGTTGTGTCAATTTGTTGTGTTATTTTGGTCAAGTTGAGCACAGATTGGCCTGTGTGTGCATGTCCATGTGTGTATAAACACACATTTGTTTGTTGTCAAGGATGAGCATTTTCTGAAGCATGGTTTTCTGTTTATATTATAGGATTGCATCTTTTGTCTTTGTATCTACTTGGATTGTTGGATTTTTCTAATAAGCTTGGATGACAAGTGTATATAGAATGATACCCTGTTTCATTTCATGGAAACATGTTTTCCTAGCTTGCTAGAGTTCAGTTTCAGTCAACATTCCAGGACTGTCCCAAGCAGATTGGTGAAGTAGGGGAATTTTTTCTTCTGCATTTCTTGAATGTTTGCTTATGTGTAGTTCCTCCCTTTCCTCTTTACAGACTCCAATAAAGGAAAGTTATTTGAGTCATATGAAAGAATTAATTTGTCCTGCCTCCCAGCAGGGCTTACAGTTGAGCAGAACTCAAGGTGAGAGCAATATTTAACCCAAAACAATGATTCCCTTGAGTTAGATTTTATGAGATGAGAAGGAGAAATTTTGAGGCAAGGGACTTTCCCTCCCACTACAATTGGAACTCTTTGAGAGAACGGAGGTGTATTAATCATCTCTGCCTCTGAAGTCCAATTCTGTGGGGAGAGAGAGAAGCCCCGGCCCTGTCCTGAACAGCTGGACAATGATCTTCCCATTCCCTGAACCACCGTGGGAAGAACTTAGAGCACAACTGGGGACACGTTGAGAACAGAAAAGACAGTTTCATCTGACTACTGAGTTTTCTTTAGGTATTCTTTTCAAAGAGATTTAGTACAACAACTTCTTTTAAATACTGGTTGAAATACATAAATAAGCTGAAAAGAAAGTAGTGGCTAAGTGAAAAGGTAACTTTATTTCTGAACCTCTGATTGAAAGAACAACATATTCCTTGTAGAAAAGTTGCAGACATACAAATATATGATGAAGAAACCAAATTGCCTGTATTAGTTCATTTTCATACTGCTGTAAAGAACTGCTCAAGACTGGATAATTCATAAAGGAAAGAGGTTTGATTGGCTCACAGTTCCACGTGGCTGGGGAGGCCTCAGGAAACTTACAATCATGGTGGAAGATGAAGGGGAAGCAAGGCACCGTCTTCACAGGGTGACAGGAAGGAGAAGTGCCAAGAGAAGGGGGAGGAGCCCCTTATAAAACCACCAGATCTCGTGAGAACTCACTCACTAACAGAACAGCATGGGGGGAACCACCCCCATGATTCAATTGCCTCCACCTGGTCTCTCCCTTGACACTTGGGGATTATGAGGATTATAATTCAAGATGGGATTTGGGTGGGGACACAAAGCCTAACCATATCACTGCCCAATCTCCCACCCAGAGAAAATTATTAGCATTATTCTCTTACATACCCCTACCCTTGTATGCAACTGTATTTTCAATTTTTTCATTTAACATGCTGTAAGCACAGAGAAGCCTCCTTTTTAATGACTGGATAATGATTTCTCCTGTAGTTCCTTAGCTTATTTTCTGATTCACTAATTTTACACACTAATTTTACTACCTCATCATTCAGATTATAAATGAGGATGTCTGTCACAGCATTATTTGTAGGTCTTGGCTCCCAGGTCTGAGTATGTCCTTGGATTAGATTCCCAGAACAAAGTGAAGTGCTGGAACTATTTTCATGTGTCTTTATGCACACTGTCACTTGCTTTCTGCATGTTTGTTCTAGGTTATAGGTCATCAGCACCACATGAAAGTGCTGGCTTTCCCATCCTGGCCAGCCTGAACATTTTCTGTAAGTTTTTTGGGAGTTCGATATGTATTAATAACAAAAATTATTCCACTGCTGTTGCTTACAGTTCTTTATTCGTGAAATGGGACACTTTTAACATTTCCTTTTTAGTCAATTCTATTTTCTTGTCTGTGATTTGTCTGTTTCTGTCCTTTACATATTTTCAAGAAGCTGTGATTGTTCAGTCTCAATGAGTGGGGATCACAAATACCAAGTGGTTCTTCTTATTAGATTATATGTAGTAATAGACCTTAACTACACAGTACAATTTTAGGTTCTATAAGTAATAGCATAGATGATGCTTATGGAGAATTTCTTCTTTGTTGACGTTAATGGATACAGATTTATCATACATCATAGCTAAGAACAGAAAGTGTTTTTTACTGAAAATAAAGAAATGATATGGACCCGGTGCAGTGGCTCACGCCTGTAATCCCAGCACTTTGGGAGGCCGAGGCAGGTGGATCGCCTGAGGTCAGGAGTTCAAGACCAGCCTGGCCAACATCATGAAGCCCTGTCTCTACTAAAAATACAAAAATTAGCTGGGCGTGGTGGCAGGCACCTGTAATCCCAGCTACTCAGGAGGCTGAGGCAGGAAAACCGCTTGAACCCAGGAGGTGGAGGTTGTAGTGAGCTGAGATCGTGCCATTGCCCTCTAGCCTGGGTGACAAGAGTAAGACTTTGTCTCAAAAAAAAAAAAAAAAAGAAAAAGCAATGATATGATGGGTTGTGTTTTGTGGGAGATGGAAGATACAGGTTTTATTATTTACTTATGTATTTTAAGTAAATTCTGTTTTTTAAAGTGGATTTAGATTTACAGAAAAATTGCCAAGATGTATAGAAAGCTCCCCCAAACCCCACACCCAAGTTTACCTATTATCAATGTTTTAACATTAGCATACTTTTTTTTTTTTTTTTACAATTAATGAACCTGTATTGACATACCATTATTAACTGAAGTCCATACCTTATTCAGGTTTTCCTAAGTTTTACCTAATGTCCTTTATCTATCCCAGGACCCCATCTGGGATATCATGTAATAGTCCTTGTGTCTTAGATTCCTGTCTTAGTCAGCTTGGGCTGCCATAACAAATACCATAGACTGTGTGGCTTACACAACAGGAATTTATTTCTCACACTTCTGGAGGCTGGAAGTCTGAGGTCAGGTTGCCATCATGGTTGGTTCTTGTTGAGGCCTCTCTTCTAGGCTGCATTCTCACTGTGTCCTCATGTGGCAAGGAGAGAGTGAGAAAGCAAGCTGTCTTATGTCCCTTCTTATAAAGGCACTAATCCCTTCACGAAGGCCCCACCCTCCTAACCTCATCTAAATCTAAATATCTCCCAAAGACCCCATCTCTAAATAGCATCACACTGGGAGTTAGAGCTTCAACATACTAATTTTGAGAGGACACAGTTCGGTCCATAAGAGTTCCTCTTGGCTGTGACACTTATTTTTATTTATTTCTAATGAAGAGTTATAAAATCATTCCTGAGCGTCTGCATGTGTGAACATTAACTCTCATTGACCCTCATGTGCTTCAGAAACAGTGTTCAATTAGCCACATGGCGTGATTTCTAAGCAAGTTTTAAATTTAGGTGCATGAACACACACTGTCTTCTGTAATTAGACAGGCCTGCTGTGGTTCCATTTAAAAATGTACACATCATACACAGAGGTGGAATTAAACCACAGGGATATGAGACATTTCTATACCAACCAGAGGGGGCTAGCCATGGAGGACTCCTGCTGTCTGTACATTCGTCGGACCTTGTTTAGGGTCTGTTTTACTCAATTCGCTTGCTCGGAAGAACAGAGAAGAGCGGTAGGTAGAAACAAGGAAGCAGCTGTTTTTCTAGTTGAACAGTTATCTGGAATAAGGTTCACTACCCAGGTTGAAACTAATTGGCTATCATGCTGGGATATAATTGTGGGTGTGTGGATGGTAACACCTACCTAATCTGTACTTAACTAACTAGGCTTGTTAATGATCAATTTTGGTGACTTGGTGACAGGTGCGAGACTTGAGTACTATGTTGGATGTCCCAGATAATGATGACTGGAGGTTATTTTAAAACGGTAAAATTTTTAAAAATTAAAGAAAAGGCCTATGTCATGGGTTAGTAGGTGATAATCAATAAGTGGATGTAATTCAATTGAAGAGCTCTGTTAACTGTATTTTACAGGAAAAGGGTGTTTTTAATATGAGAAGTTAATTACAAATGTAGCAATTATTTTGACTCGATTTTTTTTTTCTGACTAATATTTTTCCGTTACAAAAATCATGTAGCCGCTAAAGCAATGTATTTCCCTTTGGAATATTTAGAATGTGCACTTTGGCCTGTTTGGAATTTTTTTAGAAGACACTATTGGAGATAAATGTTATACAATTAAATATTCATTCTCAACTAATAAGATGACAAATCACATCTCTGGAGATTTCTAATGTGTTTATTTAATTCTTCCTATTTCAGTATAAGGAGGAATGTTTTAAAAGAGAGAGTTCTTTTTATTTGCTAATTTCCGTTTCCTCTTCTGCTTCTGCAGTATTAAGTGAGTTTTAGTTAAAAGTCATGGGAGTTAAATAGGCATGAGGACTGTTTCCATTTACATTCAGGTTTGGTTCAAATTATGTAAAATGAAGACAGTTGGTGCTATGAGTTGAAATCATTAGTACATCAATTATTCTGTGATAACCAGCTGAGAACAGGCTGCAGCCTGAATAAATGTTCCCTCCATTTAAAGTTGGCTTCTCATTAGCTTATATGAGAGATAAAATAATTTGATTCTAATTTATCTCTCTTTAAATGGACATTGTTCCCCTCTGAATTCAAGAGGAGAGCATTTTAATTTTGTAGTCATTTATAACACACGGGTCAAATAAATAACAAGTTTTATTTCTAGCAATATATGTCACTTCGGTAATTTATATTGCCATAGTTTCTTGATTCTAAGACACACATCTTTTTATGACATAATTGGCCACAAATGTGATAAAGATAATGTGAAAAATCAATAGAGAAAATAAGAGTTTTTAAACAATGTTGCTTAAAGAATTTTTTAACCGTTTGGAAGAAACTAAAGTTAGAGCTTTGCCTCACTAGACTCTAAAACAAATTGCTGATGTTTAGAATGTGTAATAAGCCAGATCTGAAAAATATCTAAGAATGTGTGAGGAAAATTTTAATTTCTAAGCATAAAAACAATGAACATAATTTTAAACGAAGACAAAAATAATAGGCTGTTTTTGATAAAATAAAGGGCAAAAATCAGAAATAAGTGAGAAAAAAATGAATTACATCTTTAGGATGAACAATACTAACTGCAAGAAAAACACTGACAGGCAGATTGGCAAAGGCTATCAATAAGCAATTCATAGAAAAAATCTATCAGTGGCCAATAAATGTCTAACATAAAAGCAGTTTTGTTTGTTTTTTTCTTTTCTGTATAACACTGGGTAACCAAAAAGCTCATTATTAGTTAAATAATGGAAAATTAAATAATTTTAAAATTGTTACTGTTGAGGTTTGGGTTAAATGGGAATTTACATCAACTTTTGTTGGGGCTGTACATTGGTATAAACATTCTGGAGAGTAATTTGGGCATGTGTATCAAGATTTGTAAAAAAGTTTATACCCTTTGATTCAGTAATTACCTTTCTAAGAATCTATCTAAAGTATAAATGGCCAGAAATACACGAAAAGATTGATACTAGCATATGTATTGTCGTGATGTATCAGAAAATGGGGAACCCCCTAAACATCCAGTAGTACATGACTCAATAAATCATGTCGTACATCATGATACAATATTGTATAGCCATTAAAATGGTATTGTCAGAGATTATATTAGTTGGCTTAGAAAACACGATAAAATAAGGGTAGAAAGAAGAATACAAAGTATTACATATAAAGTGGTTTCAATTTTTTTCAAAGTAAAAGTAGTCATACAAAAAGGACTAGAGAGAAACACATCAAATATTAATAGTGGTTAACTCAAGGTTGTGGAATTATTGGTATTAAAGCTTTTCCTTTAAACGCTTCCCCCCCAAATTTTCTACAGGGAGCATGCATCATTTATAGTGGAAAAATTTAGTTCTTAAAACATACATATATACAGCAGTTCCCCCACTATCTGCAGGAGATACTGTTGAAGACTCCCAGTGGATGCCAGAAACCACCACGGATAGTACAGAACAATGTATATGCTGTGTTTTTTTAATCCAATAACTGAGATGGCTGTTGAGTGACAAATGGGCAGGTAGTGTATGCAGCATGGATCCACCGGACAAAGGGATAATTTGTGTCCCACGTGGGATGGAGCAAGACAGCGTGAGATTTCATCACAGTACTCAGAACAGCGTGTGATATAAGTAAGACGTGTTTATTTATAGAATTTTCCATTTAATATTTTCAGACCAATGTTGACCATGGGTAACTGAAACCATGGAAAGTGAAACAGCAGATAAGTGGGGACTACCATAGCACCCTATTTTTGCACCCTTGTTTGTCTCTTCCAAGTTCCAGAGGGCAGGGATATTCTCTGTTAGTCTTGTTCTCTGCTTATCCTCAGTGACTAAAATAGTGCTTGGTACGTTGTAGTTACTCAATAAATATTTGTTGAATAAAGCCAGCATTTGGGGTGTCTGGCCCAGCTAAAGATAAATAGCAAAGTGTAAAAATAGCTGAGTTAGGGACCCAAGTCCCTAAGTTCGGAGTGGGCAGCAAGGAAAGATGTCAGATCCAAAATCTCAGCACAGAGCTAGAAGGCAGAGTGTGGGCTTCAAACAAGAAAAGGGAAAACGGAGCATGCAGAAGACTTGAAAACGCGGCTGAGCAACTGGACTAGGACAGTGGAAGCTCCGCCTGCAAGTGTTGTGCAGGACATGGCCCTGCCTTGTCTCACACAAAGATGATAAGATTTAGACTACAAAGGCAACTTCAATCTTCTCGAAAAATACAGAACTGTATAGGGCATATTCTCATCACAAGGTAATAATGACTTTAAAAACTGAACATGAAGAAAAGGCAAAACAATAGTCATAATCACTTAAGAACTAACTCCCTAATTAAGGGGAATTTTTTTTAAAAAAGACTTTAGACATAAATATTGAGAATACTACATATCAAACCTGTGGACTTTGGCAAACTTTTAAATGCTTTTTATTATATACCAAAAAATTTTAAAGAGTAAGTAACTCGTCTTTAACGAGCTAGAAAAGGAACAAATAAATAGAGGAACATGGAACTGATCATGATAAAGGCAAATTTTAATAAACTAAAAGGAAAAATTGATAGAATTAATAAATGAAGAGCTATATCTTTGAAAAAACAAGTAGACAAGTCGGTGGCAGGCTTAATTAAGAAAATTAGAAAGAATACTTAAAACAGATTTGAAAAAGATGTAGCCACAGATATGGAGGAGGCTAGGTCAACTTTGAGGATGATGTATATTTTGGGAGAGGATAACTTTTTCTATTTTTAAGACTGTTTTAAGAGTCACTGTTGGTTTGGAGTTTTTAAAAGTTGTTGACTAATATTATAAAGCTTTTCTTTTTAAAAGAAAGCCTCACTGAGACATGATCCAGTCAGTATTTATTATATAATTATTAAAATGCCTTTGAGTTTCTCTAATGTGTTCTAATTGCATCTGTAGTTGTAGATTTCATTCAATGAGTTCTTACCCAGAGAACGTTCAATTATAGTGTCAGTTTGTTGAGGGCTTATGATCCTGTAATTTTTGAGGGAGAATTCCTCAGTGTAACTGACATTGAACAGATTTTGACAAACCAGTTAATTTTACTTAAAGGGTGGCATAAATTCACTGCACGATATATACCAAGTAATTTGAACTCTAAACAGAGGGTCACATTTCCTCCTCTTTCAGGCAGTTTTGTGAAGTGTGATGCAAAAGTAGGTAAAAATACTTTAGGACTTGCTAATGAAAGACAGTGTGTACAGAATCTGCTTTTCTAGCACATACTTTTATAGATGTTGAAAATGCTCTTGTCAAACAGTATTTTAAAAACTGTCAGGTGTGTGTGTGTGTTTTTCAAATGAGTTTTAAATAATTCAGTACTATGCAGGCGGCAGAAAAATGACTTTATAAACTTGCAATGCTCTTTTGTATTGAATGTACAAGTAGAGTCTACGAATTAAAAATGAATACTCTCCGATCCATCTTTTTACTAATAACCAATCTGTAGTGTTGATGGAAGTTTACTGTTTACTAATGTTTGGTATTTTTCCATTAAAGAATAACCTTAAAGTCATTTCAACGATACAACATGTACACAGATGGTGAAGTAGGCTTCTAATAGAACTCCTGTCTGGTTTATATAGCTCGATGGCCGACTCAGGGTGGCCTCCTTCCCTTTTCTTCCCTACTCTGAGCTGCTGAATTGGAAGTGAGGACACATTAGACATGGAAGATAGTTTACTTCAAGTGAGTAAGTGTTAGATTCTTTAGTCCTTGCCCATCCAGCCACGTATTTGGTGAGCAGCATTGGTGGAATAGTTTAAGTTCCCTCCCTAATTACACTGAGGAATTCTCCCTCAGAAGTTACAGGATCCTAAGCCCTCGACAAACTGATGCTGTAATTGAGTGTTCCCTGGGTAAGAACTTATTGAATAAAATCTACGACTTCAGATGCAATAGTGTTACAGCAATTAGAACACATCAGAAACTCAGACTTTAAAAAATTATATATTAAATACTGTTTGGATCATGAACTCTCAGTGACATTTTCTTTTCAAAAATTCAGTTTTAATATTAGCTAAAAACTTAAAAATCCAAACCACCAGTGACTCCTGTAAAAAAGGTCTAGATTCTAATTGGTAGTGGAAACCTAAGGATCAGACTATTATGAATCTTACCACATTTTTCATTGACTCATTTTTCCTAATTCTCATCTTTACCCTGACCTTTCTGTCTTATTTTTGTTCTTTTTAAGGTGTAGCAAGGGAGAAACTTGTGTTTGTGAAAAGGCTATGTGTAAGGTATAGTACGTGTACATTTCTTTCTTTGCCAAAGGGCAGTGAAGAACTCTGGTTTTTCTAAAGGGAGAAACATTTTCCTTTTTATCATTACTGTTATGACTATAATTTGGTTTTGTTTTCCTCAATCAGGTATTTTACATGAATAACAGTTGTGTTAGTCACGATCAGGAGTTATCAAATCTCTGGTCTGAGAATCTGCACGTTAGGAATTAAACGACTTCCATGGCAAGAGATTTAAGGTGTATTTGCAGGAAATGGGAAATGGCTGAAGTTATAGCCACAGAGAGTATTGTAGTTAGATACAGAAAGGGTGAAAACATGTCTGGGAACATTAAGTTCAAAGCTTTTTACCTTGCAGCAGTAATTTTAAAGATTTGCCCCAAGAAACTGTAAAAGTTCATTTAAAATTCATAAATTCCACTCCAGCATCTCTGAGTGCACTGCCTGTGATTGCTACCCAGGGTCTTGAGCATGCTGATTGTGTACTGTTTAACACACATGGTTTGTCTTGGTATTTCCCATGCTGCCAGACTGGCTTGTTCTGCTTCTTCAGTCTGAAAGGACTCGTCAGAGCTGTTGTCACCCATTCGGCTAGAGGTGAACTGCCCAAGTAATGAGAGAGGTGTTCTTTATGTGCTCTGCATTATTTCAAGGTCCTCTTCAGAGATCTTTATTTTTAACAATGGCTTGAGGTCCGCCTTTGATCTGGGTTTTTTACATTTTCGCATGTTAGTTGCAATTGAGTTTTCTTAAAGTTCAGCTAAGAACCAACATTAAAATAAGGGTTAGAGGGGAAAGGGGCAACAAAAGATCTCAGAAAATAATAAAGGAGATTAAAACTATCTGGTGAAACAAACCTTTTAGCAGACTTGAAGGCATGTAGTGTTTTTGGAAAAGTTTTGTTGAGGAATACAAATTAGAAATCAGTAGATTTCATTTTCCCGAAGTGTTTTGTGGGTCAAAACACATTGTTAGACTTGTGTTTACATCAACAGTTATATGGCTTCTAGTCAGACTGTCGCTTGTTCTCATGTTCTCCATGACAGATTATAAACCCTAATTATACCTTTCCAGACATAGATGCCGAGCAAAGTCCAGCTGAAGGTGTATCCGTCAGGGATGAAGTACTGGAGATGGCTTTCTTACTGAATTCTCCTTTCAGCATACCTTTTTTGAGTGCCACTCCCTCTTCCTGCTAGCTCTGTGCTTCATAGTCCTAGGCCCTTGATTCAGTTCCTTTTCTAGGTATCAGCCCCTCATCTGTGAAGTGAGACGGGTAATAGCACCCACGTCATGGGCTTGTTGGAAGAATTAAAAGATTGCACAAGACAAATGCTGAAGTCTGTGTGTGGCTGATGGGCAGGCTGCTGCCGTTTCCGTGTCCCTGACCCACCACCTGCAGGTGCAAGGAGAGAGCTGCCAAAGCTCAAGCCAGTCAGGGCATGTCCACGCCTTCCAGAACCATGTAAATCATGGAATCCCCTTGAAAGTGTTTGCTAACAACTTATTGAATAACACAACTACAGATTTTAGAGAGCCCTTTAAAAGACATAAGAAATGAGTATTTAAAAATAGTGCATCTGTTTTTAAAACAGTGAGATGTTTGAGTTTTGACTCACATTTCATTTACTTGCAATGTGTCAGCCATTCTCCAGGATTCTTTTGTATGTATTTTCTCTTTTAATTCTTACAATATTTTTATATCTCCTGCACATGAGGAATGGATCTGTATCTGTTACAAGGTTCTGGGAACTCATTCAGTGATGAACATCTGCATTAGCATTTCTTCAGTGTGGTAACATTCTTCTTAACTCTTACTAGAATCATCAGGTCCTCCATTCCACCTGTGGTCTGCCTACCCTGGAGCTGAAATAGAGTGTTTAGCCAAATTCTCTTTGAGAGATTGAGGCCTGCTGGATTCTATAATGCCTCTGTCATCTTTTGGCACCTTGGCCAGGAGTCTTTTGGTTACAATTTAAAGAAACCCAGTTCTTTGTGTTACTACAGTCCAATTGTGCTCTTTTAGTTATTTTAAAATGCTTGGGGTGAATGATACCCCCATTTACCCTGATGTGATTATTAAGCATTGTGTACCCATACCCAAATGTTTCACATACTCCATAAATATATACTCCTATTATGTACCCATAAACATTTAAAATAAAATTTTTTTGAAAAGTAAAAAACACAACTCAAGCAAATGTGGTCAAAGAAAAGGACACTATTAAAATTTTCCATGGTGTACTTTAAGGTTCCAGGAACTTCAGATATGATGAAACTCAGGGTCTTACTGTCATTAGGATTCTATTTCTCCCTCCTGGCTCTATCTCACTAACAGCCCACCCCCAACCCCTGTTTTGGCTTTTGTATTAGTTATCTATTGCTATGTAATAAATGATCTCAAATCCAGTGGCTTAAAACAACCACATTTACTATCTCACAGTGTTTAATAGGTCAGGAGTCTAGGTATGGTTTATCTGGGTCCTTGGTTTCAGGCTCTCTCAAGACTGCAACAAAGGTGTCAGTACAGAAATCTTAGCTGAAGGCTTGACTGGAGAAGGATCCAATGTCAGCTCCTGTGGTTGGACTAAGAGCCTCACTGTTGGCTGGAGGCTGCCCTCAGTTCATTGCCACTTGACTGTCTCCCTAGGGCAGCTTACAATGTGGTATCTTCCTTCGGCAAAGAAGAGTCTGCTAGTGAGGCAGAAATTACAGTCTTATGTAATATTAATAGCATAATCATAGAAGTGACTTGTATTCTGTTGATTAGAAACAAGTCACGGGTTCCACCTGTGCTCATGGCAAAGGGTCTATCCAAGGTGTGAATACCCAGGAATCAGGGGTCACCAGGGGTCATCGTAAAGTCTGTCTGCCCAGTTTCATTCTCAGAAGAGTTCTCTCCGCATGGTGACAGAGCTGATACCAGCAGCTCCTACATCCTAATGCTGGCAATCTTGGAGAAAATGCAGCCACTGTCTCCCTGGCATTTGTATAAGTATCTGTACCCTACCAATAGAATTCTTGGTTGGAAACCCTAGAAATAAACTTTGGCAAACTGAACCGTAAAAAGACTTACTAGAAGGATATCAGGTAGCTTCTAGAATTTTTGAGAATACTGAAGACCTGGACTGGAAGAACCTGTAAGAACTGGCAGGATGCTTGTTGCCATTGGTCAGTGCTTCATTAGACTGTCATCACTAGACTCTCAGTATTAGATACAAAGGGTATCTGGCCAGTGCAGGTCACATGCCTGTGCTCTGGCTGCCAGGAAGATGAGGGACTATCTGCACCTCTTGAGCCTCCACTGGAGGTGGGGCTGTGTTTCTTTGATTGTGACACTGCTCTGAGATGAGCCCATGGCGTCACCTGGCTTAATTAGGATCACTTTTAAATGTTCAGCCTAACAGCTTGCATTGCATAAGCAGATTCAGCTCAAATGGGCAGCTTTTAGAACTTTCTAGCTAGTGGTTCTATGCTCTTTGTTTAACATTAACTGTGCCTTACAGACAGACATACCAGAAAGCTGCTACAGAGCAGTATGTGATGTTGATGGCACATTCAGGTCTCTGAGTCATGTAGTAGTTGGGGCATGTCTGTTTTTCATAGTCAGAATTTTTATTTATACCAGATTTAACCACAAGCAGAATTTACTTTTTCTGAAATTATGGGCTAACTTTACAATGCAGTTTTTGTTCTAATCTTGGTGTTGGCTCTAGGAATTCAGGGATTATCTTAACTTTTTACTTTCATCATCTTTGGCCATGTGCATATGACTTTTTGTACATGTGAGTACACTGACTTGAGGTATCAGGTTTTTATAAGTACAAAGAACTTGTGAATCTTTTGAAATAAGTTCATGTTTCCTTACATGCATTTTCAAAGCTATACTTAATTCTTATGCAGCATTACAGTAGAATAGAATAAGTAAGACCAACTTACCAAGAAGGGAAACAGATGCCACTTCTATGGGGTAGTTTGTGAGGTGCAATCTTGCCTACTCTCGAAATGTTTTTCTTATTGGCCCAATATGGCAACTGAAATCTCACCATTAGAACTTAAATTTTTAGTTAAGGTCAATGAATCTCAGCCTGAACACATTGGAATTTCCTGGGGAATTAAAAACAACATTTCAAAAAAATAACGGAAAAAAAAAAAACAAAACAATGTCAGGACTCTACCCCAGACCAACGTTGTATAATTTCTGGGAGTGGGGCCCAAGGAGCAGTAAATTGTATAACTTCTTTAAGGGATTCTAAAGTGCAGCCAGGATTGAGAACCAGCAGATCATAACTAGAACCTGGGAAGGGCAGTGCATTCATTCATGTTATGATGTGTACAAGGAAATACACTAGACAGCATTTCCACAGTTCTAGCTGAGACTATTTCCTGCCATTCTTTCTTCTTCATGTATCTGTATGATGAACTTCCTTTAACAAAGATCAATAAGTCAGTCTTTAGACTTAGAGCAACCTTAGAGAGTCCATCTACCATAGGGCCTTGGAATTTCTAGCTATGGCATTGCTTGTAAAAATACCTCCAAAAGACTGAACTCACAGGGATATCTATTTGCTTTATACCAGTAGCACATGTTAAAATCAGGCTATAAACAATCCAACTTCTCTTTCATTTTTATATTTACTTTCTGGAGGTAATGTGCAAATAATCATTCATGTGGTATCCAGAAATATTTTTGTCTATAGTAATAGCAGATGGCAGAGCATTTTTCCCGTGCCAAGTCACATTTATTCTACCACAGTGCAATGTGGAAGTGATCATGGCCTCTTTCAAATATTCAACTCCCCATGTGCATTTCAGTTGTGGTGGGAACTTTTCTTGCATATCAGTTCAATATGTTGTAGATTGACTTGGAATCCTTGGAATTTGTGCATAGTATAGTCACATGAGAAGTACTTTAAAAAGAAATAGTTTCAAAGCCTCATGATTAAAAGTCATCAATTCAGCAAACATTTAATAAGCATATTTTGTGTGCTAAGCCAGTGGTTTTCCACTGGGATGGGTGGCTTTGTCCCCAGCAGGGATTTTGGAAATTTGCAGCGTTGTTCTTAGTAATCCTAATGATTAGCGGGGGGTGCTACTGGCATTTGGGGTACAGGGGCCAAAGGTGCTAGCTGTCTCGCAGCTTGCAGGACAGACCTCCACAATAAAAACGATCCTCTACACACAGCACTACCCACACCTGGTCTATCGAAAGGACATTCATGTAAATGAAAAACCTGTTTATGATTATCTGAGCCTAAAACCTAAGTGTGCTTTTCATATAAAGAGCAGTTTTTGGGGGGACATGGATTTAATATACAGTGACTTTTCCAGGAAAATTATATTAATAAATTGTAAATGTAAAGTGAGGGAAAGTTGTACTTTGCTTTATTTGGAATCAAGAGTTTTTTAACCTCACGTAAACTCACATTACCCATGGAACCTTGAATGTGGTACTCGAGTCACAAAAAGCCTGCATCTGTAACCACCTGCATTCGTTATTCCCATATTTATGAGGATTCCATACATAGATGCAAGCAAAGGGCTACTTTATATGTCTCCTGCTGGTGGTGTGCCTGAGCAATTGTAATTCATACTATTTTTATTTATTTATTTATTTCAAGACAGAGTCTTGCTGTGTTGCCAAGGTTGGAGTACATTGAGACCATCTTGGCTCACTGCAACCTCTGCCTCTTGGGCTCAAGTGATTCTCTTGCCTCAGCCTCCCAAGTAGCTGAGATTTACAGGCGTGCACCACCACACATGGCAAATTTTTGTATTTTTAGTAGAGATGGGGTTTCACCACGTTGGCCAGGCTAGTCTCGAACTCCTGATGTCAAGTGATCCGCCCCCTCCAGCCTCCCAAAGTGCTTGGATTGCAGGCGTGAGCCACTGCGCCCAGCCTATAATTCATAACATTTTATTTTATTACTTTTTATTCTTATTTTTATAGCTAGGATATTATGTTGACTTGTGATTGTGTGCTTGTATATGTATCTGTGCTTTAAAAAGTAAGTGTATAAGATGTGTTTTTCATAAATTTTATTTCAAGAAGGAGCATTACAAAATATTTGGGTTATAAGGGGGTATTGGGTGCGATTGGGTTGAAAGTCACTGAATTAAATAGCAGGGTGATATCAGACAAATCAACAGACAGGGAAACTTCAGCATGCTAGAGGAGCACAGGGGCCACTGCAGGATCCAGAGGAGCAGCCTCTGCCAAATCCTGAGGGAGTGTGGTCCCACTGGCCCGGCATGATCAGGAGCTGGGGGACATGGAGGGCAAAAGGAATGGCACATACAAAGTCCTGAAGGGTGGATGCTTTCGTTGGTGAGTGGCTAGAGCCCCGGGTGTGGTAGGGCTGAGCCCTGGCAGAGGGGAGAGAGAAGGCTGGAGACGCAGACAGAAGTCCATGAAGAGCCTAACAAGCTTTGCTTGCATTCTGTTTTAGAGACACTGGGGAGCTACCAAAGGGCTTCTGGGCTAGGATCAGGTTTGCTGGTTAGACAGACACACTTGTCACCGTGGTGAAAATGGGCTAGATGAGGGCATGGTTACATGAGCCAGGGTGAAGTCTGAGCTAGGCAACTATGTAGACTGCTGGGCTAACACTTTTGCAGGCCATGTGAACCTTTCTGAGCTCTCCTGCTGCCTCGCGGCAGTCAGCCCTGCAGTCTCACCCCAGCAACTGTGCTCTTGACTACTTTTCTAAGAGGTTGGGGTATGGGTGGGAAGGGGTGGTGCAGAGAAGATGGAGAGGATTGTGGTCAGTGGGAGCTACTCAGCATGGAATATGGAAGATACAGGGTAGGGAACTCTAGGATGTGTCTGGTTACATGAAGTGTCTGAGGAAAAGAACACTAGCCTCACAGAATCTCACTGCCTCTTTAGCCTCTGTGCCCAATTAAAGGAGTCGGGGGAGATTCTTGTCCAGTTATTTTGTGTGATTTCACTTACCTTTGCTTTTATTTAACTTAGTATAACCTGTCATTTTGTTTTGAAGGAGATTTGAATAACAACACAGATCCTAAAGAAACTTTGTAATACTGCAAAACTAATGATTATGACTTTCATCCAGCACGTTATTTAGAAACACTTGCCTGTGCCAAATGGAGGAAGGTGTTCTTCACAACTCACCCCAGCAATAGCAAAACTATTTAAGTTTATCCACCACATTGACGAGAAAAGTACGGTTCTTAAAATGAGAGCCTTGCTCGGTGTCTTTTCCCTTTGCATTTAAAAATAAATGAAATTACTGAAACACTATTATAAGAAGTTTGGAAAATAAGGGGGATGTTATGTTCCCCACATATTACCTATTAATATTTTTTATGTATTTCCTTTACATCTTGTTTTTAGCTACGTTTATGTATATTTGTGTATGTGTATAACGTGTATAAATATGTAACATTATAATTGTATATAATCTGGGAATCAACACATGAAATATGGGAGCAACATTTTGAATCATTCTTCCCTCTCAACTTCCAACTTGCAACCTAGCTACCTTCTGATTAAATGTCTCTATTTTGTTGTCCCACAGGCCTCTCAAAGCGAAGAAGACAACTGAGCTCTTACATTGTCTCTCACCCTAACTTTTCCTTTTCCCAATCTTCTGCATCTCAGTAAATAGTTCCACTATCCATTTAGTTATACAAGCCAGAAGCCTAGATTTCTTCCTTTCCCTCACCCTCTACACTGAGTCCATCAGCAAGTCCTTCTATCTCTGCCTCTAAAATACATCCCAGATCCATCTGTTACCCTTCCTGGGATAGACGCAGTCCTATCAAGATCTGTTCTAGTAGTAGTAATATTTCTGTAGTCCACTGCTACCACTTTCTTCCAAGCTGCCATAATCTTTTACCAGGACTACATTATCCTCTTTACCTGTCTTCTGCTTAATTTGACCATTCTTACTTCTCTAGGGTCTGTTCTCTCAGCAGGCAGAATAGATCACTCCTAAAAATGCTCCTGTTTGAAATCCTCCAGTGGCCTTCCATTGTACTTGGAAAACAACTCAAGTTCATTACGATGGCACATAAGGCACATGGCACACAGGCCTTATGTACCGTCAGTTTCTAAATTTATGCAGTACTCTGTGCCCGCCCATATTTCTTGCTTACTGTTAGTCATCTCACTTTTTTTTTTTTTTTTTTTTTGAGGGAGAGTCCCCACTAACACCCAGGCTGGAGTATAGTGGCACAATCTTGGCTCACTACAACCTCTGCCCCTGGGGTTCAAGTGATTCTCCTGCCTCAGCCTCCCAAGTAGCTAGGACAACAGGCACATGCCACCATGCCTAGCTAATTTTTGTATTTTCAGTAGAGACGGGGTTTCACCATGTTGACCAGGCTGGTCTTGAACTCCTGACCTCAGGTAATCCACCTGCCTCGGCCTCGCAAATGCGAGGTTTACAGGCATGAACCATCGTACCTGGCCATCTCAATGTTTTAAAATACCAAATTCTTCCTGCCTCAAGCTGCTACATATGTGCTTGTCCCTGCCTGAAGCTTCCATTCCCATCTCTGAGCATGCTAGCTCCAAATTCTGCAGTGCCACTTAAATGACATCCCTTGAGAAGCCATCCCAGACAGTTCTAGGTAAAGTAGACTTGCTTTCTTACACTTAACACAGTTTGGGTGTGTGTGTGTGTGTGTGTGTGTGTGTGTGTGTGTGTGTGTGTGTATGTGTCTGTCTGTCCATGTCTCCTCCACTCTAGATTTTAAGCACCAGGAGGCAAGAACCATGTTTGTCTTGTTTATATTACAGTCACTAAATATTTGATGAGTGAATGAATGGATATGTCTTATTCCATTTAGTGTTGCTACAAAGGAATACCTGAGTCTGGGTAATTTATAGAGAGAAGAGGTTTATTTAGCTCACAGTTCTACCAGCTGGAGTTCAAAACTGAGCCTTTGCTGAGGGCCTCAGGCTACTTCCACTCATGGTGGAAGGTGAAGGAGAACCAGCTTGTGCAAAGACCACATGAGGAGAGAGGAAGAAGTAAGACAGGCAATGCCATGCTTTCTTTAAGAACCAGCTCTGGGCCAGGCGCGGTGGCTCACGCCTATAATTCCAGCACTGTGGGAGGCTGAGTCGGGTGGGTCACTGAGGTCAGGAGTTCCAGACCAGCTTGACCAACATGGTGAAACCCTGTCTCTACTAAAAAAAACAAACAAACAAAAATTAGCTGGGCATGGTGGCATGCACCTGCAATCTCAGTTACTCAGGAGGCTGAGGCAGGAGAATCGCTTGAACCCAGGAGGCGGAGTTTGCAATGAATCGATATTGCGCCATTGCACTCCAGCCTGGGCAACAAGAGCAAAACTCCATCTCAAAAAACAAAACACAACAACACCACCAAACCAGCTCTGGCAGGAACTATTAAAAGTGAGATCTCATTCACCCGCAAGGGAGGACATTAATCTATTCATGAGAGATCTGCCCTCATGACCCAGTCACCTCCCATTAGGCCTTACCTCCCCATACTCGTACAACAAGGATTAAATTTCAACATGAGTTTTGGAGGGACAAACATTGAAGCCATGGCAGAATGTACCTACTTGAACCAGCTCAGGGAATTGTCTTATTACCAGGCATAGGGACATGGAATTGAGAGCCCAGGAATTGCTAAACATTGTCTGTTATCTTGGAAGCTCTTTTGTAAAAGAGGTTTCTGCTACCTTTCCAATACCCTTGTTTTTGTCCAGATTCTGTTTATCTGGGCCTCAAGTAAATGTCAGTGGTCAGCTTCCATCCCTGTGTCTGCAGTTGGTGCCATGCTTACTAAATCGTCATGGATTGTAGAGGGTACATTGTCAGTATAGCTGCCTTTGGGGGACATAATATTGGAAGATGGCTAGGTTTTACTTCTGAGGACAAAGGTGCAGGGAGCAAGGGATGCACGGTAGAGAGCATGTAGACCAGGTCATTCAATCATGCTGGTGTCATGGTTGAAGGAGGCATCAAGGACAGAAAACAAGAGGTTTAAAAACAGTTTCTCTTGAGAAGAAGCAATCCTGTCAAAATCTTTCCTAGTGGCCTTAGTGTTCAAAAACCTGAAAAATTTGTATTAGGTCTCATTGCTAGTACTGCAAATCCAGGACCATTTATTAAGATCCCCAAACCCCAGAGCTTCTGATCAGTGCAGCCCCTTCCTGCTATTAACTGCTTTTACAGGAGGAAATTGTGGAGAGTACAATAGGACACTTCTAGCTGACTGCCTCTTACCCTACCTCGTTCCCTTACCTTGTCCAACATTGCGTCTCCAAGTTGTATCCTTAATGAGGTCATTCGCTCTGCATACATAGTGAGATTATGTCTTAGAGTAATACATTTTCTGCTTTCTGAGCTTTGCTTGAGAGGACAACCTCTTCAACTGTGGAAAGAATTTGCCGTTTAATAGAGGAGGGCCTTCATAGCTTGTCACAGCTTTCAGTCACAGCTCTAGTTTTTGATTCTGTCACAGTGGCACATGAGAGCAGGAACATTTTGCATAACCACTTAACTCAGCCTTACAATAGCCTCTTAAATGGATGAGGAGCAGCTTAAGCTGGCTTGATAGGAAAGAACACTGTCTGTTGGTGTTAATAATATTCGTATTTAGTTTGCATAATTTAAATCCACAATAATATCTTAATCTCAGTTTTGCTCCAAAATTGCCTCTCTACTATCACTATCCCATATAAATAATGTATAGCAACATTGATTTGATTGTAACCCTTTCATATTTTATTGAAATTTTTTTCTATAAACATATATTGAACACCCTCTCTGCATCAGGAAATACACAAGTGCTGCATATCTAGAGGTCCACTGGACAAAAAGTAATGAGTGAGGATTTTCAGAATTGTAAAAGCACATGAGACCTCATGTTGAAAAACACAGCACATCTTAGCAGGTTAAATGAATCTACAACTAGCTACAATGATTGTGGTATAAAGATGGTATGTCCAAAATAAAGAGAAAATCTTTGAAAGCTGAAAGAAAAGACAGATTGCCTACAGAGGAATGACTTTCCAACTGACAGTACGTTCATTATCAGCAGCAGTAGATCCTATACCTGTCATCAAAATAGGATGCTGAAATAAAGACCTTTTAAGACATACAGAGACTAGGATAATTTTTTACCCTCAAATATTAACTAAAAGAAGTATGAAACATTATATTTTGGCAGGGAGGAAACTGAACCCAGAAATAGGTTGCACCGTTACAGAAGCAATGACACGACAAGGAATTTGGACAATAAGTTAATGAACTTGAGTAATCAGAATAAATGGCTTCCTCTGTGCTATGATTTGAGTACTAACAAGATGTTTTCCAGTTAAATATAGAATTACTTTGGTTTGGTGCTGATGTCTGAAATTCTTGTTTGTGATGAGTTATTCACCTCAGTCAAGATTTTTAAGAAGGGGTCCATGGATGGAGTTCAAGGTATCTATGAACTTCCTAAAATTACAGGTGACGCACTTTGTGTTTACACAGTTCTTCTGAAGACAGGCTTGTTGGCTCTCATCAGACCCTTAAAGGTGCTTAGAATTTGAACTAGTTTAAGAACTACTGGATTAAGTTATTGTTCCTTATTAAAGTGAAATTACATCGATACTTACCTTGCTCTCAAGTTGAGATACATGATCTGAATTTGAATAGTGACGTTATTGGTTACCTTGCAGAATCGTTGTGACCCTGGAAAAAGTATTTTTCTTCTCATTGTAGTCTGAATGTGCATTGTATGACCTGTGTGGCTAAAGGCAGCAGTGGTGTGCCTGGCCGGTGTGACTGTATCTCAGTATCACAGTCAGTATCGGATTATAGTTTCGATTTTTCTAAAGAGAGTCGCTATTAAGCTAACCAAAGAAATAAAGCTTTTAAGTTACCAATTTTAAGATATAATAATAGATTTATTGGTTTTTTTGTTGTTAATTGAACAGATATTTTGTGTAATACATTGTCCAAGTGTATGTAGTGGGGTGGACAGCAGGAGGCTGCGTTCAGTCATTATCTATACCAGTGAGATTTCCTGCTAAAACAAGTATTAACTGGTGACCATGTACAACTTGTATTTTCCCCCCAGCTTTATTGAAGCATCACTGACAAATAAATGTTGTATATATTTAAGGTATATAATGTGATGTTTTGATGACATATACATTGTAGAGTGATTACCATGACCAAGCTAATTAATATATCTATTACTTCAAGTAGTTAGCATTTTCACGTGTGTGGTAAGAACACTTAAGATGTACTCTGCTAGCAAATTTCAAGTGTACAATGTAATGTATTGTTATTAACTCTACTCACCATGCTGTATATTAGCTCTCTTACTTATTCATCTTATAACTGACAATTCGTGGCCTTTGATCAGCATCCCGCTATTTCTCCCATCCCTAGTCCCTGGCAACCACTGTTCTACTCTGTTTCTATGAGTTTGACTTCTTTAGATTCTACATATGAGTGAGATCATACAGTATCTGTCTTTCTGTATCTGGCTTATTTCACTTAGGAAAATGCCATCTGGATTTGTCCATGTTGTCTTAAATGGCAGGATTTCCTTATTTTTTAAGGCTGAATAATAAAATTTCCATTGCATGTGGATGCGTGTGTATATACATACCACATTTTCTTTATCGGTTGATGGACACTTAGGTTGTTTTTTTATCTTGGCTATTGTGAATAATGATATAATGAACATGGGAGTGCAGATATCTCTTTGAAATACTAATTTCAGTTCCTTTGGGAATATACCCAGAAGTAGGATTGCTGGATCATATGGTATTTCTAATTTTAGATTTTGTAAGTACCTCTGTATTATTTTCTATAATAGCTGTACCAGTTTGCATTCCCACCAACAGTGTATCGGGGTTCCCTTTACATCCTTGCCCACACTTGTTATATCATTTAATTTTTTATAACAATCATCCTCACACATGTGAGGCGATATCTCATTGTGGTTTTTGACTTGTATTTCCCTGATGATTAGTGATGTTGAGCAGTTTTTCATGTACCTGTTGCCCATTCATATCAAAGGAAACAGCAAAATGAAAAGGCAGCCTGCAGAGTGGAGACTATATTTGCAAACCATATATCCAATAGGGGACTAATATGCAAAATATGTGAAGAACTATAAGTCAGTGGCAATAAAACAAATGACCCAATTGAAAAATGAGTAAAGCACTTGACTAGACATTTTTCTAAAAAAGACATACAAATGTAACTTGTGATTTTTTTAATACAGTGTATTTTAGATACATGTGTTTTATGCGTAATTTAAATTCCACTCTTCCTCTCATCTGGTAGTTACGTACTGAGTGTTAGTGTCAGGCTGTTTACTATAGTGGCTGTGGTCATGGATGTAGAGTTGGTGGTGGTCCTGTCCCAGAGAGAATTACTCTGAATAGGATAGAGGGTGGTAGGTCATAACCAAATCCCCAGTCCTAGCCTAAGACCTAGTAAGGTCAAGAGGAAGTTGTTCCTCGTGGCAGGGTTGTCCCTGCATGCTGCTTCAGATGGCAACTTCCACGTATAGCTAAGAACAGAATGAAGCCACAGGCTTATTCAGAGACCACAAGCTTCACAACTTCTGTTTAGCATGTCTAATTATGGTTGTGACAACCCAATCTGGTTTTGATGCTGTTACGTTTGAAGGTAGATCCCAGCCACTGATCAGCGCATTCAGATGGGTCATCTTCCTCCAAAGCCCAGGGCTTCTTTCGGTCTCCACAGCACCCCCAGCTCAGGGGTAAAGTCCCTAACCCTAGGACTGGTGGACCCACCTTCCCAGTTCAGTTTTCTCCCCGTGTGCAGGTCCATCTGTCTTTTCGCTCAGCATGTGGGTATCTTTAGAGGGTGAAGGGAAGTGATTTGTCAAATGGTTAGCAAGAGCATGGAGAAAGTTAATTTACCTCTTAAAATCAGTTTTATATTCGTTTTACTTTGGTGAAATTCATTCTCCTGTTGTGTGTGTATGTGTGTGTGTGTGTGTGTAATGTTGAGAGATTCTCAGTTTTGATTGAATGAGGTCATAATCTCATTTTTATTTTAAATAGGAACACTTTTATAGAGCTTAAGTGAAACAAGACCAGTTAAATGTTTTGAGATGGAACACAGGTGGAAAATGCTGAATGTTGGAGTGTGATACAGTGAGTTCTCTGGACTGCCAGCCTCCCTTCCCTAGGTATTTGAAATTATATTAAGGCAATTAGATTATAACTCAAACTTCTGAAAACCATTTAGAGATAGATAAGAAATTCATTTCACTGTATTGTACTCCATATTGTAAATGAGATTCAAGATTAATTGTCTAATAGGTTGAAGTTTTAAATTGAAATTTCCTTCTATGTTATTTTCTATCATATATGCTTCACCATGAAGGTTGATTTGAAACCAGAGTTTCAGAAATACTGATATTATTATATTCTTTTCATCTAAATTGAAGTTATTATTATATTTTTAACTGGTCCTGGCCACTTCTTTGTATCTCTCAAACTGCCACTTTCTTTGTCATTTTTAGAGCTATTAATAGGTGGCAGATTGTACTGAGCCTGAGCATAGAATAAAATAAGTACATTGGTCCCCCTTATCTGTGATTTTTGCCTTCTGCGTTTTTAGTTAGCCCCAGTCAACCTTGATCCAAAAACATTAAATGGAAAATTCCAGAAATAAACCATTTATAAGTTTTAAATTTCACACTGCTCTGCATAGCATGGTGAAATCTCACCCTGTCTCACCCAGGACATGAATCATCTCTTTGCCCTGTGAGTCCATGCTGTCTGTGCTACCCACACGTGAGTCAGTTAGTAGCCGTTATGATTATGAGACCAGAAAAACATAGTATATATAAGGTTCAGTACTATCCATGGTTTCAGCCATCCAGTTGGGGGTCTGCAGATAATGGGGGACTACTATACAATTTTTTTAGCATGGTTGGGGAGCTAAAAGTATAGTTCCTACTATTCTTGCCAGAAAATGGGAAAAAAATGTTCAATCCCATATTTTTATTATATATGAAGTAGTGACATGGACAGGAGACAGAAACAGTGGGTAGAAGAAGGCAGTTCCCAGCAAAGGCCCCACCATCAAGCCTGGAAACCCACAGCCCTGAATGGCAACAGGCAATTCCTTTTTTGCACCCAATAGCTGCCTTTTGGCCCACCATGCCCCGCTCTCCTCTACCCATATAAACCTGAGACCCCAGGCTCCAGAAGGAGACAAAGAGATGAACAGAAGAGCAGAAGAACAGGGGAATGGCGCAACAGAGTGAAGAGGAGCATCGGAATGCCAAGAGGAGTTTACCTGGGGACGATCGGAGAGGAGATATGTCACTGGACAGCCAAACTCCAGGGGAAGACCATCTTCCCACTCCATCCCTCTTCCAGCTCCCCATCAGTCCCGCTGAGCCACCTCCATCACCCAATAAAAGCTTCACATTCATCCTTTGAAAAGGCAGAGGGTCCACTGAGCTATCTAACCCTTAAGCCGACTGTGGATGGCAAAGCTAAAAGAGTACGCGTAACACACACCCACTTGGGCTTCAGGAGTCGCAGATACACACCCCTGGATATTGCCGTGGGGCTGAAGCCTAGGAGCACTCATCCCAGCCCCTGCACCTATCCGTCAGTGTGCTCCCTTTCCTGTAAGGGGTTTAAGCAGGCACGGCCGCCAAACAGACAAGTCACACCCCTGTGGCACATCCTGCAAGGGGGGTCAGGGAACTCCTGTTTCAGTAGATATATTTGATGAAAATAATGCCCTCCTGAGGGAATGATCGTTTATGTGGTGTATGTGTGTGCATGCATGTGTGTGTGTGCACGCACGTGCATATGCCATGACTTTTAGCCCTAACTCATCTTTCAAGTTTGAAATTTAAATGTGTGTTTCTTTGTTCTGAGTGACGGGAAGATAAATATGAAGACAACTTTGGTGAATGCAGGTGGGCATCTCAGTTCCTTTTGCTGAGTTTCACTTGCTGTCTGCTTCACTCATCCATGGTGCAGAAAACTGCAGCAGTCTGCCCTGCCGTAACACAGATAGACATCATCCCTCACAGTGGCTGGATAATTCCAGATGTAATGCCAAACACAGAAAACTGATTCCATTTGTGTTTTGTGATAAGAGGTACAGAGAAAAACAGAAAGCAATGTAGTGACTTGTCTTGACAAAATGCTTCCGCTGCCCTGCAGGAGCGAACCCACTTCCCCTGGTTAAGGAGGGCTGTTGCATTTTAAACATGTGGTAGTGGTTACTCATTGTGCTTTTTTTTTTTAAGGTGGGAAATATTGTTCTTTGGACTGAGTTAAATGCAGCTTAGCATAAAAGACGTGATGGTGGAACAAAGCCTGCGGACTGTGACTACTTGACATGCACTGGGCTAGTGAGGAGACAGAACGTCTCTGATCAGCAGCAGAACAAACACTCACAAAGGGTCTCCTTCCCTCTTAGGACTTCCTTCGCTGGGCATCTGGCTGGGATTCTTGTTGGACTAATGTACACTCAAGGGCCTCTGAAGAAAATGATGGAAGCATGTGCAGGTACAGAGTAAAACACCTTTGGCATGACAACAAGCTGGACTTTCATCTTCATTTTAATGCGAACAGGAGCAACCCCAGGTTTCCCTGTGGTTCAGCTCAGGAATTCCCTAATATGCCTGTTTTTCTTTTTAAACCAAAAGGTAAAACAACCAGTGCAATTCCTTACATTGCTCCACAAAAGAGGCTGCACACTTAAATTTTGAATCTGATACTTTCTTAGGGGACAAATATCAGTATGTATTTATACCCTCAACCTTAATGCTACCCGCAGAAAACCATGATTTCCTAAAGAATGCAGAGAACTAAAGTGCGTTTAAAAGAATGCATTCTTCTGTAATAGTCCATGAATTAATATACGTGCAAGGCAGAGTTGAAAAAGAAAATGAAGCCTGGACTGAAGTGCATGGCCAGTATTTTAAAGAATTCAGACTGATGACCAGGTCCTTGGTGGATGAGCCATATATTCATGCATGGCCAAACCAAGTGTGTTACTGCTTGAAGCTTGGCTCCTGCTTTTTAAAATTTTGTTTCTCCCTTCAAAATGATACTCAGTGAAAATATTTCATTTAGAAATACTTGTATTTTTTAGACCTCTTAATTTTAAATGCGATTCTCATTTTGACTTGTAAGAAAACTGGTTTTCAAACACTTGTTTTATAGAGTGAGTTCCACTATTTCATCTTTTATTCATGGGAGAGCTTCTGAGACTATTTTACCTTTTCTTGAACCATAAATAATTTTTTCACAGTTTGTGCTGATGACTGGTTTTCTTGAGAACCATATAATATTCATGATATTAGAAAGCTTTCCAGGCACTGCACTGGCACCTTTATTAGCAGGTCGTGTTCACTTTTGGTTGATTTTTACAGGCTGTGTTGCATCTAAGCAGATTCTCATTTTCCCGCATTGGCTTATTAATGTGCTTCTGCTGTATATACTTAGAGGAGGCAGTGGGAACTTCATTTATGGAAAATGTCCAGTTTTATTATATTTTCAATATAATTTAATACTCATTAGTACTGACAAAAGAGATGATTCTCGGAAGTTTAATGTCTTGTTTCCTTTTTCTGTGTCTCATGATGAAGCGGTTAGTAAAGCTTTTTGCAGACATGTTATGAAATTTAAGCAAGTACTTTAATTTTTAAACAGGATTTTCCCCATAATTATAATATTTAAACTCTTAGTTTTAAAAGCCTTAAAAAATGAATGGAGACTTGTTTTTACACCACTCTATTTTCAAAGTAATAAATATGATAGAAAATTAAATAGGGAAATTAGAACACTCAGTGCAATTTGCAAATAGCCTGCAAACTCAGCCTTTTTTCTGCGAGCTGAGAATTGAAGCACACAGGAACCCCATGGAAAATGACCCAGCATGTGGAAGCTGCCGTCTGATGCCTGCTGAAGAGGAGGGTCGCCCTGAGGGTGTGGTCCTTGGCCCTCCCTCCCTCACTTCATTCAGCTGTGCCAAATTGACTGAGTAGACAGTCCTACTGCCTTCTATAGGGACAAGAAAGGGTAAAGTCCCCTAGGAATGGGAAGGAGCGTGGCTCTCCTAACACCCTTGTTTGAGGAAGCTTCTCCATTTAGCCGGAGCGTCTCTGCTTAGACAGAGGCATCAAAGCTGAGCTTTGGTACTTTGGAGGCAAAGACTAAGAAACTTCAGTGAGTGTAAATTAGGGTTTCATTTTCCACTCCCCACCCCCAAACACACACACACACACACACACACACACACACATATTCTTTTCCCTGTCGGGCTGACCCCCAAACAAAAGGGAGTTGATTTTAATAAGTGTTATAGAAATCATTTGAAATGACCTTGGGCTTTGTCCCAGAGAACTTCCTAATGACTGGAACAATTAGCATTTAAAACTTTATAGCTGCCATTAAAATGTTTATTTCTTTTACATTTAGGTGGTTTTTCCTCCAATGTTGGTTACCCAGGACAGCAATACTACTTTAATAGTTCAGGTAAGCAGTTTATTTCATTTAATAAATTTTAACTTATTTTTAAAATTATAGTGTTCAGCTCTACAGAGTACTTTAGGATACTGCTAGTTGATGCTGTGGTGGAGTCATTCACATGTTATGTAACTGTGCCTCTAACACGCCTGAAAGCTAGTTGGAGGGGTAACCTAGGGAGCATATTTGTGTGGGTTGGTAGGGAAGGCCAGGGAAGGAGGTAACTCAGACATGAAAACATGGTATGATTGATATGAGGTCTCTCATGTGTGATAAGGTTCATATTAGATCTTGGTGCTTCGAGTCTCAGTCTGAGACTCAACTGCTGGGAAAGTGTTAGAAGTTGGTTTTAGGTATATAGTTCTCCACAGCCCATCCCATGTATATTCAGGAAACCCTTGCATACCCTAAGATGCTAAAATAGGCATGCTGCTAATAAATGCCATGTGACTTAATGAGGAAGAATGTATTTTTCTAAGTGTCTGTGTAAATAGATAGAAAGGACCTGCTGTTAAAAGCATAAGACCTATTTTAGGCTAAAGCCTTTGCATTCCAGTCTGGGGTGGCTACATGGTAGTATCTTAGATCAGGCCCGGCAGCCAGGTGTTAGCCATGGCCATTGGGACACTCATGTCTTAATGCAATGAACTGATTGTGCCCCTCCCCAAATTGATATGTCGAAATCCTAACCCCTAATGTGATGATTTTAGTAGGGTAGGGGTTTGAGGAAAAAATTAGGTCATAAGGGTAGGGCCCTCATGAATGGGATTAATGTCCTTGTAAAAGTGACCGCAGAGAGCTCTCTGGCCTCCTCACTGCCACATGAGGATACAAGAAGTCAGCAGTCTGCAACCTGGAAGAGGGTCCTCACCAGAACTGACCATGCTGGCGTCGTAAGCTTCCAGCCTCCAGATTGCGAGAAATTTCTGTTGCTTAAGCCAGCCAGTCTATGGCTGTTTGTTATAGCATCCCAAATGGACTAAGATGTGTTTCTGTTTATATTAATTGAGGACCACTATAGCTTAAAGCTGAGACTAGCAGCGGTTTTTTTAAAGGACCGGACAGCTAATATTTCAGGCAGTAAGGGCTTTATTGGCCATATAGTCTCTGCTGCAACTAGTTAACCTGTCCTGGTAGCATGAAGGCTGCCATAGACAATGTATAAACAAGTGGGTATGGGTGTGTTCCAATAGAATCTTACTGCTAGCTCCTGCCTTTTCTACTGTGTAAGGATATGAGATTGACACTCTGTCAATTTAACCTTACAAAATAGGGCAGTTCTACTTACTGTCTTTTCTCTCTCTCTTTTGCACTCCATTTATTTTCTATTTTTTAAAAAAGAGAACTGAAGAGAACAGCTTCTTTCCTTCTTATATGGAAGAAGCACAGTCACAGAGACCAGAGAATTAAGGGCGAAAATAAAAAGCCCTTTTTACCTCTTTTAACCTCTGTAAGATTACCATAGTTATATGCCTTTCTCTGAAGTGATTGGATTTCTTCAAAGGCAGAGCTACATAAGGCCAGGTGGCTATGCTAATGGTCATCTAGGGAACTTTTATGAGAGCATGTGTATATCTTACAAGTAATGATTTATTCTTAATATGGCTGTCCTTAGCTGGAAAAGTCTTTATAGGTCGAGGAACCTCATGAATGTTTAAAAAGCTGTTACCAATTTTTCTAATCTTGGTGGTGTTTCTTGATCTCCTTTGCCATGAAATCCTGGTATGTGTATAAGGAACAGATGGAGTAGTTAATAGAATAATGATAACCAGATTTTCTTTTACTACAGAGCCTAAGTATGCAACTAAAAAAAAAAATTAAACTAGTATTCCTCTCAGGACATAATTTAAATTTATTTATCTTATTTGTTTGATTGCTAGGTTTTTCCAGGAATGTTTATTATGAAGATTTTAAAACATCTCATTGGGCCAGTGAAACAGCCATAGAAAATTTGGGGTCCTATGGGAGGAGACCTGTTTTCATGATAATAGATATTGATGAGATTTTGGGTCCTGTTGATGATTTATGATCGATGATATAGAACGTTTAATCACACTGGTCTTTCTGATTTAAGGCACCAAAACGTTCCCATTTTCTTTCCCCATGTTTTGTCTGACAAGTACCAAATTTGTTTTTATAATATTCAGATGTTTAGAGCTGTTGACTTTATTTCATTGAAGAACTGCTAGATTATTTTAAAATAAGAAATAGCATGAAGAAAAATGTTTTTCTACATCAAGAAAATGTTGCCTCAAATCATCACATGTGTATCTGGCAATTAAAACTCTGTGTAGATGTATAATTTCTATGTGGTGAGCAAATATTCAGAGACCTTGGGTTATTTTGGCTCTTGAATTAACTGAGCATTTTTGGGGGTGGATAGGTAGAAATGCTGCTTAGATCTTACATAACAGAATGGCTTTCCACAGGGGTTTGTAAGTGATAATGAGCCGTGTGGGAAATTACCCAGTATACTTTTTGTATTCCAGTAAAATAATTGACACTCTTAGGGAATTGGGCCATTTCTCTATGCAGGGATTGCTGAAGCATCCCGTGCTATTCAGTGACGTCTCTATAAATATTCTATTAGTGTTGCAGAATGGTTGCCACTTTCTTTGATTCTTTGTGGAGAAGATATATTAATTGTGTTTTTACCATTTGTCCTCATGTGAAAGGTCTTTTTTTTTTTTTTTTTTTTTTTTGATAAGGAATGAGAAATAAGATTTGTAAAAACACTACCATGGTCTCCTTTACTCTCAAGGTCTGAAACTTGCTGGCTGAGTGTTCCCCAACGCAGCAATGGGGGCTGAATTTTTCTGATTCTATTGGATAGAGACCAGTTTAAGAATAAGTGTTCATATTTAAAATGGTAAGATCCAAGTTCAGTTTTAAGCTATTGTGAGGATTTGGAAAATGTACTTGTCTCCTTTTCCTGTTTTAAATATCAATAATGTTACTATTTTGACATGGGAAACAGGTGAGAGAAAATATGAAAGTTGGGTTATTAGAGGTATTTAGTAAATTCTCATTAATGTTTACTGCACTGGGGCAAGGCTTTTCAGGATTAGTCTCCAAAATCCTAAACAATTTTATTTAATGTTTATTTAAATCATTCCTTTTTCTTTTACTTTCAAGGACATTCAGTAAAATAGAATCAAGTTAGAAGAGTTTTATCACCATCACTAAGAATGGACAAAAGATCTAGATAGACATTTCTCCAAGAAGATATACACATGGCCAATAAGTACATAAAATGACACTCAACATTATTAGTCATCAAAACCACAGTGAGATACCACTTCATATGCCCTAGGATGTTTGTGAATAAAAAGGCAAATAATAGCAAGTGTTAGTGAGGATGTGGAGAAATTGGAACCCACATACACTGCTTGTAGGAATAGAAAATGGTACAGTTACTTTGGAAAACATTCTGGTGATTTCTCAAATAGTTAAACAGAATTGCCATGTGATGCAGCAGTTCCACTTCTAGGTATATACTCAAAAGAAATGAAAGCGTATGTCCACATAAAAACTTGCTCACAAATGTTTATAGCAGCATTATTCATAATAGTCAAAAGGTAGAAGTAATACAAATGTCTATCAGTTGACATTGGATAAACAAAATGTGGTATAAGCCATACAGTGGAATATTATTTGCCCATAAAAAAGAATGAAGTACCGATAAATATAACAAACTTGATGAACCTGGAAAATATACTAAGTGAAATAAACTAGACACAAAATGCCACATATTACATGATTTTGTTTATATGAGCTCTCCAAAATAGGCATATTCTGCAGAGACAGAAAGTAGATTAGTGCTTACTTAGAGCTGGAGAAGGGATGGGCGGGTGAAGATTGTTAGCTAAAGAGTACATATTTCTTTTTGGGGGTGATGAAAATGTCCAAAATTGATTGTGGTAATGATGGTGCAACTCTAAAATATACTAAAAACCACTGAGTTGTATACTTTAAATTGATAAATTGTAGGGATGTCAATTATATCTCAATAAAGCTGTTCTAAAAATATCCATAGACACAATTACTTTTCATGACCAATATTTATATAAACATAATTATATTAGGCTATCAACTGAAACTAGTGTGTTTTGTCATTCGTTGTTTATATGAAAATGAAGTCTACTAGAGTGCTGATTAACAGTTTCCCTTTTAATCTTGCATATTAGGTAAATATTCATAAACAATACAACAGTGAATTTTAAATAGCGTCAGGACCAACTATCAACAATTCTGAGCATGAAATCTCAATCAATGAGATTCTGCCATTCAGTGTTCCTCTTTTGACTGGATTGTGTTTTCTTCTGTAGCCTTATTAAAGCTCTAACTCAGGCCTGTACTGCTGTACTGTGGGATAATATGGAGATCTGTCACAAAGACTCATAGTAAAGGTTAGGAATCTTCATCAACAATCCAAACCACATTATTTAAATATTTGAAACATCAACTTCAAAGAATATAATAATGGCAGGAAAGAAGAGAAAAAAATCAAACAGACTATTTTACTTCTCTCTCTTTATGCCAGAATGAGATTGGTAACCTTCTGTGGGGAACAAAAATCTCTTCCAAACAAATTCTCTATTGGCAGTTAAAGAAAATGTAAGGAATAAACTCAAACTGAAAAGATCAATGGAAATATCTTGCAAAAATGAACTTTTCTGTTATTGACCTTTATTAATAGAGTACCTAAGTTTGGTACCTAAAGCATTACTTAACGACCAAGTTGTCTCTTCTCTCTTGTTTTATCTAGCAACTCTTTTTTTTGAAGTTGTATTTTCTTTCTTGTTTTATCTAGAAACCATTTTTGGGGGGGAACTATAATCTCTGACATAGAATTACAATCACAGAGAAACTGGCTGCATCTTAATGTTGTTATTGTCTGAAGTATTCTGTGGGATCTGTATGAAACATTGGTCTGCCCCTCATTGTACAAAGCAACAAGACATTAAGACTTTATTAGCTATTGTTTCCACCATTCTCTTGACTGAAGCCAGGAGTTCACTGAAAACTCTCCAAGTATTGAGTAGCTCTAAGCTGAAAGAATCCACTCCATATGTCAATAGCTCATTCCAGTCTCTTCCCCAGGACTTCTGACTACCCTCTGAATTAATATCTCCTTTCCTCTTTAGCACATAAGGACTCAATCGTGTCCAGCTCCATGGTGGGCACTGAGGATACAGTGACAAGACGATCACCATTTGGCATCTTTTCTTATTTTGAGGATAATTATTATACCTAAAATAATGTTTTGCCTTACTTGCTTGTCCTTGCTTATACAAAACAGGAAGTATAAAACAACAGTCCATAGCTGTGTTCTAGAACCTTTTCCTTGTGCCTGTAGGCAGCTCTGGATATCAGGATTATTACCCGCATGGCAGGCCGGGTCACTATGAAGAAGCACCCAGGAACTATGACACGTACACAGCAGGACTGAGTGAAGAAGAACAGCTTGAGAGAGCTTTACAAGCCAGCCTCTGGGACCGAGGTAGGAGTCTTGTGCCCTTCAGTTATTTTAAAGCATACCTCTTGTGGTAAGGTAGCCTGAAAAAGGGCTATTTGTAGCAAATTAAATTTTAAATAGTTCAGAAAAAGGATACATAGATGAAAAATGTGTGCAGATTGTGATTACAAAGAATGGGGTGTGATGCCATATTCCCAGCAACCTAACCTAGTAAGGTGCCAGACTGGGTATGTATTGTTAAAGTGGTTCTTTTTATAGGCCTGCTGCACTCGATGCTTTGGCATTAAAGTCAAGAAACTTAAAATTCTTAGATGCATGATTAAAAAAAGAGATTTTCTTTGGAATTCATATGTGTAAAGAAGGCTCAATGTCACTAAGTATCAAAATATTGCCCATAAACCTTCCAAAAATCTCCCTCAACATCACGTGGGCTAAGAATTCAAGCTCAGGTTTGACTTCTGCTGAACCAATCTGTCTGAGGGTAGAGCCTAGAAATTTGTGTTTTGAACAGGCTTTCCAGGAGTTTCTTTTACAAACCGATATCTGAAAAAACGCTGTATTTATTCTGCCGTCTTTGTTCTAGGTTTGGATTATGAGTTTGGGAATTACTGTTTTTATTGTTTGAGTAGTGACTAAAAATCAGCTATTCATTTAAAGGGCATTTGTTTACGTTTTATGTTTCATGTACAATGGTAGGTACAATAGGGAACACTGTGGTAAAAGGTGGAAACTACCCTCAGAAAGTTAACAATCTGTGTTTGGGCATATGCCTACTAGATGTGATACCACACAGGTAACCCTAGTATCAGGTGTCTAAGAGAGGCTCAAGCTAAGTGCTAGAGGTAGGGAGAAGATGGTGAGCTTTGTCATACCTAGAACTATCAGATTTTCACAGAGGAGATAGCGTTTGAGTTGGACCTTCAAGGATGTGTAGAACTTGAAGAGCTGTGGAGGGGCATTCTCTGTAGAAGTCTGAGTATCAGCATAGAAGTTAGGGTCATGTTCCGCCAGCCCTCACTTTTGAATGGACAATAAGAGAAGAAAGGGAAGAAGATTGGGAAGCTAGGCTGGGGCTGGATCACAGGGGTCCTAGAATTAAATAGGCCAAATGGAAAGCAGATTTAGTATGTGATATAAATGCCAATAGAGGTCTGCATGGAGACTGATGTGGTCAGAGTTCTGTTATAAGAATCTGGTAGTAGCAGTCATTCTGCAAACAAGATTGAGCACCCGTCGGTACCAAGCATTATGCTAGATGATGAGAGTACATAAATTATAACAATAACATTTCTGACTTTAGGAAATACAGTCTTAGCAGCAACAGTGTGTGTGGAGGTGGGGAATGACAACAAGCAGGGAGACAAGTTGGAAGACTATATTGCAGTAACCTGAAGAAGAAAGGAAAGCCTAAATTATGAAGGTGGCAGGGGAAGTGGAGAGGAAGGCATAAATCTGTGTTTCTCAGGTGAAGAGTTTCAGAACTGTGATGATATATCGGTAATCTATCACTGTGTAAAGAATCACCCTGAGACTCATGGATTTAAACAGTAAACATTTATTCTTGCTTGTGAGTATATGAAGCAGCTGGGCCAGGCTTAGCCGATTTTGGCTGGCAAGCTAAGGTGTCTGCAGTGGTCTGCTGGGGTCTGGCTGCTCTAGGGTGGCTTCCTCTACATGCCTGCCTGACTGATGCTGGTGGTATGCCACGCCTCATTCCTCATCCAGCAGGCTAGCCTGGGCTCAATTCACCAGGCCACAGCATAAGGTTTACAGGAGAGGGCAGAAATCAACAAGTCTTATGCTGGCACAGTGTCAGTTCCACTGTATTCTGTATACAGTTACTGAAGCAGGTAACAAGACTAGCTCGGATTCATGGGATAGGGAGATAGTCTCCACCTCTTAGAGGAACAGCAAAGTCACATGCAATGGTTATGGATAGAGGGAGAGGTGGAGAATTGTAGCCATTTTTGTAATCACTGTATCACATGTAGTCAGTGAACTGCCAGTATCACAATCATTCAAAAGCATGCCTTAGCCATGGAATCCTGAAATCCGGGGTAAGGGCCCACAGTCTGTATTTTAACAAATTCTGATGGTTATTCCTGTGCACACAGAGGTTTAATCACCACTGGGCTATCCATGAGATACTACGGGACACGTAGGGCAGGGCAAAACTTCTCAGCGTGGACTTCATACAGCCTGTCTCTATCCCCATCTAGGCTGATTTCACATAAAGTCCCAAGAGCCAAAGAACACAGCATTCATTAAAGGAAAGATTTGGACTTATATTTGGGGGACGTCGTCTGATTATTACCTTCGGCTAAGAAAATGTATATTCTAAAGTAGCAAGCCTTCATAAAGAGTGATGAAAAATCAGAGGAAAAAATTAGGTAGCCCGGGTGAGAATATTTGAATGTGAAACATAGAAAACCTCCCACGTTAAATGTCGTAAGAGAAAGGAAACGCAAGAGGGCAAGCTTACTTTTTGTAGTTTTATTTCTAAAGCGTTGCTATATGCCCCCATAAGTAACTATACAGGAGGTTAGTACTAGTAGTACGGGTGTTTTTTTTAGAAAGAGAGAGAAAATAATGACTTCCTTCAATAATTTGGGCTCAGAGACATGAGCATGGAAGATCTGTAGAGGAAAGCATCCTCTGATGACCCTGGTGATTTTAGAGCAATTTTAGAGACTTGAATCTAGGTACAAAGGAAGGGTCTTACATTTTGGGAGTCAGAAGGAAGTTGGAGTAGATTTTTGAGATGTTTCCTTAAAAAATAATGTGTTTATTGTTAAGTTAATATAAGTCATTAATACTAATTTTTCCTGCTTAACAATAAATGGTATTGAAATATATACTAACTGGCGCAAAAAAAAAAAAAAAAAAAAGAAAAGAAAAAGAAAACAGGCTACCTTCACAGATTTCAGAAAGTCATCTGATAGTAGTGTTGATTTTTCATAAATTTTAATCTCATTCTTAAAAAACTTCTTGTAAAAATAAGAGAGTATACTGAACAGAAATAGAAACAACATAAAATTTTTACTACCCCTATTTTAAATTATTTTTTGTTTTTTCTTATCCTTAAAACATTTCAGTGAAGTTAAGAAATTCATCATTTTTACTTAAAAAAAAAAAAGTTTTTACACATCAGATGCTGTAAGACTTGCTTGGTGAGAAGAATATTTCTGGGATTATTTTGAAGCCAAAGGTTTTGTTTCTACCTCTAACTAGTTGCTTGGTCTGAAAAAACCTAGCTTCTACTTTGTGAGTATGGAGTTAAGTTCTAAAACTCCTCACAGTATAAGACTCCTAGGACTAAATGATCCAGAGTTTGTGCTGAATTATTTTTGCTATCTGACCTTTTATTTTAACAAAGTCATAGGTTTTTTTCCCCTTTTTTTCCCTTCCTCCTACACATATGTTTTCAGAATTTAAAGCAGTCTCATCTTTCCATTCATGAAAAATCGTACAAGTACATAGAACTTGTTTGTCTCTCAAACGGCCACTTAGTACATCTGAAACAGAGTGGCCTTGCTTAGCATTTTGAATTACAGTGAATGAAATATAAAAATAAATAATTTTAAAAAGAAAAATCATGAAAGTTAATAATTGATGATTTTTGAATATAGGACTTTCTAAACAGAAAAGTAATGAAAAAATTGTGGAAGATAGATCAATAAAAACTTTGACAAAGAATTAATATAATCAGTATGTAAAGAACTCATGCAATGAAGTAATTAATGCTAACTCCTATTAGGAAAATTGAAAACAATTTTAACATATAACCCAAAGACTTCTAAGTGATCAGTGTGAATCTAAAAATAATTTGCTGTATATTAGCAGAGAGTTACTTAGTTTGCTTGTCTCACCACATTTATTTTTTATTTTTATTTTTAATTTTTGTGGGTACGTAGCAGGTGTATATATTTATGGGGTACATGAGAATTTTGATACAGGCATGCAATGTATAATACGTCAGGATAAATGGAGTATCCATCACCTCAAGCATTTGTCCTTTCTTTGTGTTACAAACAATCCAGTTCTACTCTTTTAGTTATTTTTAAATGTACAAAAAAAATTGTTGACTGTAGTCACCCTGTTGTGCATTTTAAATACTAGATCTTACTCATTCTAATTATTTTTTGTACCCATTAACCATCTTCATTTCTGCTTATCCTCCATCCCAGCATCTGGTAACCATCATTTCATCTCTATGAGTTCATTTTAATTTATAGCTCCCACAAATAAATAAGAGCATGCAAAGTTTGTCTTTCTGTGCCTGGCTTATTCACTTAACATAGTGACCTCCAGTTCCATCTACGTTGTTGCAAATGACAGGATCTCATTTTGTTTTATGGATGAATAGTATTCTATTGTGTACAGGTACCACAGTTTCTTTATCCATTCATCTGCTGATGGATACTTAGGTTGCTCCCAAATCTTGGCTGCTGTGAATAGTGCTACAGTAAACATGGGAATATAGATATCTCTTTGATATAATTATTTCCTTTCTTTTGGGCATATACCTAGCAGTAGAATTGCTGGATCATATGGTAGCTCTACATTTAGTTTTCTGTGGAACCTCCAAACTGTTCTCCATAGTGGTTGTACTAATTTACATTCACACCATAAGTGTACCAGGGTTCCCTTTTCTCCATATCCTCACCAGCATTTGTTACTGCCTGTCTCTTGGATAAAAGCCATTTTAACTGGAGTGAAATGATGTTTCATTGTAGTTTTGATTTGCATTTCTCTGAGGATCAATGATACTGAGAACCTTTTCTTATGCCTTTTTGTTATTTGTATGCCTTCTTTTGAGAAATGTCTATTCAGATCTTTTGCATGGCTTAAAAATTAGATTATTAGGTTTTATCCTGTATATAAGCAGCTGTTTGAACTCCTTATGTATTCTGGTTATTAACCTCTTGTCAGATGGATAGTTTGCACATATTTTTCTCCCATTCTGTGCATTGTCTCTTCACTTTGTTGATTGTTTCCTTTCCTGTAAAGAAGGTTTTTAACATGATGTGATCCCATTTGCTGATTTTTGTTTTTTGACCTATGCTTGTGGAGTATTACTCAATAAATCTTTGCCTAATCCAATGTCCTGGAGAGATTCCCCAACATTTTCTTTTAGTAGACTCATAGTTTGAGGTCTTAGTTTTAAGTATTTAATCCATTTGAAATTGATTTTTGTATATGGTGAGAGATAGGGGTCTAGTTTCATTCTTCTGCATATGGAGATCCAGTTTTCCTAGAAGTATTTATTGAAGAGACTGTCCTTTCCCCCAGTGTATTCTCTTGGCACCTTTTTTGAAAATGAGATCACCAGAAATGTATGGATTTTTTTCTGGATTCTCTATTCTCTTCCACCGATCTGTGTGTCTGGTTTTATGCCAGTGCCATGGTCTTTTGGTTATTATAGCTTTGTAGTATAATTCAAAGTGGGGTAATGTGATCCTTCCAGTTTGCGTCTTTCTGCTCAGGATAGCTTTGGCTATTTTTGGTCTTCTGTGGTTCCATGTAAATATTACCATTACTTTTTCTATTTCTGTGACGAATGTCATTGGTATTTTGATAGGGGTTGCATTGAATCTGTAGTTTGCTTTGGTTAGTATGGACATTTTAACAATATTGAGTCTTCCAATCCATGAACATGGAATATCTTTCCACTTTTTGTGTCTGTTTCAGTGTTTTCATCAATATTTTATAGTTTTCATTGTAGAGATCTTTGACTTCTTTGATAAAGTTAATTCCTAGGTATTTTATTTTACTTGTAGCTATTTTAAATGGGATTACTTTCTTGGTTTTTCAGATTGTTCACTGTTAATATATTGAACTGCTGCTGACTTTTGTATGTTGATTTTGTATCCTGCAACTTTCCTGAATTTATCAGTTTTAATAGTTTTTTGATGGAATTTTGGGGTTTTTCCAAGTATAAGATCCATACCACCTGCAAACAAAAATAATCTGGCTTCTTCCTTTCCAATTTGGATGCCCTTTATTTATTTGTCTTGTCTGATTGCTCTAGCTAGGACTTCCAGTACTGTGTTGAATAGCAGTGGTGAAAGTGAGCATCTTTGTTGTGTTCCAGATCTTAGGGGAAAGGCTTTCAGTTTTTCCCCTTTCAACGTGATACTAGCTGTTGGTCTGTCATATGTGGCTTTTATTGTGTTGAGGAATATTCCTTCTATACTCATTTTTTAGGGTTTTTTGTCATGAAGGGATGTTGAATTTTATCAAGTGCTGTTTCCACATCAATCGAAATGACCATATGGTTTTTGTCCTTCATTCTGTTGATATCGTGTATCACATTGATTGATTTGCTTATGTTAAACCGTCCTTGCAGCACTGGGATAAATCCCAAATGGTCATAATGAATTATCTTTTTAATATGTTGAATTCAATTTGCTATTATCCTTGAATCAGTGTTCATCAGGGATATTAGCCTGTAGTTTTCTTTGATATCTTTGTCTGGTTTTGGTATCAGGATAATACTGGCCTCAGAATTAGTGTGGAAGTATTCCCTCTGCCTCTATTTTTTAAAATAGTTTGTGTTGGATTGGTATTCATTCCTTTTTAAACATTTGGTAAAATTTAGCAGTGAAGCCATTGGGTCCTGGGCTTTTCTTTGCTGGGAAACTTTTTATTACGGCACCAACCTCATTACTTTGTATTGGTTTATTTAGGTTTTGGGTTTCTTCATGGTTTAATCTTGATAAGTTGTGTGTGTCTAGGAATTTATTCATTTCTTCTAGGTTTTCCAATTTATTGGCATATAGTAGCCTTTAACAAGCCTTTGAATTTCTGTAGAATAGGTTTTAATGTCTAGTTTTAATCTCATTTTTGTTTGGGTCTTCTTTTTTTCTTAGCCTGGCTAAAGGTGTGTTGATTTTGTTTATGTTTTCAAAAGAACAACTTTTTGTTTCATTAATCCTTTGTATTTTTTTCGTTTCATTTAGTTCTACTCTTTATTACTTTTCTTCTACTATTTTTGTTTTGTTTTGTTTTGTTTGCTTTTGCTTTTCCAGTAGTTTAAGATGAATCATTATGTTATTTGAAGTTTTTCTACCTTTTAGATATAGGCACCTATTGCTATAAACTTGCCTCTTAGTCCTGCTTTCACTGTACCCCATAGGTTTCAGTATGTTGTGTTTGTATTATAATTTGTTTCAAGAAATTTTTGAATTTCATTCTTAATTTCCTCATTAACCCACTGGTCATTTAGGAACATACTGTTCAATTCCATATATTTGTATAGTTTCGCAAATTCCTTTTTAGTGATTTCTAATCTTACTCCATGGTGGTCAGAGATGATACTTGATATAATTTCAGTTTTTCTGAACTTTTTAAAAGACTTTTTTGTGGCCTAACATATGGTCTACCGTTGAGAAGGATTCATGTGCTGAGGAAAATAATGTGTGTTCTGCAGCTGTTGGATGAAATGTTCTATAAATATCTGTTAGGTCTGTTTGGTCTATATTGCAGATTAAGTGTTACTTTTCTTCGTCGAGTATCTTTCTGGAACATTTTTCCATTGCTTTAAGTGGGGTGTTGAAGTCTCCAGCTATTATTGTATTGGGATCGATCTCTCTCTTAAGCTCTAATAATATTTGCTTTATGTATCTGGGTGCCCCAGTGTTAGATGCATATATATTTATAATTGATATATCCTCTTACTGAATTGACTGACCCCTTTATCATAATATAATTACATTGTCTCTTTTTATAGTTTTTATCTTCAAATCTGTTTTGTCTGATATAACCATAGCTGCTCCTGTTCTTTACTGGTTTCCACTGGAAGGAAATATCTTTTTCCATTTCTTTGTTTTCAATCTATATTATGTATTTTCTTTCTTTTTTTTTTCTTTTTTTTTTTTTTTTTTTTTTTGAGACAGAGTCTCACTCTGTTGCCCAGGCTAGAGTGCAGTGGTGTGATCTTGGCTCACTGCAAGCTCCATCTCCCGGGTTCACACCATTCTCCTGCCTCAGCCTCCCAAGTAGCTGGGACTACAGGTGCGTGCCACCATGCCCAGCTAATTTTTTGTATTTTTAGTAGAGTGTTAACCAGGATGGTCTCGATCCCCTGACCTCATTATCCACCCGCCTTGGCCTCCCAAAGTGCTGGGATTACAGGCGTGAGCCACTGCGCCTGGCCTCTATATGCATTTTCATTCTCTATAGGTGAAGTGTGTTTCTTGTAGGCAACAGATCATTGGACCTTGTTTTTTAATGCATTCATTCTATTCTGCATCATTTAGTCTTTTTTCATTTAATGCTATTAATGTTTAGTAAGGATTTACTCCTACCATTTTGTTATTAGTTTTCTGATTGTTTTGTGGTCTTCCCTTTCCTCTTCCCTTCCTTCCTGTCTTCCTTGTAGTGAGTGATGTTCTCTGGAGGTATGTTTTAATTTCTTGCTTTTTATTTTTTGTGTATCTGTTGTATATTTTTTGATTTCTGATTACCATGAGGCTTGAAATTAATATGACCTATTATTTTAAACTGATAACAACTTAACACTGATTGCATAAAGAAACAAGCAAGCAAACAAAGAGAAAATCAATAAAAACTCTACACTTTAACTTTGTCCCCCTAGTTTTTAGCTTTTGTTTCTACTTACATTTCATTATACTGTTTATGTTTGAAAAATTGTTGTAGTTATTATTTTTGTTTGGTTCATCTTTTAGTCTTTCTACTCAAGATATGAATAGCTTACACACCACAATTACATGTGTCTTTTTATTCGTTTTTCTGTGTGCTTGCTATTACCAGTGAGTTTTGTACCTTCAGATGATTTTTTATTGCTCATTAACATCCTTTTCTTTCAGACATAAGAACTCCCTTTAGCATTTCTTGTAGGACATGTCTGGCATTGATGAAATCTCTCAGCTTTTCTTGGGAAATTTTTTATTTTGCCTTCATGTTTGAAGGATATTTTCGCTGGATATACTATTCTAGGATAAAAGTTTTTTGGTTTTTTTCCCCTTCAGCACTTTAAATATATCATGCCATTCTCTCCTTGCCTGTAAGGTTTCCACTGAAGTCTGCTGTCAGAACTACTGGAACTCCATTGTATGTTATTTGTTTCTTTTCTCTTGCTGTTTTTAGGATCCTTTCTTTTTCCTTGACCTTTGGGAGTTTGATTATTAAATGTCTTGAGGTAGTCTTACTTGGATCAAATCTGTTTGATGTTCTGTAACTGTCTTGTACTTGAATATTGACATCTTTCTCTAGGTTTGGAAAGTTCTGTTATTACCCTTTGAATAAACTTTCTACCTCTATCCCCCTCTCTCTCCATCCTCTTTAAGGCCAATAACACTTTGATTTGCACTTTTAGGGCTATTTTCTAGATACTGAAGGTGTACTTCATTCCTTTTGTCTCCTCTCACTGTGTGTTTTCAAATAGCCTGTCTTCAGGGTCATTAATTCTTTCTTCTGCTTGGTCAATTGTGATGCATTCTTGAGTATGTCAGTTACATTTTTCAACTCCAGAATTTCTTCTGGATTCGTTTTAATTATTTCAATATCTTTGTCAAATTTATCTGATAGGAATCTCTCCCTTCAGGGAAGTGGGGTCCCCTCTGGCCCAGGACAGGTCCAGAAATGCTTTCCCAGAGCCAAGGCCTGGAATCGGGTACCCCAAGAGCCTGCTTGATGCCCTACCCTGCTGTGGCCAAGCTGGTACCTAAGCTGCAAGACAAAGTTCCCTTCCTCACTTCTTTCCTGAAGCAGAAGGAGTCTCTCCCCATAGCCACCATCTTGGGAATGTGCTTGGGTCACACTGAAGCCAGCATGTCTCTGAGTCTCACCAGATACCAGGGGCTGAGTACTGCCTGTTTACCACGGTGGCCTATTCAGGTCCCTAGAGCCCTTTAGTCAGCAGGTGGTGAATCCTGCGAGGATTGAGTCTTTCTCTTCAAGGCAGAAGGTTTTCTTCTGGCCCAGCATGTGTCTAGAAATGATGCCTGGTAACTAGAGCCTGGAATAGAGGCCTCAGGACTCTGCTCGATACCCTATCCTACTGTGGCTGAGCTGGTATCCAAGTTGCAAAACACATTTTTCTTTACTCTTCCATTTCCTCTCCTCAAGCACTGGGAAATAGTCTCTTCCAGAGCTGCGAGCTGCAGTGCCTAAGGTTGGGAGAGGGGTAAACAACGACTGGCTTGGCTGTCCCGGCTGATGTCTCACTGGAAGGCATGTCCCCCAAGTCCTGGCTCTGAGCCCAGCACAGAACCAGAGCTTACCCAAGAATTGCAGGCCTTGTGGCTCGGACTGCCTTTCAAGTTTATTTAGGACCCCAGAGCACTTTTGCGCATGGTGTCAGGGCCGGATGGAGCTCAGGTTCTGGCCATTGGGATGGGCAATTCCCCTCTGGCCCGGGCTGGTCTAAATGCGCCCTCTCTGGATGCTGGCTAAGTTCTGCTCAGTATTGCTTCCTGGCAGTGCTGAGTTCCAGTGGGATATCCACAATCACTGTGCTCTCCCTCCCCCAAGTACACAGATTCTCTGTCTGTGCTACCAGGGGGTGGATGAGGAGTGGCATGGCAATTCAAGACTGTCTTTCGTCCTCCCTTCAGTGCCTCTTTCAGTGTTGTGAAGTTAAAACCAGGTACTATGATTACTCACATGATCTTTGGTTCTTATGAAGGCGATGATTTCTGCAGATAGTTCTTCAGTTTGGTGTTCCTCTGAGAAGGACGATCTGTAAAGGTTTCTATTTGGCCATCTTGCTCCACCTCCCTCTATCTCACCACATTTAATGTTGGTGGTGATAACAGACATTTCTATATGCTGCAGATGTGAATGCAAATTGGTGTAACCTTTCTGGAAAACATATTGGAAATGTATAATCAAGAGGCTTACCTTCAGTGATTTCTTGACTAAGAATCTAGCCTGAGGAAATTATTAATAGAGAGATGGTCCAATATTTGTTTATAAGTTACTTATTCCCTAATTAAATTTAAAAACAAAAACTTAAATACATTGAAATTTGCACAACCATGTGTGCAAGGGTGAAATCAGTATGGTTTCATTGTAAAATGGAAATATTAGGCATCTATTAAAAACATTTTTGAAAAATTTAGTGGCATGAAAATATGATTACAACATAATTGCTGAATGAAAAAAAGTAAGGCACAAAATAGTATGTACCATATGGCCAGAAATTTATGAAATAAGCCAATTCAAACCAAATATTTTTCCATAGGAAAAAAAAATGAAAAAGGCCTTTGACAAATGTCTACTTGATTCTTACACGTAGACAATTACAATGGTTTCGAAGGAAAATAAAACTCAAATTGATATAAATTTTTATAAAGCTGCTTCCTTTGCCATTGTCAGTTACTGCATAATTCACTTAAGGAGTCTTTTTAGATCTGTTTCCTTGAAACTAGTTTCATGTGCTGTTCAAAACATTCATTCAAAATAAAATTCTGTGGTCAAATAAGCTTGGAAAATATGTAATTAATTGGTTTCTTAATTGCAGAGCTAATTATAATCATAAGTAGTATACCAGTGTCACTGTGGATATTCAAGGAGGTATGGTTTGCAGTATTTCCCAAATTTATTTGAATGTAGAGTTTGTGTGTTTATGTGTATATGTGTTTGAGAGGGGAAAGGGAAGAGGAGGAGAGGGAGGGAGGATAGAAGACAGAAACCAGAATTGTTTGGGCTGAACCCTCTGACAGGTTTGGCGACATCTTGTTCCTTTGTCTCTAAATCCTTCAATGTGTATCTTTTAAAAATAAGGGCAATTGTGCTACTTATCTAAACATCATGGCCACATGAAAGAATATTAGCAGGAATCCCCTAATAACACCTAACATTTAGTCCAAATACGAAATTTTCTAATTTTCTCAAAGAGTATCTTTTATAGTCAGGTTTTCAAGGTTCTGATGTTGCATTTGATTATTTCTTTTTAATATAAAAACCATACCATGCCCTTTGTATGATTTAATTTTTCAGGACACTAGTCTCATTGAATGGTACGTGTTTCTTATTTCTTCATGGTGTATTTAAATAGTTCTCTGCATTTCTGTATATTGGCACTTACATTTGAGGACTTGATTAATTGGATTTGGATTACACATTTTTAGCAAGAAAATGTCATAGGTAATGCTGTGTTCTTCAGATTGCATCAGGTCAGGAGATACACAGTGTGAAGCCATCCCACTAATACTTGGTTACTAGTTTCAGAAAGTGACTGACAAATCTCTCTGTTGCAAAGGTAAATTTTTCCCTTTGCTCTTTGCATGTTCCACATGAGGCGATACTATGTCGCCATATGAATATCCTGTTTCCTAAAAATTACTTGAAAACCTTTCAAGTAATGGTTTTTGTAGTCTTTGGTGATTTTTTTTACAAGACTAAATATTAGTCATGTATTATGCACTTCTGTATAATAACTGATCACCTATCAGTTATTTCTTTGGGTTCCTTGTTAATATTTTTATTTCTTTAAAATTTATAGTAAAATTTACTCCTTGTGGTGTACACTTATGTGAGCTTTGTCAGAAGCATAGAGTGGTTTATCATAACAATCTAGATACAGCACAGTTGTATCACTCCAGAAAATCACCCATCACTCTCCCTTTGCAATCAACCTCCCCTGACCCTTGATCCTCAACAAGCACTGTTCTCTTCTCCATCTCCTGAACTTTGCTTTTACCAGCATGTCATATAAATGAAATCACACAATATTTAGCTTTGAGGGATCAGACTTCTTTCACTTAGCAAAGTTTATTTGTGATTCATCCCTTTAACTATATTGATAATTTTTTTCTCTTTTATGGTTGAATCATACTCTAGTGTATAGATATACCAGAAGTTTTTTGTTTTTGTTTTTGTTTTTTTAATCCTTTCACCAATTGAAGGACATTTGGGTTGATTCCAGGTTTGACATTTATGAATAAAGCTACTATAAAAATTTACATACAGGACTTTGTGTGAATATAAGTTTTCATGTCACCTAGGTAAGCACATAGGAGTAGGGTTGCTGGATTATATATGGTAAATTTATGTTTAACTTTATAAGAATCTGCCTGTTTTCCTAAGTGTTTGTACCAGTTTTCATTCCTGCGGGCAGTATATGAGAGTTCCAGTTACTCTTGGTTCTCCCAGCCTTTGGTATTTTCAGTTGTTTTTATCTCAGCCATTCTAATAGGTGTCAGGTTGTAGTTTTCATTTATATTTCTCTAACGACTAATGATGTTTCTGTTTATCGGCCACCTGTATATCTTCTTTGCTGAAGTTTCTGTTCCATTATTTTGTGTACTTTTAATTGGATTGTTTGTTTTCTTATGATTGAATTTTGGGAATTCTTTATATATTCTGAATAAAAGTGCTTCATAAGATATGTGATTTGCAAATATTTTCCCTGAGTCTGTGGCTTTCTTCCCCCATTCTCTTAAAAGTATCTTTCATGGCACAAAAGTTTTTAATTTTGATGAAGCAAATTTATCAATGTGTCAAGCTTTTAGTGCCATATCTAAGAATCTTTTGACCTAACCCAAGACCATGATTTTCTGCTACATTTTCTTTCTTTTTTTTTTTTTTTTTTATTATACTTTAAGTTCTAGGGTACATGTGCACAACGTGCAGATTTGTTACGTATGTATACATGTGCCATGTTGGTGTGCTACACCCATTAACTTGTCATTTACATTAGGTATATCTCCTAATGCTATCCCTCCCCCTCCTCCCCACAGTAGGACCCAGTGTGTGATGTTCCCCTTCCTGTGTCCAAGTGATCTCATTGTTCAATTCTCACCTATGAGTGAGAACATGTGGTGTTTGGTTTTCTGTTCTTGTGATAGTTTGCTGAGAATGATGGTTTCCAGCTGCATCCATGTCCCTACAAAGGACACGAACTCATCCTTTTTTACGGCTGCATAGTATTCCATGGTGTATATGTGCCACATTTTCTTAATCCAGTCTGTCGCTGATGGACATTTTCTGCTACATTTTTAGGAGTTCCACGGTCTTAAAATGTACATTTAGATATATAGCCCATTTTGAGTTAGTTTTATATAAGATGTGAGGTATGAACCAAAGTTCATTTCTTGCTTGTGAACTTCGAAATATTTCAGCACCATTTGTCAAAATGACTATCAGTTCTCCAATGAATTGCCTTTGTACTTTTTTCAAACAACAATTGAATATGTTTACGTCTATCTATTTCTGAAAATGGAAAAAAAATTGAAATCAGATATCTTCTCAGACCATTGGAGAGTAAAACTAGAAATCAAATCTAAAAGGAATCCTCACAACCACATAAATACATGGAAATTAAGCAAATCTGCTCCTATATGATTTTTAGGTTAACAATGATACCAAGATGGAAATTAAATAATTCTTCAAGATGAATTATAATAGTGACACAAGATATCAAAACCTCTGGGATATAGCAAAAGCAGTGCTAAGAGGAAACTTTATAGGGCTAAATGCCTACATCAGAAAGTCTGAAAGATCACAAATTGACAACCTAATGTCACACCTCAGGGAAGTAGAGAAATGAGAACCAACTAAACCTAAAGCTAGAAGAAGAAAAGAAATAACAAAGATCAGAGCAGAATTAAAAGAAATTGCAACAACAACAAAAAGATCAATGAAACAAAAAGTTGGCTCTTTGAAAAGATAAACAAAATCATAGACCATTGGCTATCTTAACCATGAAAAGAAGAGAAGATCCAAATAAGCTGAATTAGAAATTAAAATGGAGACATTACAACCATCATCACAGAAATACAAAAGACCATTTGTGATTACTGTGAACACCTCTATGCATACAAACTAGAAAATCTGGAGGAAATGGATAAATCCCTGGAATTATACAACCCTCTTAGCTTTAATCAGCAAGAAATAGAAATCCGGAACAGACCAGTAATAACCAGTGAGATTGAATTCATAATTTTAAAAATTGCCAACAAAAAAAGCCCATTGCCAGACAGATTCACAGCCAAATTCTACCAGACTCTCAAAGAATTGGTAGCAGTCCTACTGAAACTATTCCAAAAGACTGAGAAAGAGGGAATCCTCCCTAACTCATTCTATGAAGCCAGTATCACCATGCTACCAAAGCCAGGAAATGACATAACAAAAGAAGAAAAATGCAGACAAATATCTCTGATGAATGTAGATGCAAAAACTTGCAACAAAATACTAGCAAACTGAACCCAACAGCACATCCAAACAATAATTTACCATGAATAAATGAGTGTCATCCCTGGGTTGCAGGGATGGTTCAACATGCACAAGTTAATAAATGTGATTCATCACACAAACAGAATTAAAAACAACCATATGATCATCTCAATAGATGCATAAAAAGCATTTGCTAAAGTCCAGCATCCCTTTATGATAAAAAATGTCAACAAACTAGGAATTAAAGGAACATACCTCCACAAAATAAAAGCTGTCTATGACAGACTTACAGCCAACATCATACTGAATGGGAGAAAAGGTGAAGAGAATTCCCTCTAAGAACTGGAACAAGACAAGGATGCCCACTTTCACCACTCTATTCAACACATTACTGGAAGTCCTAGCTAGAGCAGTCAGGCAAGAGAAAGAAAGGACATTCAAATTGGAAGAGAGTCAAAATGTCTCTGCTGATGATGTGATTGTATACTTAGAAAACCCAAAAGACGACTCCAAAAGACTTCCTAGATTTTATAAATGAATTCAGTAAAGTCTCAGGTTACAAAACTAATATATACAAATCAGTAGCACTGCTGTACACCAACAGCCACTAAGCTGAGAAGCAAATCAAGAACTCAACCCCTTTTATGATAGCTGCAAACAAACAAACAAAACAAAACAAAAACTGGGAATAAACTTAACAAAGGAGGTGAAAGATCTCTACAAGGAAAACTATAAAATACTGCTCAAAGAAATCATAGATGATACAAACAAACAAATATATGTCCCATGTTCAAGTATTGGAAGAATCAATATCACAAAAATGACCATAATACCTAAAGCAATCTACATATTCAATGCAATTCCTATCAAGATACTAACACTGTTTTTGACAGAAATGGAAAAAAAAACCCTAAAATTCATATGGAACCAAAAATGAGCCTGAATAGCCAAAGCAATCCTAAGCAAAAAAAACAAATCCGGAGGCATCACATTACTTGACTTCAAATTACACTCCAAGGCTGTAGTAACCAAAACAGCATGGTACTGATATAAAAGTAGATACAAAGACCAGTGGAACAGAATAGAGAACCCAGAAATAAAGCCAAATACTTAAAACCAGCTGATCTTCAACAAAACTTAAAACATTAATTGGGGAATGGACACCCTGTTCAATAAATGGAGCTGGGAAAACTTAGCCACATGCAGAAGAATGAAACTGTATCCCTGTCTCTCACCATATAAAAAATTAAGGTGAATTAGAGACTTAAATCTAAGACTGAAACCATAAAAATTCTAGAAGAAAACCTAGGAAAAACTCTTCTGGACATTGGCCTAGGCAAAGAATTTATGAGTAAGACCCCCAAAGCAAATGCAACAAAAACAAAAATAAATGGGAGCCAGTTAAATTAAGAAGTTTCTGCATGGCAAAAGAAATAATTATCAGAGTAAACATACAACCCACAGAATGGGAGGAAATATTTGCAAATTATGTATCTGACAAAGGACTAATATTCAGAATCTACAATGAATTCAAACAAATCAACAAGAAAAAAAAAAGCCCGTCAAAAACTGGGCAAGTGACATGAATAAGACATTTCTCAAAAGAATATATACAAGTGACCAAGAAACGTATGAAAAAAATGCTTAACACCAGTAATCTTCAGGGAAATACAAATTCAAACCACAATATGAGATTCTACCTTACCCTAACTGGAGTGACCATTACTAAAAAGTCAAAAAACAATAGGTGTTGGCGTGGATGTGGGGAAAAGGGAATGCTTATACACTGATGGTAGGAATGTAAAGTAGTTACCTCTATGGAAAACAGTATGGAGATTTTTCAAAGAACTAAATGTAGATCTTCCGTTTGATTCAGCAATCCCACTACTGATTATCTCCTCAAAGGAAAAGAAGTTATTATATCAAAAGAAGTCATTATGCACACCTGCATGTGTTTGTTTATTGCAGCGTAGTTAGCAGTTGCAAAGATACGGAAACAAGTGTCCATCAACCAATGAGTAAAGAAAATGTGGTATATATACACCACAGAATGCTACTCAGCCATAAAAAGAATGAAATAATGTCTTTTGCAGCAACTTGGATGGGGCTGCTGGAGGCCAATATTCTAAGTATTAATAACTCAGGAATAGAAAACCAAATACCATATGTTCTCACTTATAAGTGGGAGCTAAACTATGAGTATGCAAAGACACACAGAGTTGTATAACAGACTTTTGAGACTCAGAAGGGGAAATGGTGAGAGATTAAAAAGCCTACATATTGGATACAATGTACACTACTCAGGTGATGAGTGCACTAAAATCAGCTCCTCCATATGTTTTCTTAGATTTATACCGAAGTATTTGATTTTTTTGGTAGGATGAGGTTTACTATTTTAAAAATATTTTCTCTATCTGTTGAGATGATTATATACTTTTTCTTTTTTATTAGCATACTATATTACTTTGATTTTCAAAGTTGAAGCAGGTTTGCATTCCCAGGATAACTCTCACCTGGTTGTGCTGTATTACACTTCATCCTGGTTAAAATGCCATGTGCACCTGAAAAGAACGTGTATTCTGCTGCTGTTGGATAGAATGTTCTATTTAAGTGTTATTTAGATGAACTTAGCTGATAGTTTTTTCTGGGTCTTGTATATCCCTACTGATTGTCTACTTGTTTTATTGAATACTGTGAGTATTTTGAATTATATGGGATAATTATGAGTAATATTGAATACCTTGAATACCTGTTGTTGCAATAGTTACTCTGGACACATCAAAGACTTCAAATTCCTTTATTTTTAGGATGGGCCTGATTTATCAGAGGGTTTTTCTCAGTGCCTGCTTGAACTTCAGTTTCAGGTCCTCCTTTTGTGCTGTGACTCGGATACGTTCTCCTTCCACTCCCTTGTCCGTCTCCCGGTGGTATACTGCAATTACTTGTTGCTCCATGCTTTGTAGTCTGGTGATGAGAGGCAAGTTATGGGTATGTCCTGATTAAGCCTTAGTCTGAGGCAGTTACTGTGCCCCTGGGTTTGGCAGTATGGCCTCCTCAGTGTTCTTGCCCCTCCCCCAGATTTAGAGGGTATGTTTTGTTTTTCTTGCTTTTCCCTTCTTAAAGTTGCCATATGTTTTCACTAGCTCCCCAAGGGAAATGGTGGTTCTACTAGTCCGTTCTCACACTGCTATGAAGAAATACCTGAGACAGAGTAATTTATAAAGGAAAGAGGTTTTATTGACTCACAGTTCCACATTGCTGGGGAGGCCTCAAGAAGCTTACAATCATGGTGGAAGGCAAAGGAGAAGCAGGCACCTTCTTTGCAGGGTGGCAGGACGGAGTAAGTGCAAGCAGGGGAAATGCCAGAGGCTTATAAAACCATCAGATCTCGTGAGAACTCACTGTCACAAGAACAGCATGGAGGAAACCGCCCCTGTGATCTAATTACCTCCACGTGGGGATTATGGGGATTACAATTCAAGATGAGATTTGGGTGGGGACACATCCAAACCCTATCAGTGGTTTTTGCTCTTATTTAAGGCATTATTCCATAGGGTCTCTAGGGGAGAAGGATCTGGGCAGCCTTTCATACATTTCCTGGAGTGGGTGCTGTTCTTTTCCCACTGTACCATAATGACAAAGGATCCTTTCTCTGGACTCTCACCAGTCTTTCTTGTGAGACCAGATGAAGTTCTGAGAAGACCCTGAATAGAAAGTGGGTGTGAATTTCTTTATATCATAGCCCCCTGGGGATTCTGGGTTCCCTTGCTTGCTTACAGTCAGCCTTTACCAATCTCACAATTTGGCCGAAAGTTTTTCACTGGTGACCAGCAGAGTCTGTCCTAGGTGAGCAAGTGCTCATGTATCATTTTAGATTTACATTTGTTTAGTTGGTTGGTCTACAACCTCAGGTCTTTGATGGGTTCAAGAAAAGTTATTAGGTACTCTCTCTGAATCTACTCTGGCTTGGAAGGCTGCCCAATTTTAAAAAAAAAGTTAATTTGTGGATTATGTAGCATTTATGTTTTTTTAAGGATGAGAGTGATGCTCTTTCCAGCTTTCTACATCCCAAGAGGAAGCTAGGAGCATTCGTTATTCTTCATTGGGGTTTGAATCATCATTCCTTGCATACTATTTACCAGATTTTGTTTTCTTACATAAAGAGGATTTTTCCATCATGAAATAGATAGAACTATAGTTTCTTTTTAAAAGTCTGGGTAAATAACTCTCTCTTGGATTCCAAGGTTTTAGACTAAGGAGTTAATGTAATAGTTAGCAATAATACTGAGTTTTGAAAAGACCCACTAACAAGCTCATTTGGTAGAAAGAATGCCAGTACCCCAGCGAAACATCCAGTACTCTTTATAGTCATGCATTACATAATGTTTTGCTCAGCAACAGACCACATATGTGACAGTGGTCCCATAACATTATAAAATTATATTTTCACTGTACCTTTGCTATGTTCAGATACACAGATACCATTGCGTTACACTCGCTTATGGTATTCACCACAGAAACATGCTATAGAGGTTCGTAGCCTAGGATTAATAGGCTATACCGTGTAGCCTACATGTGTAGTCGGCTGTGCCCTGTAGGTAGGTTTGTGTAACTACACTTGATAATGACCACACAATGGCAAAATGGCCTAATGATACATTTTTCAGAACATATCCCTGTGGTTAAGTGATGCATGACTGTCCTCTCAAACTTTTCTCTTAGTTAAATAAATTGTAAGGGTAAATTTAAAAATCAAGGTAGCAACTTTTAACCTCAGAATTTGCTATTATCGTATGTCATAATAGTATCTGGCCATAATTACAAGTCCTAAAGATCATGCCAGGAATAATCATGCCTAAGCTGCCTTTGTAGAAAAAATATCGAAATTTCTATTATTTCTGGGGGCTTGAACGTTTACTACTACTAACAGAAATCTTATCTTGTTCTGTTGGCAGTCTCAGCTTTTATAAGTGAGTCCAAGAGGCTGCTGATACCACAATAATAGAAAAATTTTGGAAAGGAGCCATCTTTTTCTTTGAGTCAAAAGGCAGATGCCAACTAGGAACATTAGCTCATTGCATTTTTTTCTCCCCCGCCCCCGCATCCCTCCATGTATAATTTGTGCCTTTTTCTTTCTTTTTTTTTTTAAATAGCCTGCCACCAGGTGAACCTGGTGCTGGGTACAAAGCTCTGTCCTTTTCAATTTCTGTCTGCCAGCGTGCAGCATGGGTACTGGTTGAAGCCGGAAATCCTTACTGACATGTGGAGTAACTTGTGCTTCTTTTCTTAGATTCTTCTGAAAGGCAAATGGCAACAATCACACTTTGGCTGTCTTGTGAAAAAATCAAGCAGAATTGTCACCCCCAGCCCTGCACTACACAGTTGGGGTTGCTGCATAGCATATTTGAAACTATGATGGCATATACTACAAAAGTCTTGGCTAGAGAATGAAACTGATTGCTGCTTTGTTTCTTAGTCTCTCGATGTAAAAATCGGGAAAGCCATATTAGAAAAAAATATTTAGATTTCAAATTAATATGTAGTGCTTTGTTAAGAGAACATTTAGTGATCCCTTTGAATCCTGTTTATAAGCATCATCTATTCATAGGAACCAATTGAGATACACTTAAAGTTAAAAAAAAAAGGAGATAATTTATTTAAGTTGTACATTTTTCTTTTTTCTGATGCAACATCAAGGTATGTAAAATTAACGTTTGTCATAATTATTGTATGGAAATGTTTGTGAAAAATTGGATAAATTATGTTCATGTTCTTTTTATCTTTTATGGTGTGTTACAAAGAAAAAATGATGGGAATTTCAGTGACCTGAGTTTCATTCCTAGCATAACCATTAACTAACTTTATTTGTGCTGTGAGTCACTGAATCTGATCAGATCTCAGTTTTATTTTTATGTTTTTTATAATGAAGAAATTAAATTGGGTATGCTTCAAAGTCTCTTCCAGTTCCATTATTCTGAGGAGAACATAACTAAAAAGAGATGGGAATTTGGGGAGATGTCAGGAATACTGGCGAGTTTTTGACATATAAGTCTCAGGGCTTACAGATGAAAGATCTCTGAAAGATACATTCAAACAGCTATACAAAGCAGATCTAACTTGATAAACACATGTATTAGTTGGTAGTACCTTATTCAGTTGCGTGATTATGTGAGCCTTTATTGGCCCAGTGCAGGCATAATGCAATTGGCAATTTTTAACGTATGCAAATTTTCACTGCTGCCTTGCTTGGCATAGCAGAAGCATTACAGCCAGGACAGAGATGTATGACTAATTCTGTGTGACCACTTCTTTTTTTTTTTTTTTTTAAAGTAATTTGGTGTGTTCTACCCCAGGAAAACTTCCTATGTAATAAAAAAGTACCATCTGCCAGATTGTCTAAAAGCAATTTCAATGCAAAAAAACCCACTTGCTTTAGATTACTGATTCTTACTTGCTGCTCTGTGTATTGAAGGTTTTCATTTCAGTGAATAAAAGTTTGATATTTGAGAATGTGCCTAGATGCAAAATTTTACAACAGATTGTGCTTATATCTGCATTTACGGTGCTATAAGATTGTACTTAGATTGTGCTCATATCTACCTGTACTTTTTCAAATCTATGAAATTAGGTTCCATAATTTAAAATATTAACTAAAGCTCAGCCATTGCTTTAAAAAAGAGAGAGATACATGGAATTTAAATGTTTGGGAAACTGACATTAATAGTTATCTGTGAATTAATTTATATGTAATCTTTGCTACCTGCCCTCCATAATAATCATTTATTGAAAGTTATTATTTGGATGCTGATGAGAAGATTTAACAATAAAAGCATAAACAAAACTGTAGTGAATTAATTCTACCCATATCCCCCACAACTGATGGAGACTACGTTTGGGGCTACCAAATCTTAATGATTTCAGAAATATTTCTTTGCACACTCATGATGTTGCTCAGTATCATCATTCATTCTGCTTCTCAACAGAACCTTATTTGAGCCCTTCATATGTGTCAGCATTATAGGCAGCTAAGCACTGTAGGCTATAGAAATGAATAAATCTTGTTCATCACTATCAAGGTAAAAATATTCTTCTTTCTGCCAAACGACAAGCGATTTAAATGATCTATTTCAGTTAAGCTAAGCAATATATTAGATTTTGGAAAGAGATATAGTAACTTTTGACTTCAAGTGAGATAATTGCTTTACTTATCAATATGTGACATTCTCTACTTCAGCAACCATGATTCCCTATTATGAAAGAATTTACAGAAAATGAAGTTGATTATAATACAGTGATTTAGATACTCAAGTTATTTATATAATTTTTAGCCTCAGAAGTTTTTGATGTGTATGTTCTGTACTTAATGAGATCACATATAATTGAAGAAAACTTACTTTTTAGGCCTGATTCACAAACTCTTGTCATTTTCATAAAAATGTATTAATTTAGAAAAGATACATCAGACAGTAGCTTTAAAATTGCAATCAATCTTATGTTCTCATTCAACAAAAATTGGCAGTGTGAACAAGTTTTTATACTATGTATCTGTACCAAAAAATAAAACAGTACCCGCTTTTCTGAGCTGCAGACACCAGACTTTGTTTTATAAACTCAATAGTTGATATTTTCAGTGAATAAAATTTTGTTCTCTTTTAATTTGAGCCTTTCTAATTCCTTTCTTTTTTTAACTTTTATTTTAAGTTCAGGGGTACATGTGCAGGAAATGCAGGTTTGTTAAATAGGTAAACGTGTGTCATGGAGGTTTGTTGTACAGATTATTTCACCACCCAGGTATTAAGCGTAGTAATTTGATAGTTATTTTTCCTGATCCTCTTCCTCCTCTTGCCCTCCACCCTCCAATAGGCCCCATTGTGTATTATTCGTCTCCATGTGTCCATGTGTTCTCATCATTTATCTCTCACTTATAAGTGAGAACATGTAGTATTAAGTTTTCTGTTCCTGCATTAGTTTGCTAAGGATAATGGCCTCCAGCTTCACTCATGTCCTTGCAAAAGACATGATTTTGGTTTTTTTGTGGCTGCATAGTATCCCATGGTATATATGTACCACATTTTCTTTATCCAGTCTATCATTGAAGGGCATTTGGGTTGATACCATGTCTTTGCTATTGTGAATAGTGCTGCCCTGAACATACACATACATGTGTTTTTATAATAGGATAATTTATATTCCTATGGGTGTATACCCAGTAATGGGATTGCTGGGTCAAATGGTATTTCTGTTTCTAGGTCTTTGAGGAATCGCCACAATGTCTTCCACAATGGCTGAACTAATTTACATTCCCACCAACAGTGTAAAAGCATTCCTTTTTCTCCACAATCTCACCAGCATCTGTTATTTTTTTTTTTACTTTTTAGTAAGCCATTCTGACCGATGTGAGATGGTATCTCGTGGTTTTGATTTGCATTTCTCTAATGATCAGTTCTGTTGAGCTTTTTTTCATAGATTTTTTACCACATGTATTTCTTCTTTCGAAAAGTGTCTTTTCATGTCCTTTGCCCACTTTTTAATGGGGTTTTTCTAGTAAAGTTGTTTAAGTTCCTTATAGATGCTGGATATTAGACCTTTATCAGATACATAGTTTGTAAAACTTTTCTCCGATTCTGTAGTTGGTTTACTTTGTTGATAGTTTCTTTTGCTGTGCAGAATCAGAAATGATAAGGGGAATATTGCCACTGACCCCACAGAAGTACAAATGACAATCAGAGAGTATTATAAACACCTCTATGCACATAAATTAGAAAATCTAGGATAAATTGATAAATTCGTGGACATACTCCCTTCCAAGACTGAAGCAGGAAGAAATTGAATCCCTGAAGAGACCAATAACAAGTTCTGAAATTGAAGCAGTAATAAATAGCCTACCAACCATAAAAAGCCCAGGACCAGACGGATTCACAGCTGATTTCTATCAGAGGTACAAAGAAGAGCTGGTACCATTCCTGTTGAAACTATTACCAAAAAAAGAAAGACAGAAAAAAAAAAGGACTCCTTGCTAACTCATTCTGTGAGTCCAGCATCATCCTGATACCAAAATCTGGCAGAGATAACAACAAAAAAAGGAAAACTTTAGGCCAGTATCTTTGATGAACATCAATGCAAAAATCCTGAACAAAATACTGGCAAACCGAATCCAGCAGCACATCAAAAAGCTTATGCATCGGGATCAAGTAGGCTTCATCTGGGGGTGCCAGGCTGGTTCAACATTCACAAATCAATAAACGTAATTCATCACATAAACAGAACTAAAGACAAAAATCACATGATTATCTCAATAGACGCAGAAAAGGCTTTCAATAAAATTCAACATCGCTTCATGTTAAAAACTCTCAATAAACTAAGTATTGAAGAGACATACCTCCAAATAATAGGAGCTGTATATGACAAACCCACAGCCAATATCATACTGAATGAGCAAAAGCTGGAAGCATTCCCTTTGAAAACTGGCACAAGACAAGGAAGCCCTCTCTCACCACTCCTATTCAACATGGTATTGGAAGTTCTGGTGAAATTCCTTCCAGGTTAATGAGTATTAGGTGGTAATGACTATGCTGAGAAGATTCACATAACCCACACAGAACCCTATAAAACATTTTTAATTATTTTCGTTGTTTTAGATTGTGAGGCAGAGGCACAGAGAAATTTAATGACTTTTTCAGGGTCACATTCTAAGTGGTAGATATCAGATTAGAGGGCCAGATGTCTCTATTCCTAGTTGGGACACTTTTTACATTATACAATATTATAGCCTCTTCAGAAAAAGTATATCTAGACTGCTACTGAACTGTCAGTTAAAGCAGAGATTAACATGGTTTTCTTGTAAGTCTGTAGCCCACCATGTAATTGTCCCATGTCACTTACCTAGAGGATGTTTGTATTCTTGGAGTTAGATTGCTGTTGTGATCATCTTTTTTTTTTTTTTTTTTTTTTTGAGACGTTGTCTCACATTGTCGCCCAGGCTGGAGTGCAGTGACACAATCTCGGCTCACTGCAAGCTCCGCTTCCTGTGGTTCATGCCATTCTCCTGCCTCAGCCTCCCGAGTAACTGGGACTCCAGGCGCCCGCCACCACGCTTGGCTAATATTTTGTATTTTTAGTAGAGACAGGGTTTCACCATGTTAGCCAAGACAGTCTCGATCTCCTGACCTTGTGATCCACCCGCCTCAGCCTCCCAAAGTGCTGGGATTACAGGCGGAAGCCACCGCGCCCGGCCATTGTGATCATCTTGAATTCAGAAAGCTGAAAACTCAGAAGTATGTTTGGCCACCATTGATAAGCTAAATTAAAAAGACTGCATTATTTATAGAGATAACAATGACAATTATCTTACTTTTGTCTTTACCTGTTCATATATGTTTTGCTAAGTTTTTTTTGTTTGGTTGGTTGGTTGGTTTGGATTTTTTTAAGCAAAAATTCCTGAAAAAAAAATTTAAACATTGTTAAATCATTTGCATGGGAAGGAACACCCTCCTTACACAAGAAGCCTGCCTCTCGGGTACTCATAGGACATGTACCCCCAAAAAATGCTTACTACAGACAATCAGAAGTAATCTGCTGGGCTGCCATTGGTTTCTACCAAAATTGTAGCATATACAAGTTTGAAAAGATTTGTTTTTAATATAAATATTGAATTAAGGATATTTGCATTAATTTAAATAGAACTTAATTTGTCTTCAATAGTTTTCCTTTTAGAAAAGAAATGATTCGTAATAGAAAAGAATAAATGTGCTTGCATTAAGTGTGCCTTAAGACATCACAATTTTATGTTGAACTATTGCCCATTCCTCCAGTTACTTATTAGTGGTAATTATTCACATGAAAATTTCCACTGTTGTCTGCTCTGCCTTTCTTAAACAATCTTACTCACAGTTATACACATTGTCCCATCCATTATATTGTGTTGTGTTGCTGGTGAGAAAAACCAAGAGTCATATGTTGGTTTCCATTTATTATACAGTCACAAATAGCTCTCAAAGTGGTCTAGTGTCATCACATGGCAGTTCTCCAATGATTCAGAACTATAATCCTGTTTTACTTAGTTATGGAGAGCCAGATGTCAGAGTCATGTATTTGTGTATCTTCACGAATCTCAATCAGAGGACCAAAGATCTGCTTATGATAGATACCTGGCCCAAATTGTGCAAAGTTATAAAGATTACTATAAATATTAAACTGATTACACTGTAATTATTTGCTTTGGAAAAATTGCAGATGGCCTAAGTGTGCAGTCATAGGAGACAGGTGAAATAAATCATGATATGAGTTGTCTCTTGAATCATTGCATTCGGGATTCTTTACAGATCAAACCAGAACAACCCAAAGCCCAGTAGTTTTTAATTTTCAGCTCAGTGAGTCTAAAAGGGAACCACTTGCTTCTGACTAGCGTGACGCTAAAATAAAATGTAGCTAGCATATGGACTTTACAGGAGATAGTGTTTAATAAGTGTACTCTAAAAGTGACATTGATATACAGCACCTACTCTCTTCATTATGTCTTTAAATGAGCTGGGTCTCTGGGGGTTAGGTTAGTAAGGGCCTTCTTTTGGCACACTGTGCTATGACAAAAATAAATTTTAAACCTCAAGTAATTTACTATTGTCTAGAGCATGCTTTTTGGAGAGGAGGGAAATAAGTCCCTGACTTACGTAACGCAGGCCCAGTAAGGCCTATTTTGAGTTTAACTTTGAGATTGTGACATTTGTCAGGTTATGCCCCATTTCCTCCCCCATTGGCAGCCTTCATTAGTTGCTCATTGTTATGTTAAAGTTTTATATATTACAAAAGCACATAAACAGTGCTTCTTGGTCTATAGGCGCACCTGTGCAGTGGACTTCTGGATTTCCATGTGTGCTCTGAGGAAGGGATCCAAGTGGCCATTGTTGACAGGCCATTGGCCTGTGTTGATGGCTTGTTTCTCTTATGCCTTTGCTCAGTATAGTCTTGCCGGTGGTTGCAACAGGGGTGGGTGGAAGTGAAAGAGCACTGAGTGCCTCTTAAATCAGCTGTCATTTTGGCAGATTCAATCTAACCAAGGATGACTTCCATATGCAATGGCTGTGAAGGACGTTTTGGCCCAAGAAAATAATATTTAATCAGCAGCGTGGTTCATCTTATTACTCTGAGGAGAAAATAACCTATCACCAAATTCTACTCTATTGTAGATAGGCGTTTTTAAAACCAAAATAAAAACATCTGCTGTTTTGTAGCTGCTTGAACCTGAGGCTCTGTGCCCCTGGAGGAGCAGCAGTTGTACAATTGCTGTGCACTCTGTATCTCTTAGACCTTGCCACCAGGCTAGGGGGACACTGTCAGAGTTAATAAGCAATTAGGACATTCTTTCCTGTCCATTAACTGGCAGAATAATGAGACCGCAGGAGCACTCTCCTTAAAAATGCCAAGACTTGTGTTTTCTGAAAAGCATGTCTTTCTCTGCTGTTTGCAGTTACACGAGTAGACAGCTACTTAACACTAAAAAAAAACAAACAAAAAAAACAATGAAAATTATACCTACAACAAACAGAAAAGAGAGGTATACAAATGGGATATCATTCACTCTAAACTCAGAATTCATGGATTTTCCTTCTGAGTGGCTGTAGTAATATTATAATATAGTCTGTCACCTTATTTGGCTTAAAGATTGACAGAATAATTAGGTAGTGAACATCCTTTGTTGTGTAAATCAATGTCTAAAGTCTAAGTTTTGGACAATCTGGGTATTGATGGCAAATTTGAGTTAGTGAGGTCCTGGCCATGGCCTATCTTGGATTTTGGTTTCCCCTTGAATGTAATGAGACCCTAGTAAAGGATTTTCATAGAGGAGTGAGGGGAGCAAAGAAAACAGATAAAAGCCCAGGAATAGGGAGATACAGTCTTATAGTCTATTGGAGGAATTAAGTTGGTTGTGGCTGCAATGCATTATTCATGGGGAGATTTGTGGGGCAGGATTGCAATTTATCAGAGTGCAAAGATAAGTAGGAATCAAGTTGTGAAGGGCTCAGTATGATATGTTTAAAGGTTTTGTGTTTAATCCTGAGGACAGTGGAAACAAGATCAAATCTGGTTTTTAAAAATTATTGTTACTAAACTTCTGGGATACATGTGCAGAATGTGCAGGTTTGTTACATAGGTATACATGTGCCATGGTGGTTTGCTGTACCCATCAACCTGTCACCTACATTAGGTATTTCTCCTAATGCTATCCCTCCCTTAACCTCCCACCCCCTGACAGGCCCCAGTGTTTGATGTTCCCCTCCCTATGTTCATGTGTTCTCATTGTTCAACTCCCACTTGTGAGTGAGAACATGTGGTGTTTGGTTTTCTGTTCCCATGTTAATTTGCTGAAAATGATGGTTTCCAGCTTCATCCATGTCCCTGCAACAGATGTGAACTCATCCTTTTTTATGGCTACATAGTATTCCATGGTGTGCATGTGCCACATTTTCTTTATCCAGTCTATCATTGATGGGCATTTGGGTTGGTTCCAAGTCTTTGCTATTGTGAGTAGTGCCCCGGTAAACATACGTTTGCATGTGTCTTTACAGTAGAATGATTTATAATCCTTTGGGTATATACCCAGTAATGGGATTGCTGAGTCAAATGGTATTTCTGGTTCTAGATCCTAGGGGAATCGCCACACTATCTTCCACAATGGTTGAACTAACTTACACTCCCACCAACAGTGTAAAAATGTTCCTATTTCTCCACATCCTCTCCAGCATCTGTTTTTTCCTGACATTTTGATGATCACCATTCTAACTGGCATGAGACAGTATCTCATTGTGGTTTTGATTTGCATTTCTCTAATGACCGGTGATGATAAGTTTTTATTCATATGTTTGTTGGCTGCATAAATGTCTTCTTTTGAGAAGTGTCTATTCATGTCCTTCACCCACTTTTCGATGGGGTTGTTTTTTCTTGTAAATTTGTTTAAGTGCCTCATAGACTCTGGATAGCCCTTTGTCAGATGGATAGATTGCAAAAATGTTTTCCCATTCTGTAGGTTGCCTGTTCACTCTGATGATAGTTTCTTTTGCTGTGCAGAAGGTCTTTAGTTTAATTAGATCCCATTTGTCAATTGTGTCTTTTGTTGCCATTGCTTTTGGTGTTTTAGTCATGAAGTCTTTGCCCATGCCTATGTCCTGAAGAGTATTGCCTAGATTTTCTTCTAGGGTTGTTATGGTTTTAGGTCTTACGTTTAAGTCTTTAATCCATCTTGAGTTAATTTGTGTGTAAGATGTAAGGAAGGGGACCAGTTTCAGTTTTCTGCATATGACTGGCCAGTTTTCTCAACATCATTTATTGAATAAGGAATCCTTTCCCCATTGCTTGTTTTTGTCAGGTTTGTCAAAGCTCAGATGGTTGTAGATGTGTGACGTTATTTCTGAGTCCTCTGTTCTGTTCCATTTGTCTATATATCTGTTTTGGTATCAGTACCATGCTGTTTTGGTTACTGTAGCCTTGTCGTATAGTTTGAAGTCAGAAGACAAGAAATAACAGATCAGAGCAGAACTGAAGGAGATAGAGACATGAAAACCCTTCAAAAAATTAATGAATTTAGAAGCTGGTTTTTTGAAAAGATTCACAAAATGGACCATTAGCCAGACTAATAAAGAAGAAAAGAGAGAAGAATCAAATAGACACAATAAAAAATGATAAAGGGGATACCACCACTGATCCCGCAGATATACAAACTACTATCAGAGAATACTAGAAACACTTCCACACAAATAAACTAGAGAATCTAGAAGAAATGGATAAATACCTGGACACATACACCCTCCCAAGACTAAATCAGGAAGAAGTCGAATCCCTGAATAGACCAATAACAAGTTCTGAAATGTATGTATCCAGCAGCACATCAAAAGCTCATTCATCATGATCAAGTTGACTTAATCCCGGATGCAAGGCTGTTTCAACATACAGGAATCAGTAAACATAATTCATCACATAAACAGAGCCAACGACAAAAACCACATGATTATCTCAATAGATGCAGAAAAGGCTTTCAATAAAGTTCAACATCCCTTCATGTTAACAACTCTCAATAAACTGAGTATTGAAGAAACATACCTCCAAATAATAAGAGCCATATATGACAAACCCACAGTCAATATCATATTTAAAGGGCAAAAGCTGGAAGCCTTCCCTTTGAAAACCAGCACAAGACAAGGATACCCTCTCTCACCATTCCTATTCAACATAGTACTGTAAATTCTGCCTAGGGCAGTCAGGCAAGAGAAAGAAATAAAGGGCATTCAAATAGAGATGAAGTCAAATCATCTCTGTTTTCAGATGACATGATCCTACATCCAGAAAACCCCATCGTCTCAGCTCAAAAGCTTCTTAAGCTGTTAAGCAACTTCAGCCAAGTCTCAGGATACAAAATTCAATGTGCAAAAATCACAAGCATTCCTATACACCAATAATAGCCAAATCATGAGTGAGCTCCCATTCACAGTTGCTACAAAGAGAATAAAATATCTAGGAATACAACTTACAAGGGATGTGAAGGACCTCTTCAAGGAGAACTACAAACCAATGCTCAAGGAAATAAAGGACACAAACAAACGGAAAAACATTCCATGCTCATGGATAGGAAGAATCAATATAATGAAAATGGCTGTACTACCCAAAGTAATTTATAGATTTAATGCTGCTCCAATCAAGTCACCATTGACTTTCTTCACATAATTAGAAAAATTACTTTAAATTTCATATGGAACCACAAAGAGCCCGTATAGCCAAGACAATCCTAAGTAAAAATCTGGGTTTTAAGACCACTCTGTTAGGTTAGGGGAAGTTGGGGGCAAGGAATTTAAGTGAGTCATAGCATATATACCAGCAGCATTGTAAGTGACCTCTGTGTGTGTGTGTGTGTGTGTATGTACATGTGTGTGCACATGGCTGGGAGGCTGACATAGGTCCCATAGCTAATAAAGGGTAAGGCTGAGATTGGATGGAACCCAGTCAGTTTCATTTCACAGTGTATGTACTTTATTGTTACATTGTTTTGCCTTTCGTGTTGTATTGGTAGGATATAATAGTGATATTTGTATTAATTTGATTAATCATTATATTAGTTTGCTAGGACCGTCATAACTAAATATTACAGTCTGGGTAGTTTAAACACATAAATGTATTTTCTCACATCTCCAGAGGCAGGAAGTTCAAGATCAAGGTGCTGACGGGTTTGGCTTCTCCTGAGGCTGCTCTCCTTGGCTTGCAGATGGCCTTTCCCCTGTGTCCTCCCATGCTCTTTCCTCTGTGCATGTGTCCTTAGTGTCCCTTTTTGCATCCAAATTTCCATCTCTTATAAGGATACTAATCAGATTGGATTAAGGATCACTCTAATGGCCTTATTTGTAAAAATTAATTATTTTAGTTGATGAAAATTATATCTATTTTTCACATAGTCCACAATGTTTTGAAATGTATATCCATTGTGGAATGGCTAAACAACCTAATTAACATAAGTTACCTCACATCCTTAGTTTTTGTGATAAGAGCCCTAAAAATCTACTCCTAATGATTTTCAAGAATACAATACATTGTTAGCAACTATAGTCACTGTGCTGTACAATCACTGTGTTGTACAATCACTGTGTTGTACAGTCACTGTATCATAGATAGATCTCTATCTAACTGAAATTTTGTACCCTTTGACCCAGGGTCTCCCCAACTTCCAGCCCCGTAGCCACCCTTCTGTTCTCTGCTTCTGTGAGTTCAGCTTTTTAAGATTTCATATATAAGTGAGATCCCACAGTATTTGTCTTTCTGTGCCTGGCTCATTTTATTTAATGTACTGTCCTCCAGGTTCCTCCATGTTGTCATTTCCAACAGCATGGAGGATTTCTTTCTGTTTTAAGGCTGCATAGTATTCATCGTGTATATGTTACCACGTTTTATTTATTCATCCACCTGTTGATGGACACTTAGGTTCATTACTTGCTATTGTGAATAATGCCTCAGTGAACATGGGAGTGCAGATATCTCTTCAACCTGCTGACTTCAGTTCTTTTAGAGGAACCTCCATGCTGTTTTCCAGAATGGCTGTACCAACTTACATTCCCACCAGCAGTGTGCAAGGGTTCCCCTTTCTCCACATCCTCTCCAACGCTTATCTTTCATCTTTTCAATAATAGCCATTCTAACAAGTGTGAGGTGATACCCCACTGTGGTTTCAATTAGCATTTCCCTGATGTTTAGTGAGCGTTTTTCACATACCTGTTGGCCATTCCTATGTCATCCTTTGAGAGATGTCTGTTCAGGTCCTTTGTCCATTTTAAAAATTGGGTTGTTTTCTTGCCTTTGAGTTGAGTTGAGTTGAGTTTCGTATATGTTTTTTATATTAATGCATTATCAGATGTATGGTTTGCAGACATGAAATTTTTCCCATTCCATCGGTTGTCTCTTCCCTTTGTTGATTGTTTCCTTTGCGGTGCAGAAGCTTTTTCGTTTTATGTAATGTTGTTTGTCTATTTTTGCTTTTGTCAACCATGCTTTCAGGGTCATATCTAAAAAAATTATTGCCCAGACCAACGTGATGGAGCTCTTCCCCTCCATTTTCTTCTAGTAGGGTTTACAGTTTCAGGTCTTATGTTTAAGTCTTAAATCTATTTCGAATGGATTTTTGTACATGGTGTGAGATAAAAGTCTAATATCGCCCTTCTGCCTGTGGGTATCCTAATGGCCTCCGTTTAACTCCATCACATCTTTAAAGGCTCTGTCTCCAAATACAGTCACTTTCTGTAGTACTGGGGTTTAGGGCTGCCACGTGTGAATTCTGAGGATATACAATTCAGCCAATAACAATAACATAATAATACTATTATTAATATTAGTATTCTGCTAAATGCTACCAATACTTTAATAGTTTCATTAACTCATATTTTTTGTTCTTATACTCATTCCTATTGAAGTGAAATTAGAAAATTTAGCAAATTAGAGTTTTGTTTGTAAAATATTCATGAAAAGGTTTCAAATTGATTTTTGTAAGTGTTGGTTATTAATGATTTACTGGTCAAACTTTAAGCTTCCTATGGGAATTTCTAATGTAGATTTCATGATTAAATATTTTCAGGGTCTTCAGTGGATATCTGAGAAAGTCCAGGGAATATGAAATCCCAAATGTTTTCCAACCCACAGTTAACAGCTGTCTATATAATCTTCCAATTCAATGGAAAGGTAGAATTTAAAGATGATGTTAAGAATAAATAAAGGAGAGTGAACTTTTATGAAAGATACAACTCACATCAAGAACTAAATATAGTCATAGTTGCAATGTCTTCAGGTGATTTCTAAACAAAAGAGAATAACCTTTGTTGTCTAGCATGTTTCAGTGAATTAATGGAGATTGTGCATGTATCCAAGGACTACAATTCAAGAAAGACCAAAGATATACTTTGCTAATAATTTTAAATAACCAGAGGAGATGTTTCTCTCAGAAATTTTGGTTGTTCTCAACCCCGGCTACCTAGTACAATCATTTGGGGAGCTTTGCAATGTTACCAGTGCTCTGGCCCCAGAACAAATCAGAATCTGTAGCTCCTGGGGTTGGGGTGAGGGAGCGTGCACAGAGATGGTAGCGTGCAGCCCAAGCACTGGAATTGCCCTATAAGCTCCTCAGGTGATGCTCACAGGTCTTTATCTCCTCTTAGGAGAAGAGTTCCTTGAGAATCAAAGTGAGAGGTCCTTATTTATTTTTGTATCTCCCAAGAAGCTGTAGCAGAAGGTAGTGAGGTAGTGGGTGCTTACTTTTTTTTTTTTTTTTTTTTTTTTTTTTTGAGTCTGGCTGTGTCAACCAGGCTGGAGTGCAATGGCACTATCTCAGCTCAGTACAACCTCTGCCTCCCAGATTCAAGTGATTCTCATGCCTCAGCCTCTCAAATAGCTGGGATTACAGGCACATGCCACCACGCCCAGCTAATTTTTGTATTTTTAGTAGAGACTCAGTTTCACCATGTTGGCCAGGCAGGTCTCGAACTCCTGGCCTCATGTAATCTGCCTGCCTTGGCCTCCCAAAGTGCTGGCATGCGCCACCATGCCCAGCCTTTTTTTTTTTTTTTTAAGTTGAAGGTACACATAGTATCATCCACTGAATGTCCTCCATGTTTTATATATAATTTTAAAAACATACAGAAAACGTATATTGTGCCAGGTATGAGCAAGATAGCTTCTCCCCGTCCCCAACGCCCACCCTATGTAAAGAAAGATAAGAACCAAATTATCTGCCCTCAGGGAATGTGGTCAAATGGAAGAAAGAGAGACAGGGAGGGAGGGAGGGTGGGTGGAGGGAACTAGTAAGGCATCAACAAAAATAGCTACTACCTATAAACTAATACTAACCAAAGAGAAGGGCAGCAGATGATTGGGAATGTTTAGGGATGGGGTGGGATGGGATGTGTGGATGGACGGATGAAAGGAAAGTGGTAATGTTTTCCTAATTTGTCTCCATGATGAAAAAAGAAGCCATTAAGACCAACTTCCATCACATTCCAATTCTTATTGAAATTGATGCAATTAAGAAAATGTAAAATACCGTGGTATTTTTTTGTGTATTCTTTAGGCTTGAGTCTTTACTTATGAGGAATGTTAATACAGTGAATTTTAATGATTATTGCTTGTGGTCCTTTCAAAAAACTGCCTTTTAACATGTTTCTTATTAGAGAGGAATGAAATTTTTTTTCAGGTCTTTAGTGGTTAGGAAAGTTGCAATTCACATGAGCACCAATTAGAGACAATTATAACCTGACGGCATGGTGTGGCATTTAAGGAGAGCTCAGCTGACACTTTTTGAAACTGTGGAAAAATGTTAGTTTGAGAGCCAAATGGCAGCGGTTTGGTCCTATAAGAATTACACAGAGTTCTCAGTAATATAGTTATTCTAAGGCCTTAGAAATGGCCTGGTCCAGACTGCCTTGGCACTCTGCACCCTAGAAAGAGAGGTTGTTATGAACTCAGAGCCACATGGCCTATCAATCCCCGGGCTTATCTTGGAATCTACATCATTACACCCCCAATTCAAAGCTGTTTCTACCTTATCACCTAAGTTTGTTTTAATTATAATATACAGTCAAAAAAGTTAAGTTCTTCAGGAAGCAATAATGCACATTCTGACCATCATGAGCTATTCTCCAGCCATCTTAGAGGATTGTCGGTAAGATCCTCTGGTACCTACATTCACTTTGAGAAGCATCTTGTGAACAACTACAGAGAGGTGGGAAGATCATTATTTTAAAACTTATTTTAAGTTTTAACGGGTTCCAGCGATCATTTTGGTGATGTGTTCTTAAGACCAAAATTATGAAAGCTGACAACCTGACAGGTGTTGGAAGACTGCAGCAGGACATCTCTGCCATTTTACATTTAGTGTTAGTTTTGGCTGCTCTCACATGTGGGGAGAGGGTGGGTGGCATTGCACCATCCTCCTCCCACCACGTCCTCTGAAGCACAGGATGAGATTAAATGGAAGTCAACTGCTCTTCTTCCTAGGTGCTCATAGCTTGCGTTCATTTAACGACTGTTGATCGAATACCTACCGTGTTTCCGGTGCTGTGCTGAGAGGATGGTAAATAAAACAGACAGCACCCAAACCCTGAGTGGAGAAACTGGACAGTAAAGAAGACAGGGAGGGGGAAGAGAGAGACAGAGATACATAGATAAGTTTTTCTCATCTATAATTTCCCTTGGGGGAGAGAAGTTAGCTAAAATGTATGTATAAAATTTGAGACTTTAAGGAAGTCTAAGGCCTGATTTGTTTTGTTTCTTCCTAATAGAAGATTAATTATGAATAGTGAGGGTGATTGATTTTTTTAAATTCAGAATATCGATATTTCTTAGACCATAGGTTCATTTTTTTCAACAAAAATTTGTGGAGTACCTACCATGATCAAGAGAATGTGCTTATAGATTTAAGAACCCATGATTTAATAATCCCTTGTTTTGTTTTTATTATTTTATAACAAGGTAATAGTTTTTAGCTTTCCTGTGATACAACTAGACTTTAGTGACAATAAAAATATTAGAAGAAAATAATGATTTCTAGTCACTAGCAAATAAGTTGCTTTGTTCTTTCAACTTTTCATCTGGTATTAAGTATCATTGCCCACCCCGCCCCCAACCAAAAATAAAGAGCGAGAAAGAGACAGGAGAGAGGATGAAGAGATGGACCGAGGGATAGATAGGTAGATGGACTGATAAAGGTAGTTAAATTTGGAGGCAGCGCTATGAAGAAAATAAATCGGTATGGTTGAAAAAGTAATGGGATTGGGAGAGGAAACTAGTGGGGCAAAGGGTCACCAAAGACCTTTCTAAGGAGATGATAATTAACATTTAGGTTGAGGCCTAAAAGATGAGAAGCAGTGAAGGGGGGCCGTGCTTAGGGAGGAGAGAGTATGTTCATATAACACATGTTCATACATGTATGGCGGGATGTGTTAGGGGTGGGAGCAGGCGCAGTGGGGAGCGTTCACCCAGAGGGACTTGCCTTCCAACAGTATCAAGGTGGGGGAGAGATTGGTGTGCTTGAGGGCACTGAAAGCAGGAGAAGTTGCCAAGCAGTGAGTCAGGCAGTAGACTGGGGCCAAGAACTCACAGGACCTTGAGGGCTCAGGGAGGGTCGCTTGGCTGAGGGGGAGTGAGCTCTTCTTTTGGATGCCCTGCCTGGCTCTGCCTGAGACCTTGATGACATCATCAGGGAGCTGTAGTTGGTAGTGTCAGAAGGTGGGAGACAGGGGCCCTGTTTGCACACCCTTCCCAAACCTCAGTCAAGGGATCCATGTGCTTGTTTTGCAAGATCTTGGAACCACGTAAGGTAGCAAGTCATTAATTAGAAAGCCACAGTTAAGGTTGCGGTGTTTTGCATTAAAGCTTGTTAAAAGTTGTTAGAGCAAGTTAAGCACTCTCACCTTGTCCCAGGGGCACATACAACTTTTCTGAATGTTGTTTTGATGTTACTCTTTGTTGTACAATATGCAGCTTTTTAGCACCTAGGGTCACTGATCTTTCAGAATGGGACCACAATGTCATGTCAGCCCAGCTGTGTCCTCCCATACTGGTTTTGCTGTTCACAGTAATATATCTGCATGCTAGGGATGCCATAACAAAATACCAAAGACTGAGTGGCTTACACAACAGAAGCTTATTTCTCACAATTCTGGAGGTTAAGAGTCCAGGATCAAGGTACCAGCAGGCTTGGTTTCTCCTGAGGCCTTGCCCCTTGGCTTGCAGGTGGCTGTCTTCTCACTGTGTCCTCACTTGGCCTTTTCTCCGTGCACACACATCCCTGGAGCCTCTCCCTCTGCTTATAAGGACATCAGTCCTGTTGGATTAGGGCTCCACCTCATCACCTCATTTAACCTTAATTGCCTCTTTAGGGCCGAATCTCCAAATACAGTCACACTGGGGGTTAGGGTTTCCATAAATGAATTGGTAGGGGGGGGACACAATTTAATCCCTAACAAGTAACGATTATCTACCGAGTGCTTAGCACATGCAGACGCTAGGGTTAGTGCTTTACTTGGATTCGCATATTGCAATCCCCATGACAGCCCTATGAAGTGCCGTTTCAGAGATTTGGAAACTAATACACAGAAAGATGAAATGAGTTACACAGATTGTATGATTAGTCAGTGGAATTCAAATTCTGTGCTATCAAAGTACCATCGGAACCTCACACTGTTTCTCAATCTCTTGGCGTCCCCTCTGGGAGTCCCACTGTGAGCAAGTGGGACTTGCTGCACTTGCTCCCACGCCCCACTAAGCCGTGCCTGCCTCTATCCTGAGGCGCGCAGTCCCATTCAGCCTTCTCCGCAGACTCACATTTTAGCATTGATGTGGTCCCCTCTGCTAGCCAGTCATCTGGCCTCTCCAGACACCCCCATGCCCTTGTGTCTTTAGTAATAGCTGCAGCAGTAGGTTCCACATTTGATTCATTCCCCAGAAGACACGCAAGCCTGGTGTTATCATGTGTTACCTATTATCACCAGTCCCTAAGGTCTCCCGCTCATGATTTCAGGGTGTAGGTCACACATTCTGCTGGGAAGATAAAATTTGTTGTTGTTGTTGTTGTCAGTGTTCATCTATGTTTGGGCTGTATCTTTTGTACTCTTGACATCTTTGTTAGAATTCCGAGTGGAGAAATGACTTGGGGCCCAGAATCTTCTAATTATTAGGTTTTCTCTTCCCCAGAACTGCTAACAGAAAGATCTGCCTCCCCCGTGCTCAGAAACGTTAGGACAAATGACAGAAGCTGCAGCAAGGGATACAGGAAAGGACACTAGCCAGAAGCAGTGAGCTGCAGGAATCCTAAGCATGACACAGAGACAGGGATCATGGCGTCATTGACCTGCGTGGCTTCTGGCAGTTAGACCAGCTCTTTGGCAATGTGATGTTCGGGCCAAATCACCCCTTATTGTGTTCCTCTGTCCTTCTAGCTTATGTGTGTCCTCCACACCTGCTTCTGTGCTCTTGTTTACTTACTACTTCAAAGTTGAAAAAGATAAGAATATTTCTTGATTGGTGGTCTCAATGTGGTATCTTTGAAGTTTATGGAATTTCCCATCTGTAATAGATCTTAGCAAAAATCGATTCTTTATTCATTTTAGTGATACTGCCCATGGAGGCAGAAAGGCAGGATGAAATTCACCCCAGATTCCAGTATTGTTTTAAGCACAAATAACCAAAAGGGCCCGATGTGAAGGCACATCAAGCACTTGATATGGTTTGCTACTACTGACAGTGGGTAACGTGCAGGATCAGGTGTGGAACCAGCTCAGTAATCTAAATGTAAGAGCTAACACTCGAAAACTCTTAGAAGAAAATATAGATGGACATCTCCATGACCTTGGATTAGGCACCAAGAGAATAACACAAGAGAAAAATAGATAAATTGAACTTTATCAAAACTAAAAAATGTTTGTGCTACAAAGGGTACTACCAAAGAAGTGAAAAGAAGCCAGGCACAGTGGCTCATGATGCCTGCAATGTCAGCACTTTGGAAGGCTAAGACATGAGAATTGCTTGAAGCCAGAAGTTCAAGACCAGCTTGAGTCTCAAGACCCACTCTCTACCCCCCCCCCCACCGACCCCCAAAAAAAAGAAGGAGGAAAAAAAAGTAGTGAAAAGATCATCACAGATTGGGAGGAAATATTTGCAAACCATGTATCTGATAAGGGACTTTTATCAAGTCTATATGAGGAACTCTTACAATTCAATAACCAAAAGACAGCCCACTCAGAAATGGGCAAATGATCTGAATAGACGTTTCTCCAAAGAACATATACAGAAGTCCCACAAGCACATGAAAATAAGCTCTATGCCATTAGCCATCAAGGAAATTCTGATCAAAACCACAATGAGATACCACTTCACATCCACTAGGATGGCTATAATAATTATTTTTAAAGGCAATCTTAGGCTAGCAAGGATAAAGAGAAATTAGAACCCTCACCCAAAACTGATAGGATTGTAAAATTGTATAGCTGCTTCAGACAATAGTCTGGCAGTTCCTCAGAAGGTTAAACATACAGTTTAACCTGAATATATTCATCACTGATTTTTAAAAGAAATGAAAACATATACCTGTACAAAAACTTGTATATGAAAATTTATTATAATATTATTCATAATAGCCAAAAAGCAGAAACAACCCAAATGCTGATCAGATTGATAAATAAAATGTATATGCATACAATGGAATATTATATGGCCCTAAAAAGTAATGAAGTGCTAATACAGGCTACAATGTGGATGAACCTGAAAGTATTATGCTAAGTGAAAGAAGCCAGTGACACATGGCCACATTATATGATTCAATCAATATGAAGTGGCCATAATAGGCAATCCATGAAGACAGAGAGTGGATTGGTGGAGCCAAGGGCTAAAGGTAGCAGGTGGGCAGTGAGAGAAGAAATAGGGGGTGATTGCTAATTGGCATCGAGTTTCTCTTTGGGGTGATAAAGATGTTCTAAAATTGATTGTGGTAATGATTATACACCTCTGTGAACATCATAAAAGGCATTGAATTGTCCACTCTAAATAGGCGAATTGTGTAGTATAGAAATGAAATCTCAATTAAGCTGTTGAGCAAAATCTCAATGAAGCAATTATTTTTTCTTAAAGTAGGTATGTTATCCTAATAATAGAGGAGAAAAACTGAAGCTTACTGTGTGGTATTCCAAATTGAGCAGTTTGAGTTTAGGATGAAGGATTTTTCTGGGTGTGTGTGTGTGTGTGTGTGTGTGTAAAGCTGGGATATTGAAATTTTAAAGATGCCAGATTCTTGGGGCCATTTCTTTTTCACAGACTCCAGGAGTTGGATACCCAGTCCCTAATCCCTCTTTGAGTTCATTCCCTTGATTCAGTTAGAGCTAGACATAAGGCTTTTTTTCTTCCCCTTTCTGATCTTTTGAGATCTCTTAAAGGATTTTAAGATTTTATAAAACCATACTCTGGTTAACATGATAAACCTCAAGGATCATAATATATGTGCCTGGAGCCACCTTATCCTATTGATAATAGTTCTTTTTAGCATAGAGCAGCCTCAGCAAATCTAAATGTCTTCAGGAGCCGAACAGATAACCCATAAATCTCATTAAAGCAGTGGCGAATTGTGGGGCCTATTGAGTCTCGATTTCTTAACTGAAATCTGGGTTGTAGTACAAAAATTGTTCTAGGAATAATAATACCTTCTTTTTGTAAGGATCAAATGAGATGGTGTTTAAGAAGGCACCGTATTACATGTGGAGAGCTATACAGTTATTAATTTGGATATGAAATGAAGTCTGTTCTTTTCTCAAAGAATTTGTAAAGATTAATTTTTATCATTTTATTGACATATAACCCATAATCAAGATAATTAACATAGCCATCACACCCAACAGATTCCTCTGCCTCTTGGTAATTTATTCTTACCCTCCTCCACCCTTATCCCTACAAGACACTGGTCTTCTGTCTCTGTGGTTTAGTTTGCATTTTGTAAAATTTTTAGAAACAGAAACATACCACATATATTTTTGTTGTCTGACTTAATTTACTCAGCGTAGCTACTTTGGGGTTTATCCATATCACCAGGTGTATTAATAGTTCATCCCTTTTCATTGCCAAGTAGTAGTCTATTGTACAGATATACCATAAACATTTGGATTTCCAGTTTTTGGCTGTGGCAAATAAAGCAGCTGTGAACATTCATTTACAAGTAATTTTAAGGACGTATGCTTTCATTACTGTTGGGTACATACCTAGGAGTGGAATCATTGGGTTGTGTGGAAAGTGTATGTTTACGTTTTTCTGTTGTTGCGTTTGTTTGTTTGTTTGTTGAGATGGAGTCTCGCCCTGTTGCCCAGGCTGGAGTGCAGTGGCACGATCTCAGCTCACTGCAACCTCTGCCTCCCGGGTTCAAATGATTCTCCTGCCTCAGCCTTCTGAATAGCTGGGACTACAGGTGCACGCCACCACACCTGGCTAATTTTTGTACTTTTAGTAGAGATGGGATTTCACCGTGTTAGCCAGAATGGTCTCAAACTCCTGACCTTGTGATCTGCCCACCTTGGCCTCCTAAGTGCTGGGATTACAGGCGTGAGCCACTGCACCTGGCCACGTTTATGTTTTAGTAAACTGTCAAACTGTTTTCCAAAGTGCTGTTCTATTTTACATTCTCTCCACCAGTGTTTGAGAGTTCAAGGTCCTCCCTATCCTCCCCAACACTTGCTGTGGTCAGTCTTTTTAACTTAACCCAGTCAGTGCCATCTTGTTGTGATTTTCATGTGTGTTTCCCTCATGAATGAATAATTACATTGAACATCTTTTCTTGTGTTGATAAGTCTGTTATTTTGGCATCACTTCATGTCCAGCCTATTCTGTGCATAAGGGAATTTCACTCTTTTAGCTGATTGCATTGGAATGCTGACCAGCATGTCATTAAGAACACCAGTGGATTTTCTGTTACTTTATATGTAACTGGGCATGTTTGTGAAAGGTTCCAGAACATCCTCCAACTAAATTTTCTTTGTATGTGTTAGGTTATTTCGATGCTCTAAAATTTTGACCAAATTGATTTTTACGGTGTTACCAGATTTCAAGGCAAAATTAGGGGTTATCAACTTATTTTATTAGCTAATTATATAAATTAATATATATACAGAAGTGGATTTCCAGTTGAAATGAGCTCTAATATTGACATCTCGCTATATTCAGAAATAAGATGCTTGAGTTGGGAGGGACCTTAGCAGACACTCTCCTCAGCCATTCCCTTCATGCCCCCTGCAGCACTCATAAGGGGGTTCATGTTTTTCCACTGTCAGAGATTCGAATATCTGGAAAGACCTTGTACAATAAACATAGAACAAGAAAAATTCTGCTTTTTTAGATTGTTGCTAACTGATCTTAATTTGAAATTGTTTTATGGTAGTTATTTGATGGTGGTTATCAGGTGAGATTTAGCCAGCCAGCCAGAACGAGCACTGCCTATTAAGAGTTTCATTGCTGTGTTATTTAATTTATGTAAAGCATAAAAAGGGGTGCAGGAGTAGGCAGAAAGAGCCTAGAATCTCTATTCCCCTCAGTCTGTGATGAAGACAGCCCTTTGCAAGCCTTGCTTTCACAACCTCAACATGGCATGGGCTTTGCAGTCAGTCACATCTCAGTTGGAATCCCGGCTCTGTCTCTCCTCCGTGAACGGGGTCCTGAGGGATTATGGGTATTTTGTGGGTAGGGAGGTATATTATACCCTCCTCGTGGGGCAGCTGGGTGGGATGCCTACCTGAGACAGGAGATGGAGGGCACTGGCACCAGGAAGGCACTGGGTCTGTTTCCTTTTCTTACCTCTTCCTCTTTCTCCTCTGCCACGTGTTTTCTCTCCTCACCTATCTTAGGTCACTTACAGAAATCGTTCTTTTTACTTACGTTTCAATCAATTTTGGAGATTTCTCCAAAAAGATAGTAAGGGTAATGGATACTTAAGCAGTAACATTTAGCAAGTCCCTTTATGTACCAGGAATATCAAGTACATTTCATGCATTTTTTTTCATTTACTTTTCACAAGAACTCATGAAGTAAGGTACAATTAAGGCAGAGAGGAAACTGAGTGAGTGATGGAGTCAGGTGTGAACCCAGCCCTATCTGACTCTAGAGCTCTTAACCACTCTGTATATTGCCCCTATATCTAATTTTAGGAATGCTCGGTTCTCTGTGTTTCCACCCCCATCCAGATGATGATAATACGAAAACAGTAACAGCTGGTACATACCTTGTACTGACCACTGGTCTGCCTGCTTTCCACACATTAACTTGTGTAAGGCTCACGGTAACCCATCACAGGTTCTGTTGCTGTCCCCATTTTTGTGATCCCCATTTTTCAGGTGAGGAAACCAAGGTGCAGAGCAGCTAAGTAACTTGCCCACTTAGGTTCAAATAGAGTTATAATTGATGTTCAGTCTGTCATTCTTAATGCCTCGGGTGTCTTTCCCCTATCACTTCATCATTTCTTAAAATTCATTTTACACCCATTTCAGACCAATCAGAGAAGAGACGGGAACTCCCTCCTGCTTAGCTTAGACATCCCAGCTACTCTTTCCAGTAACCTGTGGAATTCTTTCCTTATCCTTGCTGCAGTCTAAAGTGGTGATATATTGGACATTTCATCCAAAGGCTGAACTGAGACTAATGCCTAAGCAAGAAAGAAAAAATAGCAAATTCATTAACTAGGAATCTATTTACAGTCAATTCCCAAGGCTCATTGTGCAGTCGGTGGTTCTGCATCATTTAGAGTTGCTAATAAATGAAAGTCTTTGCGTCTTTCCAAGTGCCTTGATATTTACAAGTCTCATATTTTACCATAGGAAGTGGCTTCAACAAGCATATTCATGTGTTGACAGTTCTAATTAATACAAGTAATTAGCCCTGACAGAACTGTGAAAAGGAGACCCATTCATAAATTTGCTAATTATGTTACTCTGCTCAGAATGTAATCACAGTCTAGTCTTTAATCATTTCTGTATATGGGCAAAAGGCCATCTTACTAAATTCTTCAGACTTTTATGTTTACTTCTCGTAAGAGGATTTTATTGAAATTAATTTGTGGTTGCAATTTAATGTTCCAGTATGCAGGAACTAGTGAAGAACACAGATGATAATCTTTCCAGAAAGAAACAAGAAAATGAGAAAAGGCAGACAAGGAAGGAGGAAGGCATCAGGTACCTACCATATGCTTTCTTACATGTAAAGCTTGTACCTTTCTGCCTATTTTGATGCCTTTTCTGAAAATGAAGATAGTCTTATTTAGGCCACTGGTAGGTTTATGGTACAGAAAATTTGAAGATGGTTGATTACTTTGATCCAGAGTTGAGCCCTCTTCTCTTGGATGTAAATAGACTGCTTTTTCAAGTGCTTTTGTTCTCGAGCAGGGTTCTCAGCCTTGGCACTATTGGAACTTTGGGCTGGATGATTCCTTGTGGAGGTGAGTGTGACTGTCCTGTGTATTGTGCAGTGTTAAGTAGCATCCCTGGCCTCTATCCACTAGATGCAAGTGCACCTCTCCCCTAGTTCCGACCCCCAAAAGTGTCCCTGGACATTGCCAGTTGTCTCCTGGGGAGCAAAATCACCCCTGGTTGAGAACCACTGTGCTTGAGAGTAAAATAATCCAGTAAAATTTCTGTATAGAACACTTATAGCAGCTGTAGCAAAATCAGTAAAGCACCTTTTCTTGGAATCATTTACCAGGCATCATGGTACAGAATCCAGATTTGGAATGATATTCCTTGAATTACAATACCTCCTTCCTACTTTTCCAGCATTAAGCTCCCTCTGGTCCTCTTAGATAGAAAGTAGACTTGTGCTTGGTAGTAAAGTAGCTTATCTAAAACCCCTTTACTTTTCTTTTGGTTAATAGATACACTGGGCTCTCCACATTGATGGATTTAACATTTGAAGTTCTGATTACTCGCAGGTGACTCCAGTGTTCTGAGTAATCAACTCCCAGTGTTCTTTGTCTTCCTTTCCAGTTCATTGATTTCTTGCTTTGTGGTCTTGCTTTCCTCCCTCTGCTGCTTAGATTTCTGGTTTTTATAAATACCTTCCATGTCCTTGCTTCTCAGCCTTTCTTCCACTTACCTGGAAAAATCCCAGACTTGAGTGAGCCTGGCCACTAGGCTTCTTGGAACGTGGATCTGGCAGCTAAACCTTATTAGAGAACATGACTCAGCAGAGCAGACTGAGCCTGTTACACATGCACATTAACCTCTCAACTATCCTAGACCTTCCCTAAGAAACTGGAATCCACCCCTGGGTAATGCCCCCAACCTCCCATCATGAAAACTACAAACGTACCTATTCTGTACTCACCACCCCCTACTTAACTTGTTCCTTCCTGACACCTGGGCAGGGAAGTCTTCTTCCCTTATCAAAAGCTAATCCTTCACCCACCTACCCCAACTTCTCACAAAAATATTTTGTCATTGATTATTCCCTTTTCCCTTGTGTCTTCAGCCTCTCAGTCTCTACTGGATCCCTTCCATCAACACCGAAACATATTCTTAGTCTCTCTCCTCTCCTATCTTGAGAGAGAGAGGAAGAGAGCAAGTGAGTATGCAATAACCCACAGCAGCCTTTCAGTAACCATCCTTTCCCTTTCCATTTCCATTCATATTGTCCTCTTCAACTTTGAATCTTGCCTCTACTACTACAATCGTGCTTCTACTCCCATTATTCCAATGAAACAGTTCTAGCTAAGTTCCCCTGCACCTTCTATGTCGCTAAGGCCTGGAGTCACTTTCCTTCCCCAAATTTACTTAACATAGTTAACTACTCCTTCCTTAAAACCATTCCTTTTTTTCTTTCTTGTTTTCCCAGTGTCACACTTTCCTGGCTTTCCTGCTATGGTCTGGTCTCTTTCCTGGGTCGTCTTTGCAGGCCCACCCACCTCCACTTTACCTTTGAATATCAGCCTCCCTAATGACTTAATTCTAGGTCTTCTTTTCTTCTCCCAAGGCTTTAGTTGCTATTTATATGCTGGCAACTTCCAAATTTATCTCTTCAGCCCAGTTTTCTTTCTGAGCTTCTAAAATTACGTATAAATGTACTCAAGGACATCTCAGATGCATCATGTACAAACTGAATTTATAATTCTTTTATACCTTTGCAGCTCATTCCTTTCCAAGTGTGGCCTTTTGGATGTAGTGAGTAACCAAGCCTTTTTGATGGTAACTCAAGATACATCTCAAAACTTTTCACTTCTTTTTATATCCATTGGTGAGAGCCACTGTTCCTTACAAACAGACAGTAGAAGATGAGGATGTAGAAATAAGAACCAGGTCACACAGGGCCTTGTAGGCCATCTAGGACTCTGATTTTTCCCTGAATGAGATGGACCCATTAGAGGGTTTTGCACAAAGGAGTAGCATAATCTAATTCAACTTAGAAAGATCACTGTGGCTGCTGTATTGAGAATAATTTATAGAGCAGCATAGTGGGCTGAATGCTATCCTCCGAAAGATATGACAACCCAGAACCTCCACGTATGACCTCATTTGAAATAAGGCTCTTTGCAGGTAATTAAGGTAAGGATCTCAAGATGAGACCATCCTGGGTTAGGGACAGGTGTCCTGATAAGAGACAGAAATGGAGAAAGCAGACACAGATGAATGAGCCATGTGAAGACAGATTGGAGAGCAGTCACAAGCCAGGGAACACCAAGGATGGCCAGCACCACCCAAGGCTAGAGGCATGGAATGGGTTCTCCCACAGAGCCTCCAGAAGGAACTAACCCTGCCAACAACCTTGATGTCAGACTTCTGGCTTCCCAAACTGCAAGAGAATAAAGTTCTGTTGTTTTAAGGAACTCAGTTTGTGATAATTTGTTATAGCAACCCTAGGAAACTGATAGAAGCAGCAAGGGTAAAAGCGGAAGACCAGTTAGGAGTCCATTGCAGTAATCCAGGCAAGAGAGGACTCGGCTGCACTTAGGTAGTAGCTGTGGAGGAGGTATAAAGAGGTCAGCTTCTGGACACATTTTGCAGGTAAAATAAAAGGGTTTTTTGACAGAATGCTTGCAATTGTGAGAGAGAGAAGTGAAGAATGACTAAGGTTTTTGGCCAAAACTGCTGGAAAGTTGGAAGTAGTTCAGGTTTACAGGAATTAGAGTTCAGTCTCGGAGTCGTATACATTGAGAGACTCAGTAGAGCTCCATGTGCCATCATCCTGGACCCCTGTTGACTTTTAGGGATGGCACCATGTTTGAGAGGCTACGGAAGAGACCCAGAGCCAGTGAACAAGACATAGAGTTCATTGAGAGGACTTACAGCATAGTCTAGAGGCAGCGGGCTAGACAGGAGAACCGCAACTGCTTGAAAAAGCACGAAGTTTATAGCAAAGACACAATGAAAAAAACCACAGGCCAATATCACTGATGAACGTAGACACAAAAATCCTCAACAAAATACTAGCAAACTTAATATAGCAGCACATCAAAAAGTTAATTTACCATGATCGAGTAGGCATCATTCCTGGGATATAAGGTTGGTTCAATATACGCAAATCAATAAATGTGATTCGTCACATAAAACAAAAACCATATGATTGTCTCAATAAATTGCTAGCTTTTCCAGCATTATTTAGGAGAGTAGTTAACTAGTGTTAAATAAATAGATCCTTGATGCTACTCATCTTGGAGCTGTGGAGAGTTCCCCAGGTGAGAAGCAGGTCAACCACAAGCAATGCCTGCAATTTGGGCCATCTGTCCTTGCACTCTTCACCGTAAGGCTCATCCTTGGTATCAGTTTTCTCTGCCTATGGTACCTAACTAGATAGAAGGGATTCTTCTAGGGGCCTCCTCAGTAGCCCGAAAGCAACACTGTTCAGTAGAAGTATCTGCAGTAACGGACGTGCTCTGTGTTTTCATTGTCCAATATGGTAGCCACTAGCCACAAGTGCTGAGCATGTGGAATGTATTTACAAATGGATAGTAGGAGGTGAGGATGTAGAAATAAGTACAACTTAGTGCAACTGAGGAATTGAGTTTTCAGCTATACATAATTTTAATTCATACAAATTTAAATAGCTATGTGTGCCTGATGGCCATTGTATCAGTGCAGATCTAGAGCACTGGTTCTAAAAGTGTTGCCTGGAAGCTTGTTAGAAATGCACATTTTTGGACAGTGGCCTCAAACTCCTGGGCTCAAGCAATCCCCCCACCTCAACCTTGTGAATAGCCAGCTGAGACTACAGGCATAGGCCACCACATCCTTCTTAATTTTTTTTTTTTTTTTTTTTTTTGTAGAAATGGGAGTGGGGTGGGTTGTGGAGCATGGGAGATCTGTACCAGAAGCTTTGGGTGTGAGATGCAGGATTCTGTGTTTTAATAAGCTCTGCAGGTGTGATTCTGTTGTACACTAAAATTTGAGAACCATTGCTGGATCCCACTCTCAGAATTCCTGATTTAGTTGTTCTGGGATTGGGTCTGAGAATTTGTTTTTCTAACAGATTCCCTGATGATGCTGTGATGCAGATCTCTATCACCTGAGATCTGTTATAGAAAATGGACCAACTCTTTGTGAGGTGGCTTCAGTTCCCAAGAGTAAATTGCGTAAATCCCACATAACAAATATTTCAAGTCAGGATATCCCAAGTGTACCCTCCATACTTGATGAAAATCTTCCTAGCTTTTTTCCCATGATCTGGTAACAAACTGTGTCTGGCTCATAGGAGGGCTGTTAAGTACTTGTTGAATTAATAAAGAGATTATATAAATTAGCCTGAATAAAATATCTGAAGTTGAGAATTCTTATCCCACCTCTAACTTTATACATGTGAGGGCTTTTTGGCCTTCATGATAATCTATTAGTGGAATTCCACTTTTCTGATCCGTAATTCTACAACTCGTTGTAGAAGTCATTGTTGTAGTAATTTTTCTCTCTGTAGCTTGATACATTTTAATTGTTATAGTGGAAAGAAGGTAATTCTTAGCTAGAGAAGGGCGTAGTGTGTCCACACCCCCAACAGGCATTTGCAAACGTGTGTGTGAGAGGGCTTTTAGGTTGTTGAAATGATAGGAGTCAGGGTAAAGGGGATATAATTTTCATTCAGTGCCGGGGACCCAGGAATGTTAAATACCCTGCATGCATAGGACTGTCCTGTACAATGAAGGGAAACTCTGTAACCTGTTGGTAGGTGACAGTAATATTTCTTCAGTAAAATTACTTCGAAGGCCATGAGGCTCTTTTGCTACTTATATCTCTTCATGAGCATTTTGTATGAGTTTTACTTATCTCACAGGAAGGTGAAGCACCCTCTGTCGGGCTCTTGCATAACATAATTTAATTCTTGCAGCACATATTTAGTGCTCTGTGGTTTACAAAGATAGGAGACATGAGCCTACCTACAAAGAAGTTACAGTACCAGCAATAAGCTGGAAATGATGTAAGAGTTGTATAAACCGTAGGAACACAGAGGGGATATTACCTGGTTTATCACTTAAGGTTCAACCAGGAGACAAAACCAGTGGAGACATATATTAAGAGCTATTATTGCAAGGAAGTGCTTACGCGATTGTGGGGGCTGAGCAGGCAAGTCCAAAATCTGTAGGGCAGGCCGTCCAGAAGAGTGAGCAGGAACTCGCAGGCGCATGGCTGAAGCTGCAGTCCACAAGCAGAATTTCTTCTTCTTCAGGGAAGTTTCAGCTCTGCTCTTAAAGCCTTTTAACCAATTGAATCAGGCTCATCCACATTACCTAAAATAATCTCCCTTAAAGTCAGCTGATTATGGACTTTCATCACATCTACCAGATACCTTCACAGCAGCACTCTGATTAGTGTTTAATTGAATAACCTGAGATGATAGCCTAGCCCCCACCTTGATACACAAACAAGAGCATCGCACTTGGAGATTGAATGTTTGAGCACTTTCTCTGAAACGTGGCATTTGTTCTGACCCTTGAAAACAGGGCATTTTTAAGTGGGGTAGTTGACCTTCTAGAGGGGGTGACTATTAAAAATTAACCAACGGAAACAATAAAAGAAGCCAAGGCATGAAAGTATAATCAGTGTTTGCAGAATGGCTAGTTGTTGCTATGTGGCTTTTCCCTGAACCTCAGCTCTCAATTTCCTCATCTAAGAAGTGGGTTCAGTACTTGTCATAACTGTCCTCCAAGATGGAAGGAAATGATATTTGAGGGTGCCTTTTGGAAACAGTAAACACTATGATTGCTAAGCGATTTTTTTCTTTCCTTCCTTCCTTCCTTCCTTCCTTCCTTCCTTCCTTCCTTCCTTCCTTCCTTCCTTCCATCAAGGCATGGACCAGGCATAGACACAGGCCAAAAGTCAAGCAGGGATAAACAAGGGGTTGCTTTGTCTCTGGCTGATGTGAGGTGGGCACCACCAACTAGAAGCTACTCTTCCCGCATCAGAACCCTGAGGTGTTTTGTAGTCACGGTGGTGGTGACAGTAGCATTGGTGAGAGTGTGAGGTTGGTGTGATAAAAACCAAAGGCTCAGCAGGTAACACAGAGCCTGATTGTTGCAGGTTTTGTCTAAAATGTGTGTTTTTAAGAAAAAAAAAAAGTGACAGTCTCTTGACCTTAGTTCCTAATGGGCTAAAAGAATGAAAAACATCCCTGTATATAAGTCTGTGCCCAACTGTCACAAAGAGGCAATAGCCATTTGCTCTGGGCTAAGACGGCTCAGCCTTTTTTTTTTTTTTTAAAACAGAAGTAGACCTGTTTTTGATGCTTGAGATATTAGGGGTGAGGGAGAGTCATTTATTATAAACGTGTTGAATACTTTGCCTAAATAGGAAAAGGGAGTTAAACTAAGTCCAAGGAAGCTGTTCCAACTTTCTTAGGTAATGGCCATTATGGCCAATTGACTCTGTCACCAAAGAAAGCACCAGAAAATGATGCTAACGTGAGTACCGTTTGACAGACTTCTTTCCTTTTCAGAGCGGTGTCCTACAAACCAAACAAGTCTCCCCCAATTGTTAAAGCCATTTGCATTTTGAAGGAAATTTAATCCATATGTTCCTGAGTCACTTATGCCCAAGTCATTAAAAAGTTATTTTTTAAATGTGATTTCATGTTTGAAGTCATTTTAGAGTATTTTTAGTAGACGCTCATTCTTCATAACGCTAAATTTTTCTTGGTTTGTTTTCTTGTTTTATTTAAACACACTGTATATCATCTTAACACATCCTGTGATGAGGCACAAAGGGAATCTTGAACTCAGAAGGAGGGTCTGGTGTACCGGAGTAACACATTTGAGGCAGTCAGTTTCTATTTTCAGAAGTTTATAACTGTTCCCCCTCTTCATTTTTGTATTTTATGTCCTGGGCTACTTTTAACCTGGTCACATCATCACCCCAGCCCTCTCCTACCCCATTCCCCAAATGGTTGTCCATGAGATGAAAAGGGAAAAGAGAAAAGTGACAAAGAATAAAATCACATGGCCTCCTAGGATATATTTCTGTGCTGTGCTGTGTGATGCTTTCTTTCCAGAATTGAATGTATTTTCCCCTTTTACCTACTGTTGTTGCTAGCCGGGAGAATTAAGGTGTTTCTCAAAGTGTCAACAAAAGAGAGAAATAAAACTGAATTGAGGAGCAGTCTCCAGCTTCTCATTTTTAGGGCAAATAGAAGATGGTGTCTGCTTAGAACTGAAACTAATTGAAAAACGGTTTCATTTTTTACTAAAATAAGCTTCCCCCCCCAACTCCCCTTTTTAACCTTTGTCTGTTTGGAGTCTCATGATATGGACCAAGTTTTATCTGTACACGAAGCATCCTGGTTTGTGTGTGAATTTGTCCATCGTGAACATCTGTTGGCTGCCAGAGGGCACGGAAGCAGCCTTATTTTTAGGCAGTGTAGAGATCCGTTTCCCTTCTGAGTGCCTGCTTGGGCAGCAGGTGTGTAGCATCAAACATAGCGAGAGGCATTCACCACCTGGAGGAATAAAGATGTAAGGAGTTAACACTTTTTCTTTTCATCTCTGCCAGCCTATGAAATACTTTCCAGTGTACTTTTTTTATTTGGTTCTCAAAACTGCCCGGAGGACCATGGTTTTATTTTGTTTCCATAAGGAAACTGAGGCTCAGGGATGCGACTTTCTTCAGGATTTCACAAGGCGATCTTGGCAGCTGGTGTGTGCCTCGGAGAGGAGGGATGTCCTGCCCATCATGTGGGGACATTTGAGGACCTTCGTGGACTTTTACTTTTGAAAGCTCTGCCCCATGTCATTTCAAGTGTATTAAAACGTATGCAATCTCATATCTGTCCCACAGATTCCATGTATAATATATATCATCATATATGTGAGTCGAGCTGTAAATAGTTGAGGTGGTATATTTCATAGACACTTAATTAAATGTGTATTACTTCTAATTTTATAGTTTCTTTTTTCATTTTGGAGCCAACTAATTATTCTGAGGTCTGGAACATTTTCATGGGCCTTTAAAAAACTCACCCTCCCTGAGTGCTGTCCCTACAGTGGCTGAAGCCGCCTCTTGTTCTCATTCACTCCTGTTTTCCTCCTCACACCTGTGGCAGAACTGAGGCAGGTGCTTAATAAATACTTGTTGGTGAAAGTGCAAGTGAGTGAGAGAAGGAATAGAAGAAGTAACAAATAAGTGAAGTACAAGTAAGCGGCGAAGTCTGGTGTCGAAGGACATCTGAACCCTTTGCGGGCTCACTTCCTTTGCACTGCCATCACAGTGAAGCAGAATGAGCGTCTTCAAGCTGTGTATCAAAGTGTATTCCTCCTCATTTCTCATTGTTTTGTTCCAAGCCAGTTTTCTTCTCTGTTACAGCTAAGGCATGAGAAAGAATAGACTACCAGGTTATTTGACTTTTGATAGCTTCAGGAAGCAGCAGTAGCCACTTTCAGATCATACTCCATTCTTTTCTCTCTGTTTAGTTGCTATAGTTTAGTTTTTTGCCTTGCAAATGTGGGATAAATGTGGCTACTAATATTCAAATGTTCAGACAAGTTTCTTGACAAAACCAGAGAGGTGTTTTTTTGCCTGTTGTTTCTTTTGGTTTGTTTTCTTTAGAATACTAGACATTTGCTCTAAGTTATCTGTCATGTGATTTGTGTGTTTTGGGGAGATATGATTTTTTTTTTAATCCAAAGGTGGATTTTTGTGGCCTTTCTTCAAAGCTCTAGAATTTGGTGGAAAGGAACTGATTGAACATAACAGAAAACTAGAGAGAAAGCAAAAGCCCACTTCTTCTTTTTTTTTTTTTTTTAATTTTACTTTAAGTTCTTGGATACATGTGCAGAACATGCAGGTTTGTTACACAGGTACACATGTGCCGTGGTGGTTTGCTGCACCTGTCAGCCTGTCATCTAGGTTTTAAGCCCCACGTGCATTAGGTCTTTGTCCTAATGCTCTCCATCCTCTTGCCCCCTAACACCCAACAGTCCCTGGTGTGTGCTCTTCCCCTCCCTGTGTCCATGTGTTCTCATTGTTTAACTCCCACTTACGAGTGAGAACACGTAGTGTTTAGTTTTCTGTTCCTGTGTTAGTTTGCTGAGGATGATGGCTTCCAGCTTCATCTATGTTCCTGCAAAGGACATGATCTCATTCTTTTCTTTTTTTTTTTTTTTTTATTATTATACTTTTAAGTTCTAGGGTACATGTGCATAACGTGCAGGTTTGTTACATATGTATACTTGTGCCATGTTGCTGTGCTGCACCCATCAACTCGTCAGCACCCATCAACTCGTCATTTACATCAGGTATAACTCCCAGTGCAATCCCTCCCCCCTCCCCCCTCCCCATGATAGGCCGCGGTGTGTGATGTTCCCCTTCCCGAGTCCAAGTGATCTCATTGTTCAGTTCCCACCTATGAGTGAGAACATGCAGTGTTTGGTTTTCTGTTCTTGTGATAGTTTGCTAAGAATGATGGCTTCCAGCTGCATCCATGTCCCTACAAAGGACACAAACTCATCCTTTTTTATGGCTGCGTAGTATTCCATGGTGTATATGTGCCACATTTTCTTAATCCAGTCTGTCACTGATGGACATTTGGGTTGATTCCAAGTCTTTGCTATTGTGAATAGTGCTGCAATAAACATACGTGTGCATGTGTCTTTATAGCAGCATGATTTATAATCCTTTGGGTATATACCCAGTAATGGGATGGCTGGGTCATATGGTACTTCTAGTTCTAGATCCTTGAGGAATCGCCATACTGTTTTCCATAATGGTTGAACTAGTTTACACTCCCACCAACAGGGTAAAAGTGTTCCTATTTCTCCACATCCTCTCCAGCACCTGTTGTTTCCTGACTTTTTAATGATTGCCATTCTAACTGGTGTGAGATGGTATCTCATTGTGGTTTTGATTTACATTTCTCTGATGGCCAGCGATGATGAGCATTTTTTCATGTGTCTGTTGGCTGTATGAATGTCGTCTTTTGAGAAATGTCTGTTCATATCCTTTGCCCACTTTTTGATGGGGTTGTTTGTTTTTTTCTTGTAAATTTGTTTGAGTTCTTTGTAGGTTCTGGATATTAGCCCTTTGTCAGACGAGTAGATTGCAAAAATTTTCTCCCATTCTGTAGGTTGCCTGTTCACTCTGATGGTAGTTTCTTTTGCTGTGCAGGAGGTCTTTAGTTTAATTAGATCCCATTTGTCAATTTTGGCTTTTGTTGCCGTTGCTTTTGGTGTTTTAGACATGAAGTCTTTGCCCATGCCTATGTCCTGAATGGTACTACCTAGGTTTTCTTCTAGGGTTTTTATGGTATTAGGTCTAACATTTAAGTCTCTAATCCATCTTGAATTAATTTTCGTATAAGGAGTAAGGAAAGGATCCAGTTTCAGCTTTCTACTATGGCTAGCCAATTTTCCCAGCACCATTTATTAAATAGGGAATCCTTTCCCCATTTCTTGTTTCTCTCAGGTTTGTCAAAGATCAGATGGCTGTAGATGTGTGGTATTATTTCTGAGGACTCTGTTCTGTTCCATTGGTCTATATCTCTGTTTTGGTACCAGTACCATGCTGTTTTGGTTACTGTAGCCTTATAGTATAGTTTGAAGTCAGGTAGTGTGATGCCTCCAGCTTTGTTCTTTTGATCTAGGATTGTCTTGGCAATGCGGGGTCTTTTTTGGTTCCATATGAACTTTAAAGCAGTTTTTTCCAATTCTGTGAAGAAACTCATTGGTAGCTTGATGGGGATGGCATTGAATCTATAAATAACCTTGGGCAGTATGGCCATTTTCACGATATTGATTCTTCCTATCCATGAGCATGGTATGTTCTTCCATTTGTTTGTGTCCTCTTTTATTTCACTGAGCAGTGGTTTGTAGTTCTCCTTGAAGAGGCCCTTTACATCCCTTGTAAGTTGGATTCCTAGGTATTTTATTCTCTTTGAAGCAATTGTGAATGGAAGTTCATTCATGATTTGGCTCTCTGTTTGTCTGTTACTGGTGTATAAGAATGCTTGTGATTTTTGCACATTAATTTTGTATCCTGAGACTTTGCTGAAGTTGCTTATGAGCTGAAGGAGATTTTGGGCTGAGACAATGGGGTTTTCTAAATATACAATCATGTCATCTGCAAACAGGGACAATTTGACTTCTTCTTTTCCTAATTGAATACCCTTGATTTCTTTCTCTTGCCTGATTGCCCTAGCCAGAACTTCCAACACTATGTTGAATAGGAGTGGTGAGAGAGGGCATCCCTGTCTTGTGCCAGTTTTCAAAGGGAATTTTTCCAGTTTTTGCCCTTTCAGTATGATATTGGCTGTGGGTTTGTCATAAATAGCTCTTATTATTTTGAGGTACGTTCCATCAATACCGCATTTATTGAGCGTTTTTAGCATGAAGGGCTGTTGAATTTTGTCAAAAGCCTTTTCTGCATCTATTGAGATAATCATGTGGTTCTTGTCTTTGGTTCTGTTTATATGCTGGATTACATTTATTGATTTGCGAATGGTGAACCAGCCTTGCATCCAAGGGATGAAGCCCACTTGATCACAGTGGATAAGCTTTTTGATGTGCTGCTGAATCTGGTTTGCCAGTATTTTATTGAGGATTTTTGCATTGATGTTCATAAGGGATATTGGTCTAAAATTCTCTTTTTTTGTTGTGTCTCTGCCAGGCTTTGGTATCAGAATGATGTTGGCCTCATAAAATGAGTTAGGGAGGATTCCCTCTTTTCCTATTGATTGGAATAGTTTCAGAAGGAATGGTACCCGTTCCTCCTTGTACCTCTGGTAGAATTCAGCTGTGAATCCATCTGGTCCTGGACTTTTTTTGGTTGGTAGGCTATTAATTATTGCCTCAATTTCAGAGCCTGCTATTGGTCTATTCAGGGAATCAACTTCTTCCTGGTTTAGTCTTGGAAGAGTGTAAGTGTCCAGGAAATTATCCATTTCTTCTAGGTTTTCTAGTTTATTTGCGTAGAGGTGTTTATAGTATTCTCTGATGGTAGTTTGTATTTCTGTGGGGTCGGTGGTGATATCCCCTTTATCATTTTTTATTGCATCTATTTGATTGTTCTCTCTTTTCTTCTTTATTAGTCTGTCAATTTTGTTTTTATTAGTCTGTCAATTTTGTTGATCTTTTCAAAAAACCAACTCCTGGATTCATTGATTTTTTGGAGGGTTTTTTGTGTCTCTATCTCCTTCAGTTCTGCTCTGATCTTAGTTATTTCTTGCCTTCTGCTAGCTTTTGAATGTGTTTGCTCTTGCTTCTCTAGTTCTTTTAATTGTGATGTTAGAGTGTCAATTTTAGATCTTTCCAGCTTTCTCTTGTGGGCATTTAGTGCTATAAATTTCCCTCTACACACTGCTTTAAATGCGTCCCAGAGATTCTGGTATGTTGTATCTTTGTTCTCATTGGTTTCAAAGAACATCTTTATTTCTGCCTTCATTTCGTTATGTACCCAGTAGTCATTCAGGAGCAGGTTGTTCAGTTTCCATATAGTTGAGCGGTTTTGATTGAGTTTCTTAGTCCTGAGTTCTAGTTTGATTGCACTGTGGTCTGAGAGACAGTTTGTTATAATTTCTGTTCTTGTACATTTTCTGAGGAGTGCTTTACTTCCAATTATGTGGTCGATTTTGGAATAAGTGCGATGTGGTGCTGAGAAGAATGTATATTCTGTTGATTTGGGGTGGAGAGTTCTATAGATGTCTATTAGGTCTGCTTGCTGCAGAGATGAGTTCAATTCCTGGATATCCTTGTTAACTTTCTGTCTCGTTGATCTGTCTAATGTTGACAGTGGAGTGTTGAAGTCTCCCATTATTATTGTATTGGAGTCTAAGTCTCTTTGTAAGTCTCTAAGGACTTGCTTGATGAATCTGGGTGCTCCTGTATTGGGTGCATATATATTTAGGATAGTTAGCTCTTCCTGTTGAATTGATCCCTTTACCATTATGTAATGGCCTTCTTTGTCTCTTTTGATCTTTGATGGTTTAAAGTCTGTTTTATCAGAGACTAGTATTTGCAACCCCTGCTTTTTTTTGTTCTCCATTTGCTTGGTAGATCTTCCTCCATCCCTTTATTTTGAGCCTATGTGTGTCTCTGCATGTGAGATAGGTCTCCTGAATACAGCAGACTGATGGGTCTTGACTCTTTATCCAGTTTTTCCAGTCTGTGTCTTTTAATTGGGGCATTTAGTCCATTTACATTTAAGGTTAATATTGTTATATGTGAACTTGATCCTGCCATTATGATATTAACTGGTTATTTTGCTCGTTAGTTGATGCAGTTTCTTCCTAGCCTCGATGGTCTTTACATTTTGGCATGTTTTTGCAATGGCTGGTACCGGTTGTTCCTTTCCATGTTTAGTGCTTCCTTCAGGGTCTGTTGTAAGGCAGGCCTGGTGGTGACAAAATCTGTAAGCATTTGCTTATCTGTAAAGGATTTTATTTCTCCTTCACTTATGAAATTTAGTTTGGCTGGATATGAAATTCTGGGTTTAAAATTCTTTTCTTTAAGAATGTTGAATATTGGCCCCCACTCTCTTCTGGCTTGTAGAGTTTCTGCCGAGAGATCTGCTGTTAGTCTGATGGGCTTCCCTTTGTGGGTAACCCGACCTTTCTCTCTGGCTACCCTTAAGATTTTTTCCTTCATTTCAACTTTGGTGAATCTGGCAATTATGTGTCTTGGAATTGCTCTTCTCAAGGAGTATCTTTGTGGTGTTCTCTGTATTTCCTGGATTTGAATGTTGGCCTGCCCTACTAGGTTGGGGAAGTTGTCCTGGATGATATCCTGAAGAGTGTTTTCCAACTTGGTTCCATTTTCCCCCTCACTTTCAGGCACCCCAATCAGACGTAGATTTGGTCTTTTTACATAATCCCATACTTCTTGCAGGCTTTGTTCATTTCTTTTTCTTTTTTCTTTTGGTTTCTCTTCTCACTTCATTTCATTCATTTGATCCTCAATCGCTGATACTCTTTCTTCCAGTTGATCGAGTCAGTTACTGAAGCTTGTGCATTTGTCACGTATTTCTCGTGTCATGGTTTTCATCTCTGTCATTTCGTTTATGACCTTCTCTGCATTAATTACTCTAGCTATCAATTCTTCCACTCTTTTTTCAAGATTTTTAGTTTCTTTGCGCTGGGTACGTAATTCCTCCTTTAGCTCTGAGAAGTTTGATGGACTGAAGCCTTCTTCTCTCATCTCGTCAAAGTCATTCTCCATCCAACTTTGATCCGTTGCTGGCGATGAGTTGCGCTCCTTTGCAGGGGGAGATGTGCTCTTTTTTTTTGAATTTCCAGCTTTTCTGCCCTGCTTTTTCCCCATCTTTGTGGTTTTATCTGCTTCTGGTCTTTGATGATGGTGACGTACTGATGGGGTTTTGGTGTAGGTGTCCTTCCTGTTTGATAGTTTTCCTTCTAACAGTTAGGACCCTCAGCTGTAGGTCTGTTGGAGATTGCTTGAGGTCCACTCCAGACCCTGTTTGCCTGGGTATCAGCAGCAGAGGCTGCAGAAGATAGAATATTGCTGAACAGCGAGTGTACCTGTCTGATTCTTACTTTGGAGGCTTCCTCTCAGGGGTGTACTCCACCCTGTGAGGTGTGGGGTGTCAGACTGCTCCTAGTGGGGGATGTCTCCCAGTTAGGCTACTCAGGGGTCCGGGACCCACTTGAGCAGGCAGTCTGTCCGTTCTCAGATCTCAACCTCCATGCTGGGAGATCCACTGCTCTCTTCAAAGCTGTCAGACAGAGTCGTTTGCGTCTGCAGAGGTTTCTGCTGCTTTTTTGTTGTTGTTGTTGTTGTTGTTATTTAGTTGTGCCCTGTCCCCAGAGGTGGAGTCTACCGAGACAGGCAGGTTTCCTTGAGCTGCTGTGAGCTCCACCCAGTTCGAGCTTCCCAGCGGCTTTGTTTACCTACTTAAGCCTCAGCAATGGTGGGCGCCCCTCCCCCAGCCTCGCTGCTGCCTTGCGGTTAGATCGCAGACTGCTGTGCTAGCAGTGAGGGAGGCTCCCTGGGCGTGGGACCCTCCCGGCCAGGTGTGGGATATAATCTCCTGCTGTGCCCGTTTGCTTTAAGCACAGTATTGGGGTGGGAGTTACCCAATTTTCCAGGTGTTGTGTGTCTCAGTTCCCCTGGCTAAGAAAAGGGATTCCCTTCCCCGTTGCACTTCCCAGGTGAGGCGATGCCTCGCCCTGCTTCAGCTCTTGCTGGTCGGGCTGCAGCAGCTGACCAGCGCCGATTGTCTGGCACTCCCTAGTGAGATGACCCCAGTACCTCAGTTGAAAATGCAGAAATCACCGGTCTTCTGTGTCATTCGCGCTGGGAGTTGGAGACTGGAGCTGTTCCTATTCGGCCATCTTGCTCCGCCCCTTCTCGATCTCATTCTTTTCTATGGCTGCATAGTATTCCATTGTGTGTATGTGCCACATTTTCTTTATCCAGTCAATCATTGATGGAAAAAGCCCACTTCTTGAGAAAGAAACACAAAGGTGCTAAATGAGAGGAGGGAAGAGAGAGATGGGGATTACCTAAAGAGCAAAGCCATCATCTTCTTTCTCAGCCCTGCTATGCTGCCTGGAAAAAGGGGTCTGCCCCTGTGAGTGGGCCTGGGAAGGCTGCTCCACCCAGTTCATCTGGACTCCCAGGGTCACTAGATGGCACCAGGGCAGACGTGGGCCACATTCAAAACCCTGCAGTGCTGCTTCATGGGCTCAGTTTCTGGGTCAAGGCAGGAGGTGGAAATGGTGGAATTTGCCCTCCATCTATGGAATTTTTGAGTCAGTCATTCAGCAAATGATGACTGGACACCTGTGATAGTGACGTGACAGTGAGCAGCACAGACGTGTCTCTTGAGTCCAGGGACTCTCTGCTCACACTTGGCCAGGCTCTTGCTCTTCAAGGGTGCCTTTCATGAAGTCTGTTTGAAATGTTTTGGTTTTTGTCAGTTTTTGGTTGGGTTATAGGTAGGTTCACAAGTTACCGTGTGTATTCAGAAGACCAAATCCCTCCATTTATCAACTAAAGTTAAAGAAAGGAAGGAAGCCTGTAGCAAAAAAAAAAAAAATTAAGCATGCAAACCTTCAGGCTCCCCCCATTGCTATATGATTTTCTATGTTTACGTTTTAATCTATTGATAGGCCTGGATTTCAGAGTAGAGATTCAGACCCCTACCTGAGTTTGGGTTGTGCCCTCTGGCTGCCATCCTTTCTCACAAAAGTTCCTCCCTGGACTTCAGCCTCGGAGTTCTTGTTCACTTTCAGTATTTCCTTTTTGCAGTTTGTGTGTGTGTGTGTGTGTGTGTGTGTGTGTGTACACAAAACTCTATAGTGTTGATTGTCCTTAAATGATCTTCTTCTAAACTCATCCAAACCATTTAATTTGTAGCAGGAATCCCAAAGTATATCCTCCCCAGAGAAAGAATGAGAATTGCCTGGCATCAAGTCCAGGAAATAATTACTCAGAAAAATTGTGTAAGACATTTTCCTGTGCTAGAGATGCTGGTGACCACAAAATTGGTACCTGGGGGACATGTCTGGCCTCATTGTCTGAGAAAGTTGGGAAGTGGGTGTTTGACTATTCCCCTTTCCACTCTGCTTCCTCATTTGCTTTGCCATTTACCCAAGTGCCCCCATTCTAAGACTGGTGCTTACTGATCAAGAGCAAAGCTCTATGCCTTAGGAGTAGTTCATAAAATGATTCCTAGATGTAATATTCACTCTCTTTCCTGCCTAGTCCCCTTCAGCAAGGACCTCTCTAACATTTTATGTTTCAATTGTTTTCTTCCAGAGACAAAGGTAAGTTAGATCAAGAGTAAACAGACGGAGATGTTCATTCTTGGAAGCAGCAAGCATTTCGTTATCATTGTTATTGTCTGAGCAAGTGAAAACCAGATGAGAGGGGCCTTGACCTGCCTCCTTCACTAGCAGAAGTGAAGTAGATCATATCTTTCTTGCAGCATTCCTGTGAGTGTTAGAGCAACTCCAGAGCCCATGAATAAGGCTACTCTGTGTTAGAATGATAATTCTGCCTGTTCCTCCTCGTAGCTGCCCACCCCTGAGAGTCTCCTTTTCGTTCACTTGGGCTCTTTGGTTGCAGAGTGGCTGCCTCTCTGCAATGAGCTTGAGGGTTTTGTGGGGAAGAGGCCCAGAGCCCCTCACCACCTTTCCACATGCTTGCCTCCTTACCCAGTTTCACAGGCCTTGACAGATGGCCAGCATTTGTCTCACCTGCGATTCCTTTTTACATAGCACTTGGTGTAACACTTCAAGGAAATAATTAGCATTCTGAGTCTTCTCTGCCCTGTGCATAGAATGTGGGGAGGTTCTGCTGAAGAGGGACTTGAGCCCAGAGTATTGTATGGCTGTTGCCCTTTTGAGTCCTGAGTGTCAAGGTATTAACTTCCTTAGAGTCACTTTTTCATTGAACAAGGATGTACAAAAGAGACATCTAGTTATTAGATTCTTCTGGTTTGGCTGTAAAATAAATGGAAATGTACCCGTGGAAGTGATTGGCGTAGATTTCCAGGCACCAGGATCCTCTTTAGTGTCCCGTACCCAAGAGCAGGGTGGATACCCACTGCAGTCTGAGAGTTGTGAACCGTACAGTGCTCATGGTGTCATTGTATAATTGGAGATCACTCTTTTCAGGTACCTCGCCAGTGCATGGCTCAGGCACATCCTGGAGATCTTGGTGCCCCCATTACCATTCTCAGGCCATGTATCCCTTCCAGGCTGCGCTCCTGTGGCACAGACGAGACCTAGTTCCACTGCTCTGATGGCCACACGTGAACCTGCAGCAGTAAATTCCTTGGTATGTGGAGAGAACTGGGAAGTGGGTAGCAAGAAAATTATGTTTTTAAAACCACCAGCTCCTTCTTCCATTTAGTTGGCAGTTCCATTTCTAACATAAAATCTTTCAGATCTGAGCTCTCCTAGGGCCTCCCAAGATTTAATATGGTGCCCCAGAATGATAAATGAGAATAAAGAGAAACTCT